>NC_138779.1:221092629-221310901 GCF_965119305.1 Pelophylax lessonae | reverse complement strand
TGTTGGACATCCATTCCTAAACCATGGCCATTATGGAGTTGCCCCCCTTAAAGGCCATCAATATGGAGTTACCCCCCTTGTGGCCTTTACATCCTACACTCTTCTGGATAGGCTTTCCAGAAGATTTTGAAGGGTGTCAGTGGGAATGTGTGCCAATTTGTGAGCTCAGGAACTGATATCGGTTGAGAAGACCCGGCCCACAATCAGTGTTCCAATTCATCCCAAAGGTATCCGGTTGGGCTGAGATTAGGGCTCTGTGCAGGACACCAGGGTTCCTCTACCAATATGAGCTTGTTGGATATCCATTCCAAAACCATGGCCATTATGGAGTTGCCCCCCTCCCCAAAAAGGCCATTAATATAGAGTTACCCCCCCTTGTGGCTTTTACATCCTACACTCTTCTGGATAGGCTTTTTGAAGGGTCTGTGGGAATTGTGCCCATTAGTGTGAGGTCAGGAACTGATATCGGTTGAGAGGACCTGGCCCACCATTAGAGATCCAATTCATCCCAAAAGGTGTTCAATATGGTTGAGCTCTAGGCAGAACATATAAGAAAATGGAAAATGCACAGAGTGATATGAGATGTCAGAAGGTGATTGAACCTAACAGACTTCAGCTTTAAATAAAACACATTTTGATGGACTAAACTCCGCCCATACCAGCCAGGATAACTTTAGGGTAGAGACCATAAGCAGACAGTACATACATACATGCATAAAAATACAAGATCTGCTTATTTAGGAGCCCCACCCCCTCATTAAAATATGCTCAGTAAGCTGTGCATTCCTGTAGGTGTTGGTGGTGTCTCTGGACCTCACCATGGGCTCCTGGGCAAGCCAAGGAACCCAAATCCTGAAAAACCCTCCAGCATTGTGCTGAGCTCATTGTTGTGGGATTTGGGTTCCTCAGCTTTCTCAGGGCTCCATGGTACAGTCCTGTGAGCCCACCAGGACCTAAGGTGGACATCACGGGGGACAGATCTCCAGAACTGTAGTGGTTGTGACATCACAGGGAAAGGTCAATGACACAGTGTGGTGGATCACAGGCCTTGTGGGGTGGTTGTGGACATCACTGGGACAAATCAATGGCACACAGTGGTGTATTTTAGTTTTGTGCTGCCCTAGGCAAGACTAAAATTGTGCGCCCCCCTCCCCCTCCTATGTAAATGTGCCCCACTCCTTCCTTTTTAATGGATGTGACTCCCTCCGAAATTGAAGGACTACAAATCCCAGCATGAACCCCTGAGATCTCACGAGAGGGGGGGGGGTGAGATTGGGTGGGTGAGGGAGAGAGGGGTGGGTGAGAGAGAGGGGGTGAGAGAGAGAGAGTGGGGTGGGAGAGAGGGGATGAGAGAGAGGGGGGGTGAGAGAGGGGGGGGAGAGAGGGGATTAGAGACCGAGAGAGAGGGGGAGGGGATGTGAGGGGGATGTGAGGGGGATGGGAGAGAGAGGGTGGGTGAGGGAGAGGGCGGATGAGAGAGGGGGTGGGAGAGGGGGGATGAGAGAGAAGGGATGAGAGAGGGTGGGTGAGGGAGAGGGGGGTGAGAGAGAGTGGGGTGGGAGAGAGGGGATTAGAGACCGAGAGAGGGGGGATAAGAGAGAGAGAGAGAGAGGGGGGGTGAGAGAGGGGGAGGGGATGAGAGGGGGATGAGAGAGAGAGAGAGAGGGGAGGTGAGAGAGAGAGGGGGGGTGAGAGAGAGAGAGAGGGGGGGGTGAGAGTGGGGGGAGGTGAGGGAGAAGGGATGAGAGAGAGGGGGGATGAGAGAGAGAGAGGGGAGGTGAGAGAGAGAGGGGGGGTGAGAGTGGGGGGGGTGAGGGAGAAGGGATGAGAGAGAGGGGGGGTGGGAGAGGCAGCTCTAGCAACTAGTGGCCAATAGAGTCTAAGGTGGAGGGGGGCTATATTGATGCCCCCCTGCAAAGTGTTGGCCTAGGCCAAAATACAGCACTGATGGCACTGCAGGGAGGTTTTGGACATCACAGGGACAAATACCCGGCACAGTGCGGTGGTTGTGGACCTCACCAGGACAGATCACCGGCACCCCTTGTCCTTTAGTCTCTCTCCAAGTATTGGATACACAGGACAGACTTATTTGGAATGTTGCACTCCTGCAGGGTCCGACTGAGGTCCATAAAACTCCTCCTAGGCACTTCCATAGACTCCACAATGCAGTCCTTATAAGGCACCCCGGTCTTCTCCTCTACTACAGCCAGGACGGTGAAGAGAGTGTCTGTAGGCCGGAAGTGCGCCTCAATCCTCTGACCAGAGTGAGATCTGATGGCCAGGAGAAGTCGGGGTTCTTCCTCAGATGGTTCCTGCAGGTTCACAGGGACTACGGAGTCCATCATTCTGAAATCCTTGTGGCTGCAGGACGGGTGGCCAACACTAGGGGCAGCACTGGACTGAATATTTCGGTACAAAGCTTTGGCTGGCGGACGTCCGGGCGACCCCGAAGTCAGCTTCATGGAGTCGGTCCGTTGGACGAGGTCGTCCTCCCGGGGTCCCCATTGCCTTCTGCTGCACCGATGGAGGGCAGCACCCGGTACCGGCTCAGGCTGGCCGAAGGTGGTCTGGATGGAAGTTGGTTGCGCAGCTCTGGGATGCCCTCCTGCCCAATTCTGGAGGGGGCCCGGGCTGAGGGGGGTCGTGGAGTGGGTGAGGTGTGGCAGGGGTAAGACTCCACATGATGAGAGAAACCCTGCGGGGCGGTCCGGGAGCGACCTTTGGCAGATTTTGGTCTGGATACGTGCATTCTACGTAGGGGGTCTCCTGAGCCGGGGGGGTTCAGGCCAGTTGGAGCCGAGGCCATCGCTACTCATTGGACCTGGAGGGAGGAAGAAGACGGTCATATCAACACCATGAGGAAACCCTGCAGAGACCCCCCCATAGTACCACCCCCTCCCCCCATTATATATAATCACCCTGCAATCCCCCCACTCCACTTCTATAATTACCCCATTGTACCTTTCCCTGCCCCCCCTCCTACAATATAAGTAACCCCCCCTCCCCACATGTTATTTACCCCACAATCCTTCTCCTACCCTATTATAATTACACCACACTGCATAGTATTTACCATACAATCCCCCCCCCCCCCCCCGGTTACCTCTCATATCCTACTCTGTTTAATATAATAACCTGGACCCCCCCCCCCCCCAAAAAAAAAAATTGAATTACCCTGGAACCTCCCTCATTATAATTACACCACAAATCCTCCCCCATTACATATAATCACCCTACAACCCCCCCCCCACACTCCTTCCATAATTACCCTACAACCCCCCCCATTCTACTACTATAATTACTGCATAGCACCCCGCCCCCCCCCCTTATAATTACCTCACCCTGTATTATATTTATCCACTCCTCCACCTCAATTATCCCCCTCCCTTTTATTATAATAACCCTGTACCCCCCCCCTTTCCATCCATTATAATTCCCCTGCAGCCCCCCTCATTATATTTACCCACATCACAGTTACATCACCCCCCCCCCCCCTCGGAGTGTCTCTCACCTCTCTCCCCCCCGGAGGGTCTCTCATCTTCCCCCCCCCCACAGGGTCTCTCACTTCTCCTCTCCCCCCCCCCCGTGGAGGGTCTCTCACCTCGTTTCTTCCCCCCCCCCCCCGGAGGGTCTCTCACCTCACCTCTCCCCCCCCCTGGAGGGTCTCTCACCTCACCTCCCCCCCCCTGGAGGGTCTCTCATCTCTCCCCCCCAGAGGGTCTCTCACCTCACCTCTCCCCCCCCCCCAGAGGGTCTCCCACCTCTCCTCCCCCCCCAGAGGGTCTCATCTCTCTGCTCCCCCGGAGGGTCTCTCCCCTCTCCTCCCCCCCTGGAGGGTCTCTCACCTCCCCTCTCCCCCCCAGAGGGTCTCATTTCTTCCCCCCCCCACCGGAGGGTCTCTCACCTCTCCTCCCCCCCTGGAGGGTCTCTCACCTCCCCTCTCCCCCCCCCCCGAGGGTCTCATTTCTTCCCCCCCCCACCGGAGGGTCTCTCACCTCTCCTCCCCCCCTGGAGGGTCTCTCACCTCCCCTCTCCCCCCCCCCGAGGGTCTCATTTCTTCCCCCCCCCCACCGGAGGGTCTCTCACCTCTCCTCCCCAGAGGGTCTCTCACCACACCTTTCCCCCCCTGGAGGGTCTCTCACCTCCCCCCCCTGGAGGGTCTCTCACCTCACCTCTCCCCCCCCGGAGGGTCTCTCACCTCACCTCTCCTCCCCCCCCCAGGGGGTCTCTCACCTCACCTCTCCCCCCCAGAGGGTCTCTCATCTCTCTGCCCCCCCCCGGCAGGGTCTCTCACCTCACCTCCCCCCCAGAGAGTCTCACACCTCACCTCCCCCCCCCCTGGAGGGTCTCACACCTCACCTCTCTCCCCCCCACAGAGGGTCTCTCACCTCACCTCCCCCCCAGAGGGTCTCTCACCTCACCTCTCCCCCAGAGGGTCTCTCACCTCACCTCTCCCCCCCCCCGGAGGGTCTCTCACCTCACCTCTCCCCCCCCCGGAGGGTCTCTCACCTCTCCTCCCCCCCTGGAGGGTCTCTCACCTCACCTCTCCCCCCCCTGGAGGGTCTCTCACCTCCCCCCCCCTGGAGGGTCTCTCACCTCACCTCTCCCCCCCCCGGAGGGTCTCTCACCTCACCTCTCCCCCCCCCGGAGGGTCTCTCACCTCTCCTCCCCCCCTGGAGGGTCTCTCACCTCACCTCTCCCCCCCCCTGGAGGGTCTCTCACCTCCCCCCCCCTGGAGGGTCTCTCACCTCCCCTCTCCCCCCCCAGAGGGTCTCATTTCTTTCCCCCCCCCCCCACCGGAGGGTCTCTCTCCTCCCCCCCTGGAGGGTCTCTCACCTCTCCCCCCCAGAGGGTCTCTCACCTCACCTCTCCCCCCCCTGGAGGGTCTCTCACCTCCCCCCCCTGGAGGGTCTCTCACCTCACCCCCCCCCCCCTGGAGGGTCTCTCACCTCACCCCCCCCCCCCCCTGGAGGGTCTCTCACCTCACCTCTCCCCCCCCCAGAGGGTCTCTCACCTCGTTTCTTCCCCCCCCAGAGGGTCTCTCATCTCTCTCCCCCCCCCCGGAGGGTCTCTCACGTCATCTCTCCCCCCCTGGAGGGTCTCTCACCTCTCCCCCGGCCGCCATCACTCCGTCCAGCTCCGGCTAGTAAACAACCGCCCGTTACCAGGACAACCGGGGAGTGCACGCCGCGATCTGACGTCACCACGCCCAGGAGGAGGAGCGAGCCGGACATCTCCTGAATGGAGGGGAGGCGGGGCTGACAGAGAACCGACCATTCCTGTCCCCGCCCCCTCCAAGGTGTCACCTCTGGGTGTCTGTCAGTGGGGTGGGGGGAGGCAGTTGGGGCTTTGTGAATGGGGGAAGGGATTGGCAGTTTTGGGGTCTGTCAGTGGGGGGAGGGAGAATTCTCAGTACTCTGTGCAGGTCAGTCAGGTTCCTCTACCCCAAACCTCCCTCATCCATGTCTTTATGGACTTTGCTTTGTACACTGCTCCAAATCATTTGGTGGAGGGGGGATTATGGTGGGGGGGGGGGGGGGGGGGTGTTTTTCAGGGGTTGGGCTTTGCCCCTTAGCTCCAGTGAGGGGAACTTTCAAATTGGTCTGCATGGCTGTCATCCCAGAAGGAAGCCTCTTCTAAAGATGATGGACAAGAAAGCCCACAAACAGTTTTCTGAAGACAAGCAGACTAAGGACATGGATTACTGGAACCATCTCCTGTGGTCTGATGAGACCAAGATAAACTTATTTGGTGTCAGATGGTGTCAGGCGTGTGTGGGGGCAACCAGGTGAGGAGTACAAAGACAAGTGTGTCTTCCTACAGTCAGGCATGGTGGTGGGAGTGTCATGGTCTGGGGCTGCATGAGTGCTGCCGGCACTGGGGAGCTACAGTTCATTGAGGGAACCATGAATGCCAACATGTACTGTGACATACTGAAGCAGAGCATGATCCCCTCCCTTCAGAGACTGGGGGGCAGGGCAATATTCCAACATAACGACCCCAAACACCTCCAAGATGACCACTGCCTTGCTAAAGAAGCTGAGGGTAAAGGTGATGGACTGGCCAAGCGTCTCCAGACCTAAACCCTATTGAGCATCTGTGGGGATCCTCAAACAGAAGGTGGAGGAGGGGAAGGTCTCTAACATCCACCAGCTCTGTGATGTCATCATGGAGGAGGGGAAGAGAACTCCGGTCACATTTCACTGCATTTAAAAAATACTGAACAGTTAAGTTAGCCCATTTTTTTTTGTATATTATGAAAGATGATGTCACGCCGAGTAAATAGATACCCAACATGTTACGGTTTAAAATTGGGCCCCCCCCCCCCCCCAATGGGAAGGCGACAAACTACAGTCAATAGAGATCTCAATAGGCGACACTTTAAACATTTTTTTAAAGGTTACCAGTTTAGAGTTAGAGTGTAGCTCTTTTTTTTATTGCCCAGGCTCTGGCGATCGCGGCGATACCTCACATGTGTGGTTTGAACAGCGATTTCATTCACAGCTCGACTTCCGTATACGTTTTGTTTTGTGCGCGAGCTAACGGTGACGGGGGCAGCTAACATTTTTTTTTTTCCTATTTATTTTATTTTTTTTTTTAACTTTATTACAGGTTTTTAAAAAAAAAAAAAAAAATCTGATCACTTTTATTGCTGTCACAAGCAATGTAAACATCCCTTGTGACACCAATATGTAGTGACAGGTACTCTTTATGGAGGGATCGGGGGTCTAAAAGACCCCAAACCCCTCCACTACACTTCCATGTATGCAAAACACCAAAAACGGCGTTTTTGCATACAGCCGTTTTTTAAATTTCCCGCCTTTTGCAGCACAGTAACCGGTCATGGACACCACCTCCGGGTTACGTCATTGGAGACCCGATCGATGCCGTTTCCGGCTTTGATCAGGACTCCATCCAGTCGGCGGACGTGCCAGCGGACGTGCCGGCTGGATGCTCTGGGCTCCCGAGCAAAGTCACGGAAGGCGGCGGGAGGGGTGGGGGCGTCCCCTCCCACTCACCTGGGTAACGATCGAGCAGCTCCCGAGCCGCATTGGTCGTTACTGACGGAAAGCCGACCGTCGGCTGTAAACCACGGTACTGGGATGGTGCCTCTAGCTAGAGGCATCATCCCGGTATAACACCGCAAAGTTTGCCGACGTCACTTTGCGGTAAGTGGTTAATGGCTGTGTGTTGAGTTATTTTGAGGGGACAGTAAATTTACACTGTTATACAAGCTGTACACCCACTACTTTACATTGTAGCAAAGTGTCATTTCTTCAGTGTTGTCACATGAAAAGATATAATAAAATATTTACAGAAATGGGAGGGGTGTACTTACTTTTGTCTGATACTGTATGTGTGTGTATATATATAATGTTTGGGGGTTCTAAGTAATTTTCTAGCAAAAAATACTGATTTTAACTTGTTAACAACAAATGTCAGAAATAGCCCCGGTCATTAAGTGGTTAAAGGAAGAGCTGCAGAGAGAATTGTTGGGTTTGTACTCCGGGATTGGATGAGGCCGCATGGAGGGCAGTCAGTGATTGCGATATCCTTGGCATTCCACGAGGCTCCGCCCTCCCCCCAGCAGAACTTTGGACGGGGCAGAGGACGGCTGACTCTTCCCAAACACAGAGACACCATGGCTGAGTTCACCACCGCCGCCGAGTACGAGGCCAAGATGAACCCGCGGACGTATCTGGAATCTTACTTCCATCTGGGATCGGGGAGCCTGGCCGACGATTTTCTGCGATTCGCTATCGGGAAGATGCACAAAGTCTTCTCATCAGGTATTGGGCGCGTCGGCTCGCAGGTCCCGCTTTGTGTGTTACGCAAACTTTAGAGTGCACCGACCCCGAGCGGCCAATCAGAATTCATATATCTAATGGCTGTTAGCTGATGCAGGGTGCACTGACCGAGCAACCAGGGATTGAGCAACCAATCAGAATTAATTTATCTAATGGCTGTTAGCTGATACACAGTGCAGCAATCCTGAACTCCCCCTCACCCACTCCCCCAACCCTCTCACCCCTCACATCTGCTTGTATAGAATGAACAGTGCACGTTAGTTGGGAACCATCTGCTCTACTCTATTCAAACTACACATCCCATCCTCCATCTCAGGAGCGAGCAAGGCGGGGAAGGGGCTACATTCCTACATACAGTGAGACCTAGCAAGATGGTTACATTCTCACAGTGGGACCAAGGCAGTGGCTATGTTCCTACATACAGGGGGACCAAGGCAGGGTGGGTACATTCCTACATACAGGGGGACCAAGGCAGGGTGGCTACATTCCTACATACAGTGGGACTAAGGCAGGGTGGGTACATTCCTACATACAGTGGGATCGAGGCAGGGTGGGTACATTCCTACATACAGTGAGACCAAGGCAGGGTGGCTACATTCCTACATACAGTGAGACCAAGGCAGGGTGGGTACATTCCTACATACAGTGGGACCAAGGCAGGGTGGGTACATTCCTACATACAGTGGGACCAAGGCAGGGTGGGTACATTCCTACATACAGTGAGACCAAGGCAGGGTAAGTACATTCCTACATACAGTGAGACCAAGGCAGGGTGGGTACATTCCTACATACAGTGGGACCAAGGCAGGGTGGGTACATTCCTACATACAGTGAGACCAAGGCAGGGTGGCTACATTCCTACATACAGTGAGACCAAGGCAGGGTGGGTACATTCCTACATACAGTGAGACCAAGGCAGGGTGGGTACATTCCTACATACAGTGAGACCAAGGCAGGGTGGCTACATTCCTACATACAGTGGGACCATGGCAGGGTGGCTACATTCCTACATACAGTGGGACCATGGCAGGGTGGGTACATTCCTACATACAGTGAGACAAAGGCAGGGTGGGTACATTCCTACATACAGTGGGACCAAGGCAGGGTGGCTACATTCCTACATACAGTGGGACCAAGGCAGGGTGGCTACATTCCTACATACAGTGAGACCAAGGCAGGGTGGCTACATTCCTACATACAGTGAGACCAAGGCAGGGTGGGTACATTCCTACATACAGTGGGATCAAGGCAGGGGGGGTACATTCCTACATACAGTGGGATCGAGGCAGGGTGGCTACATTCCTACATACAGTGGGATCGAGGCAGGGTGGCTACATTCCTACATACAGTGGGATCGAGGCAGGGTGGCTACATTCCTACATACAGTGAGACCAAGGCAGGGTGGGTACATTCCTACATACAGTGGGATCGAGGCAGGGTGGCTACATTCCTACATACAGTGAGACCAAGGCAGGGTGGGTACATTCCTACATACAGTGGGACCAAGGCAGGGTGGCTACATTCCTACATACAGTGAGACCAAGGCAGGGTGGGTACATTCCTACATACAGTGAGACCAAGGCAGGGTGGCTACATTCCTACATACAATGGGACAAAGGCAGGGTGGGTACATTCCTACATACAGTGGGACCATGGCAGGGTGGCTACATTCCTACATACAGTGGGACCATGGCAGGGTGGGTACATTCCTACATACAGTGGGACCATGGCAGGGTGGCTACATTCCTACATACAGTGGAACCATGGCAGGGTGGGTACATTCCTACATACAGTGAGACCAAGGCAGGGTGGCTACATTCCTACATACAGTGGGATCGAGGCAGGGTGGGTACATTCCTACATACAGTGGAACCATGGCAGGGTGGGTACATTCCTACATACAGTGAGACCAAGGCAGGGTGGCTACATTCCTACATACAGTGGGATCAAGGCAGGGTGGGTACATTCCTACATACAGTGGAACCATGGCAGGGTGGGTACATTCCTACATACAGTGAGACCAAGGCAGGGTGGCTACATTCCTACATACAGTGGGACCAAGGCAGGGTGGGTACATTCCTCCATACAGTGAGACCAAGGCAGGGTGGGTACATTCCTACATACAGTGGGACCAAGGCAGGGTGGGTACATTCCTACATACAGTGGGACCAAGGCAGGGTGGGTACATTCCTACATACAGTGGGATCAAGGCAGGGTAAGTACATTCCTACATACAGTGGGACCAAGGCAGGGTGGCTACATTCCTACATGCAGTGGGACCAAGGCAGGGTGGCTACATTCCTACATGCAGTGGGACCAAGGCAGGGTGGGTACATTCCTACATACAGTGGGACCAAGGCAGGGTGGGTACATTCCTACATACAGTGGGACCAAGGCAGGGTAAGTACATTCCTACATACAGTGGGACCAAGGCAGGGTGGGTACATTCCTACATACAGTGAGACCAAGGCAGGGTGGCTACATTCCTACATACAGTGAGACCAAGGCAGGGTGGGTACATTCCTACATACAGTGAGACCAAGGCAGGGTGGGTACATTCCTACATACAGTGAGACCAAGGCAGGGTGGCTACATTCCTACATACAGTGAGACCAAGGCAGGGTGGCTACATTCCTACATACAGTGAGACCAAGGCAGGGTGGGTACATTCCTACATACAGTGAGACCAAGGCAGGGTGGGTACATTCCTACATACAGTGAGACCAAGGCAGGGTGGGTACATTCCTACATACAGTGGGACCAAGGCAGGGTGGGTACATTCCTACATACAGTGGGACCAAGGCAGGGTGGGTACATTCCTACATACAGTGGGATCAAGGCAGGGGGGGTACATTCCTACATACAGTGGGATCGAGGCAGGGTGGCTACATTCCTACATACAGTGGGACCAAGGCAGGGTGGGTACATTCCTACATACAGTGGGACCAAGGCAGGGTGGGTACATTCCTACATACAGTGAGACCAAGGCAGGGTGGCTACATTCCTACATACAGTGGGACCAAGGCAGGGTGGCTACATTCCTACATACAGTGGGACCAAGGCAGGGTGGCTACATTCCTACATACAGTGAGACCAAGGCAGGGGGGGGTACATTCCTACATACAGTGAGACCAAGGCTTTGGAAACTGATAATTGGATATTTCAGGGTAACCCCATCCTTAGTACCCATGCAGTCTGCACCGTGCAGTTGTCGGACATTGATGGTGGGCGGTAATTGTCTCGCATTGTCCTTTATAGGTGCGGTAAAAGGCAACACCCTCATTGATATTGGCTCCGCCCCTTCCATCTACCAGCTTCTCTCCTCCTGCGAAGCCTTCGATGAGATTATAGCCACCTGGTTCACGCAGAGCGAGCTGCTCCAGCTGCAGAAATGGCAGAACAAGGAGCCCGACGCCTTTGATTGGTCGTCCATACTGAAGCACGTCTGTCAGCTGGAAGGAAACAAGTAAGTGTGTTATGTCCAGCAATGTGTGGGAATGATTTCCATGGTGTCAGAGAACATACCTCCCGCCTCTCCACCATAGAGAGACCTCATAGAGAAATAAGATCACTGAGCCTCCATCATTGATGGAACTGAAATCCAATGAATGAAAGGGGCGGGGCTGTGACAGTCAGGCCATGGAGGAAAGAGCTAGAGGATGCTGGATGTCCTCCAGCCAGGAAATGGGGCGGGGCTTTGTCTGACTTGCTGCAGCTTCTAATGCACATTGTGAGAAGCTCGCAGTGTGCAGTGAAATCAGAGGAAGCCGTCTCAGTCCAGGAGAGGAGCCTCAGTGCAAGACTGAGGGAGGATCCAAACATAAATAACCTCCTCCTGCCCGGCCTATAGCAGAGTCGGCCAGGCTTGGGTTCCATTATCCTGAATGGATGTCATATGACACACCGCATCTCCGATCTCGGGAAAAAGCCTATGACGTAGGCTCTTTACCATGTGATCAGCGGGATCCAATCACAGCATAACCAGGCAGTGCCGATTATCGGCTCTCCTTTATTCCCGCTGACAGGGCGCGAGTAGAGGAGAGCCAATAAGCGGCTCTCCTGACAAGGGGGGGTGGGTGGGGGGGGGGTCTGTGCTGATAATTAGTGATAATTAGCACTTTATTAGTGGTGCCCACCAGGATGCCAACCCTTACCCACCTGGGATGCCGATCCATTGCCATCAGGGATTCCAATCAGTACCCATCATTGCCACCTATTAGTGCCCATCATTGCCGCTTATCAGTGCCCATCATTGCCACCTATCCATGCCCATCATTGCCTCCTATCAGTTCCCATCAGTGCTGCCTTTCAGTGCCCATCATTGCCACCTATCAGTGCCCATTATTGCCTCCTTTCAGTGCCCATCATTGCCGCCTATCAATGCCCATCATTGCCTCCTATCATTGGCCATCATTGCTGCCTATCAGTGTCCATCATTGCCACCTATCAGTGTCCATCATTGCCACCTATCAGTGCCCATCATTGCCACCTATCAGTGACCATCATTGTCACCTATCCTTGCCCATCATTGCCTCTTATCAGTTCCCATGATTGCTGCTTTTCAGTGCCCCTCAGTGCTGTCTATCAGTGCCCATTATTGCCTTTTTTCGGTGCCCATCATTGCCACCTATCAGTGCCTATTATTGCTGCCTTTCAGTGCCCATCATTGCCTCCTATTAGTGCCCATCATTGCTGCCTATCAGTGCCCATCAGTGCCGCCTATTAGTGCCCATCATTGCCACCTATCAGTGCTCATCAGTGCCGCTTATCGATGCCCATCATTGCCTCCTACCAGTGCCCATCATTGCTGCCTATCAGTGCCAATCAGTGCTGCCCTTCAATGCCCCTCAGTGCTATCAGTGCCCATAATTTGCCGCCTTTCAGTACTCATCATTGCCACCTATCAGTGCCGCTTATCAGTGCCCATCATTGCCGCCTTTCAGTGCCCATCAGTGTCACCTTTCAGTGCCAATCATTGCAGCCTAATAGTTCCCATCATTGCCACCTATCAGTGCCCTTCAGTGCCGCCTTTCAGTGCCCATCATTGCCGCCTATCAGTGCCTCCTCATCAGTGCCCGTCAGCGAAGGAGAAAAATTCCTTATTTGCAAAATTTTATAACAGAAATGAAGAAAAACTTTTATTTCAAAATTTTCTGTCTTTTCTTGTTTAGCCAAAAATAAAAACCCCAGTGGTGATTCAATACCACCGAAAGAAAAAATGATAAAACTGTCATATGGGTACAGTGTAGCATGACCGTGCAATTGTTATTCAAAGTATGACAACACTAAGCGCCGGTTAACATTGCAGCGACGCTACTTCGCACCGCGACCTCCGAGGTCGCGGTGCGAGCAGCGCGCCGCGACCTCGGAGCGGCCGCCACGGACTTCATAACATTGAAGTCTATGGCGGTCGCCTCCGGGTCGCCCCAAAGAAGCTCCGGACCCTTTTTCTAGGTCGGAGCGACTTGTGTCGCTCCTATTAGAACGGGTCCGCAGCTTCCCTATGGGAGGCGACCTGCGGCGACCTGTGAGGCGACCAGGTCGCCTCACAGGTCGCCCTAGTGTGAACCGGGACTTAAAGCTGAAAATTAGCCTGGGCAGGAAGGGGGTATGAGTGCCCGGTATTGAAGTGGTTAAAATAAGGAATCTCAATCTGTTACAGAGTGACCACCGAGGAGAAGGAAGAGAAGCTGAGGGGAAAAATAAAGCAGGTCTTGTACTGTGACGTCAGCAAGAGCAATCCTCTGGCACCGGTCGACGCTCCCAAAGCCGATTGCGTCACTGCCACTGTTTGCCTGGAGGCGGCCTGCAAAAATTTTGAGACCTACGGCGTGGCCCTCAGGCACCTGTCCAACCTCCTCAAACCCAACGGACACCTGCTGCTGGCGGGGGACCTGGCCGCCAATTACTACGAGGTCGGCACCGAAAAAGTCTTCTCGCTGCCCGTGAATGAGAAGTTCCTGAAAGAAGCGATTTCCGCAAACGGCTATCGTATCATAGAGCTGTCCACCTTCGGGAAGCCGGCCGACGCCGACCCCGACCTCTCCGACTACGAGGGGTTCTACTTCGCCCACGCCCAAAAAGTGTAAATGGGGTTCCAATGAGGGCTAGCCAGGGAGGCCTGGGACTAACACAACAGAGCATGGTTACCACACACAACGCCTGGATAACATTTCCACAATTTGGGGAAATTTGGGATTTCGGACATCACACTGTATCTGGTTGAATATTTCGAGGTTAGGAATGTGGTCACTATGACGTAGATACTCTGTGAATTTATCACTGTGCCATATAGATCAGGATTTCATTCTGTTTTGGACCTTACTGATTCCCTGTCTTGTATATGCTAAAAAAATTAAAAAAGAAGGTGAACAGCTCCAGAAACTTCATAAACTCATTATATGCAACAGAAGTTTTAAAATAGACTAAAGTCCAAAAAGTCCATGAGGCCAGGTGCTTAAAGCGGAGTTCCAGCCCAACCGCACACTCACCTGTCCCACGATCCAGCGATGCGCCGTCTTCTCCCTCTCTGCTCGGCGGCGCCGGCATCACTGATGTGGGCACCCGGCTGTGACAGTTTGCGGCTTCACAGCCGGGGTACGCACTGCGCATGCGCGAGTTGCGCTATGCGTCCTGATTGGCCGGCAATCTTCTGGGACCTCTGACGTGTCCCAGAAGATTGCAGGGAGGGAGGGAGAGAGGAGAACTTCTGCTCAGGGCGCCGCGGTGCTCCGAGCGGAAGTGGGAGCGGGTACCTGTCAAATCTAGGTACCCGCTCCCCCCCCCCCCAAAAATGACATGCCAAATGTGGCATGTCAGGGGGTTAGGACTATTTAAAGCGGAAGTTCCACTTTTGGGTGGAACTCCGCTTTAAGGATAAGTGATGAGTAAAGGAAAGAGAAATTCCAACACCATATAACTGAAATCCCAGATCTTGGAGGAACCGCGTGCTCTAGTAAAGTAATCTTCTTACCGGAACATTAAACCCCCGGTTAAGGAAAGGTCAAACGGGCATGGATCACAGAAACCACAGAATAAGAGGTATCCCCAATGATGTCTGGCACCAGGTCCCTCACACTTGCTTCATGAATGATGTTAAATCGACATAATTCACAAGTCCTAAGTTCCTTATCTCGAATGGTAAAGGATGCCCCTGGTGGAGGTGTTCTTTTGGAGCTGTTGATTAATGCCCCCCCCCCCCCCCCGGCCTTGTGCTACTTCAGCAGCACAAGTTGCAGGTCCTGCCCTTTTTATGAAGCACCCTAGGCATCTTCCTCTTTTGCCTACCCCTCAGCCCAGCCCTGCATACCACAACCTATAATTCTGTGGCCAAACCCCCCGGCAGCCCCCAACTGATGGAGTTCCTCAGTGTCTCTTCTCTTTGTATGACCAGCGAATACACTGTCTGTACTAATAAAAGAGAACAATTTTTACCTTTGTCTGTTTTCTTTCTAGAACTGTGTGGAAGAGACTCTGCAAAGCAATTCATTCACATTCCTCCTCTGCATTGCAAGCAAAGTTCATTGGTGGCTCCGTATTCATTAACACATCATTAACCACTTAACCCCCGGAGGATTTGGCTGCTAAAAGACCAGGGGGTATTTTGCGCTTCGGCACTGCGTGACTTTAATGGACAATTGCGCGGTCATGCAACGCTGTACCTAAACGAATTTGACGTCCTTTTTTTCCCACAAACAGAGCTTTCTTTTGGTGGTATTTGATCACCTGTGCGATTTTTTGATCACGCGCTATAAACAAAAAAAGAGCGTAAATTTTGCAAAAATAGCAATATTTTTCACATTTTTTTATATGAAATTCCCCCCCAAAAAAATGTAAAAATCAAAATTTTTTAACATTTTCGGCCAATTTTGTTTTATGCTACCTATGTTTGGTAAAAAAAAATCGCAAAAAGCGTATTTTTATTGGTTTGCGCAAAAGTTATCGCGTTTACTAACAAAGGGAAAGATTTTTGTCATTTTTGTTGTTTTTTTTTTAACGCGTAATGGCGGCGATCTGCGATTTTTTTTTTTGCGGTACTGCGACATTGCGGCAGACAGACACTTTTGAGGGTACCAGTGACATTACTACAGTAATCAGTGCTATAAATATGCACTGTTACTGTAAAAATACACTGGTAGTGAAGGGGTTAACTTTATTTGAGAGGGAGGGGCTGTGTGTGTCCCTAGGGGCGTGATTCTTACTGTGATTGGCTGTGGCTTGAGCTGTAGGAACACTGATCAACGGTCCTACATAGTAGAACCGTGTGATCAGTGTTTCTACACCAGGGAGAATGACAGGTGGCTTGTTTACACAAGCTGCTTGACTTTCTCCCTCTCCCCCGACGATCGCCGAGTGACCAGCGGACATCGGGTCCGCCGGTCACACGCGTGGGGGGGGGGTCCGTGACCGTGCGGGAGCGTGCCTTCGCGGGCGCGCGCTCGCTCCCCAGAGCCTCACAGGCTAGCGACCTAGACCTACGTCGCTCTGCCTGTGAGGGGCTGACTGCCGCAGTAAATATACTGTGAGCAGTCGGCAAGCGGTTAAAGCAAATTTGTAAAAATAATTTGCTGATTACGGACATCACACTGTAGCTGACTGAGAATGTTGAGATTAGGAATGTGGTCACTATGACTTAGATACTCTCTGAATTTATCACTGTGCCATATAGATCAGGATTTCATTTTTTTTCAGACATTACTAATTCCCAATCTTGCAATATCGCAGTCCCAATAAGTTGCTGATCGCCGCCAATACTAGTATAAAAAAAAAAAAAATTCCAGAAATCAGAATATATCCCCTAGTTTGTAGATGCAATAACTTTTGCGCAAACCAATCAATATACGCCTATTGGGATTTTTTTTTTTTTTTTTTACCAAAAACATGTAGCAGAATACATATTGGAATAAAGTTATCAAGAAATCCGATTTTTTTTTTTTTTTTTTTTTTTTAATATAATGTGTTTTATAGCAGAAAGTAAAAAAATATTGTTTTGTTTTTTTTGGTTTTTTTTTTCAAAATTGTCGGCCTTTTTTTGTTTATAGCGCAAAAAATTAAAAAAACCGCAGAGGTGATCAAATACCACCAAAAGAAAGCTCTTTTTACCAAAAATGTGTAGCAGAATACAAATTGGTCTAAATTGATAAAGAAAAAAAGATTTACATTTTTTTTTTTATTGGATGCATTTAATTAGCAAAAATTAAAAAATTGTTTTTTTTTTCAAAATTGTTGCTATTTTTGTTAATAGCGCAAAAGATAAAAACCGCAGAGGTGATCAAATACCACCAAAAGAAAGCTATTTTTACCAAAAATATGTAGCAGAATACACATTGGCCTAAATTGATAAAGAAAAAAAGATTTAATTTTTTTTTTTATTCGATGCGTTTAATTAGCAAAAATTAAAAAAATGTTTATTTTTTTTACCAAAAACGTAGCAGAATACATATTGGAATAAAGTTATCAAGTTTTTTTATTTATTATTTAATGTGTTTTATAGCAGAAAGTAAAAAATATTGTTTTATTTTTTTTTGGTTTTTTTTTTTCACAATTGTCAGCCTTTTTTTTGTTTAATAGCGCAAAAAATTAAAAAAAACGCAGAGGTGATCAAATACCACCAAAAGAAAGCTCTTTTTACCAAAAATATGTAGCAGAATACAAATTGGCCTAAAGAAAAAAAGATTTACATTTTTCTTTATTGGATGCGTTTCAATAGCAAAAATTAAAAAATTGTTTTTTTTTTTAAATTGTTGGTATTTTTGTTAATAGCGCAAAAAACAAAAAACTGCACAGGTGATCAAATACCACCAAAAGAAAGCTCTTTTTACCAAAAATGTGTAGCAGAATACACATTGGCCTAAATTGATGAAGAAAAAAAGATTTAATTTTTTTTTTTTCATTGGATGCGTTTAATTAGCAAAAATTAAAAAATTGTTTTTTTTTTTCTCAAAATTGTTGGTATTTTTGTTAATAGCGCAAAAAATAAAAACCGCACAGGTGATCAAATACCACCAAAAGAAAGCTCTATTTTTGGGAAAAAGGAGACAAATTTTATTTGGGTACAGCGTCAAACAACCGCGCAATTGTCAGTTAAAGTAACGCAGCACCCGGCAGTGCCGTATCGCATAAAATGGCCTGGTCATGAAGGGGGGTAAATCTTCCAGGGTTGAAGAGGTTGAAGTATATTTTTTTCAAAAAAAAAAATTGTGTTTAAAAAACTGTGTGATATAAAAAATTGCAACAATCGCCATTTTATTCTAGGGTCTCTGCTGAAAAACATATATATAATATTTGGGGGTTCTAAGTAATTTTATAGCAAAAAATACTCCTAAACAACCAATGCCAGAAAAAGGTTGGGGTCTTTACGTGGTTAAAAAAAAAAAAAATTAAATTAACCCTTGAAATGACATTAACATATTAAAGCTTCTATGAGATTTTACTGATTGGCTTTACATGACCAATCACCGCCAATAAATAAAAGGTCAAAATTCAGTGAGCGAATCAGCTGATGAATGAATAGCTGCCCCCATACAGGGAGACATTTACTTCCTAGTGGGGGGTACTCAGAATACAGGCGGGCCCCTCGGGACCATGGACCGGCCCCTGACTCCTCATACAGACCCCGACTGGGGAGAGGATTCCCAATCCTGAGAGTTCCCTCCATTGGTTGACAGAGAGAGAGTCACGGCTGCTACAGGAACTTACTAGGAGCCACCAATCAATGTGAGTGACAGACAAGAGCCCGGGGCCCCTCTGTATTATATAGTGATATCTGAGCCCGGGGCCCCTCTGTATTATATAGTGATATCTGAGGCCGGGGCCCCTCTGTATTATATAGTGATATCTGAGGCCGGGGCCCCTCTTTATTATATAGTGATATCGGAGACTGGGGCCCCTCTGTATTATATAGTAATATCTGAGGTTGGGGCCCCTCTGTATTATATAGTGATATCTGAGCCCGGGGCCCCTCTGTATTATATAGTGATATCTGAGCCCGGGGCCCCTCTGTATTATATAGTGATATCTGAGGCCGGGGCCCCTCTGTATTATATAGTGATATCTGAGCCCGGGGCCCCTCTGTATTATATAGTGATATCTGAGGCCGGGGCCCCTCTGTATTATATAGTGATATCTGAGGCCGGGGCCCCTCTTTATTATATAGTGATATCGGAGACTGGGGCCCCTCTGTATTATATAGTAATATCTGAGGTTGGGGCCCCTCTGTATTATATAGTGATATCTGAGCCCGGGGCCCCTCTGTATTATATAGTGATATCTGAGCCCGGGGCCCCTCTGTATTATATAGTGATATCTGAGGCCGGGGCCCCTCTGTATTATATAGTGATATCTGAGCCCGGGGCCCCTCTGTATTATATAGTGATATCTGAGCCCGGGGCCCCTCTGTATTATATAGTGATATCTGAGCCCGGGGCCCCTCTGTATTATATAGTGATATCTGAGCCCGGGGCCCCTCTGTATTATATAGTGATATCTGAGGCCGGGGCCCCTCTGTATTATATAGTGATATCTGAGCCCGGGCCCCTCTGTATTATATAGTGATATCTGAGGCCGGGGCCCATCTGTATTATATAGTGATATCTGAGCCCGGGGCCCCTCTGTATTATATAGTGATATCTGAGGTCGGGGCCCCTCTGTATTATATAGTGATATCTGAGCCCGGGGCCCCTCTGTATTATATAGTGATATCTGAGCCCGGGGCCCCTCTGTATTATATAGTGATATCTGAGGTCGGGGCCCCTCTGTATTATATAGTGATATCTGAGGTCGGGGCCCCTCTGTATTATATAGTGATATCTGAGCCCGGGGCCCCTCTGTATTATATAGTGATATCTGAGCCCGGGGCCCCTCTGTATTATATAGTGATATCTGAGGTCGGGGCCCCTCTGTATTATATAGTGATATCTGAGGTCGGGGCCCCTCTGTATTATATAGTGATATCTGAGACCGGGGCCCCTCTGTATTATATAGTGATATCTGAGACCGGGGCCCCTCTGTATTATATAGTGATATCTGAGCCCGGGGCCCCTCTGTATTATATAGTGATATCTGAGCCCGGGGCCCCTCTGTATTATATAGTGATATCTGAGACCGGGGCCCCTCTGTATTATATAGTGATATCTGAGACCGGGGCCCCTCTGTATTATATAGTGATATCTGAGACCGGGGCCCCTCTGTATTATATAGTGATATCTGAGCCCGGGGCCCCTCTGTATTATATAGTGATATCTGAGCCCGGGGCCCCTCTGTATTATATAGTGATATCTGAGGCCGGGGCCCCTCTGTATTATATAGTGATATCTGAGGTCGGGGCCCCTCTGTATTATATAGTGATATCTGAGGTTGGGGCCCCTCTGTATTATATAGTGATATCTGAGCCCGGGGCCCCTCTGTATTATATAGTGATATCTGAGACCGGGGCCCCTCTGTATTATATAGTGATATCTGAGCCCGGGGCCCCTCTGTATTATATAGTGATATCTGAGACCGATATTAAAGACAAGCAATGTCTTGTTTTGGTACGGAACACAAAATGATGTTCGTTAACTTCAAACACAATATATATAAATAAAACAAAAAATTATTTTGTAAACAGATAATATAAGAAAACACAAATCTTGTCTTGTTCTCAATCTTTGGAACAATGTAACATTTGAAGATTGAACAATGTAAGCAGTCAGAAGTGAATTGTGTTGGGAAATCACTCACTCCTGTGCTGGGGATTGTAGATCTCATTTCTTTGCCCATAAGGGACATCTTGTGGCTGATTTTGGTATTGCGATCCACCACTGTAAAGTAGATATTTTATTAAAAGAGAAGTATGGGATTCCTTTTTTTCCCCATTTATATTTACCTAGGTGGATGCTGCATCTGTCCCCTGGCGTCTCTACACTGAGAACCGATCGATCGAACACCGCTGTACTGAGAGCTCCCCGAGCAGAGAGCTGCTAATTGGATAGCAGCCCGCTCTCTGCTGAAAACGGGTCAGAACTGAATTGTGTTTGACCCCTTTCACATTTGTGCAACTTGTTTTGATTTGTTTTTATTTTTGTCTATTTCCTGGTTGCAGATTTTTGCTCTCTGGTAAACGGTTGTCCCAGAACAGGAAGTGAGGGGAATTCTCTCTAACAGCCTCAGAGAGCAGAAGAACCGGAGAGAGCTTCTAATCTAATTTTCAATCCAATTTCCATCCAAAAGAAGTTTGGAATGTAGATTCACTTTAAGTACAAGCAATGTTTTGCTTTTGGTACAGAACACTAAATAATATTTGTAAACTTCAAAAAAATATATATATACCAAATTAGAGATCGACCGATTATCGGCAAAGCCAATATATCGAGGGCCGATATGCACTTTCCCCGATATATCGGAATTGGCCCTGGTGGGTACCGATATTTCGGGAAAGTGCTGTACCGGAGTGATCCCTGCAGCTAGAGGCGTCACCCCGGTACCAACGTCCATAGCCGACGGTCGGCTGTCTTGTAATGACAACCGATGTGGCTGAGAAGCCGCTCAGCTGTCATTACATAGAGCGGGAGGGGGACGTCCCCCCCCCTCCTGCCGCCTTCCACAGCTCGCCCAGATCTCCCGTCCCACCAGAAGACCCGGGCATCCTACCTGCACGGCCGCCAAAGACCCAATTAAAGCCGCATTCGGCTCTGATCGGGTCTCCATGCAAAAACCAGAAGTGATGTCATGACATCACTTTCCCGGATACTGTCTGGCGCCAAATTAAAAAAAATGACAGCATTCAAAACAGCCAAACTTGGCGTTTTGAATGCTTTTAAGTTCAGAGGAGGGGTTTGGGGTCTTTTAGACCCCCAGATCCCTCCACAACTGTATCTGTCAAATAAAAAAAAATAATAATTTTTTTGTACGAAAATATCGGCCGATACCGATATGCATTGGCCAAAATATCAGTATCGGCAATGAAAAACCGATATCCGTCAATCACTATATTAAATATATATATATATAGTGACGGGTGGAGACTCTGTCATGGTGAAAAGGGTCATTTAACCACTTAAGCCCCGGAAGATTTTACCCCCTTCCTGACCAGGGCCTATTTTGCGATTCGGCATTGCGTGACTTTAACGGACAATTGCGCGGTCGTGCGACGCTGTACCTAAACAAATTTAACGTCCTTTTTTTCCCACAAAAAGAGCTTTCTTTTGGTGGTATTTGATCACCTGTGCGATTTTTTTGATCATGCGCTATAAACAAAAAAAGAGCGTCAATTTTTTATGCAAAAATAATATTTTTCACATTTTTTTATATGAAATTCACAAAAAAAAAGTAAAAATCTAAATTTTTTAACATTTTCGGCCAATTTGTTTTATGCTACCTATGTTTGGTAAAAAAAAAATCGCAAAAAGCGTATTTTGATTGGTTTGCGCAAAAGTTTTTGCCTTTACTAACTAAGGGAAAGATTTTTGTCATTTTTTTTTTTAACGAGTAATGGCGGCGATCTGCGATTTTTTTTGCGGGACTGTGACAATGCAGCGGACAGATCGGACCCCTGACTGACATTGTTGACACTTTTGGGGTTACCAGTGACATTACTGCAGTAGTCAGTGCTATACATATGCACTGTTACTGTAAAAATGACACTGGCAGTGAAGGAGTTAACTTTATTGGAGAGGGAGGGGTTAAGTGTGTCCCTAGGGGCGTGTTTCTAAATGTGATTGGATGTGGCTACTAGTGTAAGAACAGAGATCAATGGTCCTACATAGTAGAACCGTTTGATCTCCATTCTTACACAGGGAAGAATGACAGGGAGCTTGTTTACATTAGCCGCCTGCCTTTCTTCCGGTGTAACGGAAGATCGCGAGTGACCGGCGGACATCGGGTCCGCCGGGCACACGCGCGGGGGGGTCCATGACCGCGCGGGAGCGCGCCTCCGGCGGCGCGCGCTCGCTCCCTAGACCCTCACAGGCTAGCGACATAGCCCTACGTTGCTTTGCCTGTGAGGGGCTGACTGCCGATGTAAATCGTCGTGCGGCGGTCGGCAATCGGTTAAAGGACACAGAGTGTGCACATTGGCTCTGTGCAGGAAAACAGAGCATAGATGCGTCTGTAGGAGACAGTAAACGGATTGGGGCCAGAAGAGCGGTGTACTCCAGTGTGGAGCCATGTGCATTAGTGTGAAGTCGTCCACACTAAAGGAATCTGTGGTCTGTGTGACCAGCACCAAGAGCAAAGGTAGTGCTACAGCGAGAGAGCCAGGTGGGCTAGCATTTTCAGTTTGATATACATTGACTGGAGAAGAACCCCTACGTGGGAAACCTGTGTTTTGGACTTCTTATTTTGCCTGTTAATAAAAATGGGCTACAAGGCCCTTAAAATATAATACCTGCCTGCAGTGAATCACTGGGAAAACGCATCTGCCACTCAGCTAATGGTCCCCCCCCCCCCATGTTACAAGATATATATATATATATATATATATATATATATATGTATATTTACAGTATATATATATACTGTAAATATACACTGAACAAAATTATAAATGCAACACTTTTGTTTTTGGAGGTGAAGATGCTGGATGTGGCGGTCCTGAGCTGGTCTCAGACCCTCTTGGAGGGGAAGATGCTAGATGTGGAGGTGCTGGGCTGGACTCAGACCATCTTGGAGGTGAAGATGCTGGATATGGAAGTCCTGAGAGGGTCTCAGACCATCTTGGAGGTGAAGATGCTGGATGTGGAGGTCCTGAGCTGGGTTTAGACCATCTTGGAGGTGAAGATGCTGGATGTGAAGGTCCTGGGCTGGTCTCAGACCATCTTGGAGGTGAAGATGCTGGATGTGGAGGTCTGGGGCTGGTCTCAGACCATCTTGGAGGTGAAGATGCTGGATGTGGAGGTCCTGGGCTGGTCTCAGACCATCTTGGAGGGGAAAATCCTGGATGTGGCGGTCCTGAGCTGGTCTCAGACCATCGTGGAGGTGAAGATGCTGGATGTGGTGGTCCTGAGCTGGTCTCAGACCATCTTGGAGGTGAAGATGCTGGATGTGGAGGTCCTGAGCTGAGCTCAGACTATCTTGGAGGGGAAGATGCTGGATGTGGAGGTCCTGAGCTGGTCTCAGACCATCTTGGAGGTGAAGATGCTGGATGTGGAGGTCCTGAGCTGGTCTCAGACCATCTTGGAGGTGAAGATACTGGATGTGGAGGTCCCTGGCTGGTCTCAGACCATCTTGGAGGGGAAGATGCTGGATGTAGAGGTCCTGAGCTGGTCTCAGACCATCTTGGAGGGGAAAATGCTGGATGTAGAGGTCCTGAGCTGGTCTCAGACCATCTTGGAGGTGAAGATGCTGGATGTGGAGGTCCTGAGCTGGTCTCAGACCATCTTGGAGGTGAGGATGCTGGATGTGGTGGTCCTGAGCTGGTCTCAGACTATCTTGGAGGTGAAGATGCTGGATGTAGAGGTCCTGAGCTGGTCTCAGACCATCTTGGAGGGGAAAATGCTGGATGTAGAGGTCCTGAGCTGGTCTCAGACCATCTTGGAGGTGAAGATGCTGGATGTGGAGGTCCTGAGCTGGTCTCAGACCATCTTGGAGGTGAGGATGCTGGATGTGGTGGTCCTGAGCTGGTCTCAGACTATCTTGGAGGTGAAGATGCTGGATGTGGAGGTCCTGAGCTGGTCTCAGACCATCGTGGAGGTGAAGATGCTGGATGTGGTGGTCCTGAGCTGGTCTCAGACCATCTTGGACGTGAGGATGCTGGATGTGGCGGTCCTGAGCTGGTCTCAGACCATCTTGGAGGTGAAGATGCTGGATGTGGAGGTCCTGAGCTGGTCTCAGACCATCTTGGAGGTGAAGATGCTGGATGTGGAGGTCCTGAGCTGGTCTCAGACCATCTTGGAGGTGAAGATGCTGGATGTGGTGGTCCTGAGCTGGTCTCAGACTATCTTGGAGGTGAAGATGCTGGATGTGGAGGTCCTGGGCTGGTCCCAGACCATCTTGGAGGTGAAGATGCTGGATGTGGAGGTCCTGAGCTGGTCTCAGACCATCTTGGAGGTGAAGATGCTGGATGTGGAGGTCCTGAGCTGGTCTCAGACCATCTTGGAGGGGAAGATGCTGGATGTGGAGGTCCTGAGCTGGTCTCAGACCATCTTGGAGCTGAAGATGCTGGATGTGGAGGTCCTGGGCTGGACTCAGACCATCTTGGAGGTGAAGATGCTGGATGTAGAGGTCCTGAGCTGGTCTCAGACCATCTTGGAGGGGAAAATGCTGGATGTAGAGGTCCTGAGCTGGTCTCAGACCATCTTGGAGGTGAAGATGCTGGATGTGGAGGTCCTGAGCTGGTCTCAGACCATCTTGGAGGTGAGGATGCTGGATGTGGTGGTCCTGAGCTGGTCTCAGACTATCTTGGAGGTGAAGATGCTGGATGTGGAGGTCCTGAGCTGGTCTCAGACCATCGTGGAGGTGAAGATGCTGGATGTGGTGGTCCTGAGCTGGTCTCAGACCATCTTGGACGTGAGGATGCTGGATGTGGCGGTCCTGAGCTGGTCTCAGACCATCTTGGAGGTGAAGATGCTGGATGTGGAGGTCCTGAGCTGGTCTCAGACCATCTTGGAGGTGAAGATGCTGGATGTGGTGGTCCTGAGCTGGTCTCAGACTATCTTGGAGGTGAAGATGCTGGATGTGGAGGTCCTGAGCTGGTCTCAGACCATCTTGGAGGTGAAGATGCTGGATGTGGTGGTCCTGAGCTGGTCTCAGACTATCTTGGAGCTGAAGATGCTGGATGTGGAGGTCCTGGGCTGGACTCAGACCATCTTGGAGGTGAAGATGCTGGATGTGGAGGTCCTGGGCTGGTCTCAGACCATCTTGGAGGTGAAGATGCTGGATGTGGAGGTCCCGGGCTGGTCTCAGACCATCTTGGAGGGGAAAATGCTGGATGTAGAGGTCCTGAGCTGGTCTCAGACCATCTTGGAGGGGAAAATGCTGGATGTAGAGGTCCTGAGCTGGTCTCAGACCATCTTGGAGGTGAAGATGCTGGATGTGGAGGTCCTGAGCTGGTCTCAGACCATCTTGGAGGTGAGGATGCTGGATGTGGTGGTCCTGAGCTGGTCTCAGACTATCTTGGAGGTGAAGATGCTGGATGTAGAGGTCCTGAGCTGGTCTCAGACCATCGTGGAGGTGAAGATGCTGGATGTGGTGGTCCTGAGCTGGTCTCAGACCATCTTGGACGTGAGGATGCTGGATGTGGCGGTCCTGAGCTGGTCTCAGACCATCTTGGAGGTGAAGATGCTGGATGTGGAGGTCCTGAGCTGGTCTCAGACCATCTTGGAGGTGAAGATGCTGGATGTGGAGGTCCTGAGCTGGTCTCAGACCATCTTGGAGGTGAAGATGCTGGATGTGGTGGTCCTGAGCTGGTCTCAGACTATCTTGGAGGTGAAGATGCTGGATGTGGAGGTCCTGGGCTGGTCTCAGACCATCTTGGAGGTGAAGATGCTGGATGTGGAGGTCCTGAGCTGGTCTCAGACCATCTTGGAGGTGAAGATGCTGGATGTGGAGGTCCTGAGCTGGTCTCAGACCATCTTGGAGGGGAAGATGCTGGATGTGGAGGTCCTGAGCTGGTCTCAGACCATCTTGGAGCTGAAGATGCTGGATGTGGAGGTCCTGGGCTGGACTCAGACCATCTTGGAGGTGAAGATGCTGGATGTGGAGGTCCTGAGCTGGTCTCAGACCATCTTGGAGGGGAAAATGCTGGATGTAGAGGTCCTGAGCTGGTCTCAGACCATCTTGGAGGTGAAGATGCTGGATGTGGAGGTCCTGACCTGGTCTCAGACCATCTTGGAGGTGAGGATGCTGGATGTGGTGGTCCTGAGCTGGTCTCAGACTATCTTGGAGGTGAAGATGCTGGATGTGGAGGTCCTGAGCTGGTCTCAGACCATCGTGGAGGTGAAGATGCTGGATGTGGTGGTCCTGAGCTGGTCTCAGACCATCTTGGACGTGAGGATGCTGGATGTGGCGGTCCTGAGCTGGTCTCAGACCATCTTGGAGGTGAAGATGCTGGATGTGGAGGTCCTGAGCTGGTCTCAGACCATCTTGGAGGTGAAGATGCTGGATGTGGTGGTCCTGAGCTGGTCTCAGACTATCTTGGAGGTGAAGATGCTGGATGTGGAGGTCCTGGGCTGGTCTCAGACCATCTTGGAGGTGAAGATGCTGGATGTGGAGGTCCTGAGCTGGTCTCAGACCATCTTGGAGGTGAAGATGCTGGATGTGGAGGTCCTGAGCTGGTCTCAGACCATCTTGGAGGGGAAGATGCTGGATGTGGAGGTCCTGAGCTGGTCTCAGACCATCTTGGAGCTGAAGATGCTGGATGTGGAGGTCCTGGGCTGGACTCAGACCATCTTGGAGGTGAAGATGCTGGATGTGGAGGTCCTGGGCTGGTCTCAGACCATCTTGGAGGTGAAGATGCTGGATGTGGAGGTCCCGGGCTGGTCTCAGACCATCTTGGAGGGGAAAATGCTGGATGTAGAGGTCCTGAGCTGGTCTCAGACCATCTTGGAGGGGAAAATGCTGGATGTAGAGGTCCTGAGCTGGTCTCAGACCATCTTGGAGGTGAAGATGCTGGATGTGGAGGTCCTGAGCTGGTCTCAGACCATCTTGGAGGTGAGGATGCTGGATGTGGTGGTCCTGAGCTGGTCTCAGACTATCTTGGAGGTGAAGATGCTGGATGTAGAGGTCCTGAGCTGGTCTCAGACCATCTTGGAGGGGAAAATGCTGGATGTAGAGGTCCTGAGCTGGTCTCAGACCATCTTGGAGGTGAAGATGCTGGATGTGGAGGTCCTGAGCTGGTCTCAGACCATCTTGGAGGTGAGGATGCTGGATGTGGTGGTCCTGAGCTGGTCTCAGACTATCTTGGAGGTGAAGATGCTGGATGTGGAGGTCCTGAGCTGGTCTCAGACCATCGTGGAGGTGAAGATGCTGGATGTGGTGGTCCTGAGCTGGTCTCAGACCATCTTGGACGTGAGGATGCTGGATGTGGCGGTCCTGAGCTGGTCTCAGACCATCTTGGAGGTGAAGATGCTGGATGTGGAGGTCCTGAGCTGGTCTCAGACCATCTTGGAGGTGAAGATGCTGGATGTGGAGGTCCTGAGCTGGTCTCAGACCATCTTGGAGGTGAAGATGCTGGATGTGGTGGTCCTGAGCTGGTCTCAGACTATCTTGGAGGTGAAGATGCTGGATGTGGAGGTCCTGGGCTGGTCTCAGACCATCTTGGAGGTGAAGATGCTGGATGTGGAGGTCCTGGGCTGGTCTCAGACCATCTTGGAGGTGAAGATGCTGGATGTGGAGGTCCCGGGCTGGTCTCAGACCATCTTGGAGGGGAAAATGCTGGATGTAGAGGTCCTGAGCTGGTCTCAGACCATCTTGGAGGGGAAAATGCTGGATGTAGAGGTCCTGAGCTGGTCTCAGACCATCTTGGAGGTGAAGATGCTGGATGTGGAGGTCCTGAGCTGGTCTCAGACCATCTTGGAGGTGAGGATGCTGGATGTGGTGGTCCTGAGCTGGTCTCAGACTATCTTGGAGGTGAAGATGCTGGATGTAGAGGTCCTGAGCTGGTCTCAGACCATCTTGGAGGGGAAAATGCTGGATGTAGAGGTCCTGAGCTGGTCTCAGACCATCTTGGAGGTGAAGATGCTGGATGTGGAGGTCCTGAGCTGGTCTCAGACCATCTTGGAGGTGAGGATGCTGGATGTGGTGGTCCTGAGCTGGTCTCAGACTATCTTGGAGGTGAAGATGCTGGATGTGGAGGTCCTGAGCTGGTCTCAGACCATCGTGGAGGTGAAGATGCTGGATGTGGTGGTCCTGAGCTGGTCTCAGACCATCTTGGACGTGAGGATGCTGGATGTGGCGGTCCTGAGCTGGTCTCAGACCATCTTGGAGGTGAAGATGCTGGATGTGGAGGTCCTGAGCTGGTCTCAGACCATCTTGGAGGTGAAGATGCTGGATGTGGAGGTCCTGAGCTGGTCTCAGACCATCTTGGAGGTGAAGATGCTGGATGTGGTGGTCCTGAGCTGGTCTCAGACTATCTTGGAGGTGAAGATGCTGGATGTGGAGGTCCTGGGCTGGTCTCAGACCATCTTGGAGGTGAAGATGCTGGATGTGGAGGTCCTGAGCTGGTCTCAGACCATCTTGGAGGGGAAGATGCTGGATGTGGAGGTCCTGAGCTGGTCTCAGACCATCTTGGAGGGGAAGATGCTGGATGTGGAGGTCCTGAGCTGGTCTCAGACCATCTTGGAGCTGAAGATGCTGGATGTGGAGGTCCTGGGCTGGACTCAGACCATCTTGGAGGTGAAGATGCTGGATGTGGAGGTCCTGGGCTGGTCTCAGACCATCTTGGAGGTGAAGATGCTGGATGTGGAGGTCCCGGGCTGGTCTCAGGCCATCTTGGAGGTGAAGATGCTGGATGTGGAGGTCCTGGGCTGGTCTCAGACCATCTTGGCGGGGAAGATGCTGGATGTGGAGGTCCTGGACTGGTGTGGTTACACGTGGTCTGCGGTTGTGAGGCCGGTTGGATGTACTGCCAAATTCTCTGAAACGCCTTTGGAGACGACTTATGGTAGAGAAATGAACATTCAATTCTTAGGCTGTGGCCAGCCTAATGCCTCGTACACACGTTCAGATAATCGTACGATAAAACTCGCTTTCGACCTGATCGCACAATAAATTGATCGTTAGTATTTTCGACAGCCGATCACGACAGTTCGTCCAACAAAATCTGAAGGGACAAACAGGAAAACTTCTGTTGTACGATAGCCTAGCGAGCGACAATCATTTAATCAGTACAGTATGCGTCCGCTAAAAATCGATCGTCAAAGATCGCGCATGATCAGAAGCACTAAAATAGCACGGAATAGCACCATCTGATACATAGCTAAGCAATCAGGAAGCTTTTCCAGAACTGTACGAAAAAAAATCCTACGTTTTATATGCATTGTTGAATTCGATATTAGTATCATGCAATAAAATGCGAACGATAAGTCGTCCAATTATCTGAACGTGTGTACGAGGCATAAGGCACACCTGTGCAATAATCATGCTGTCTAATCAGCATCTTGATATGCCACACCTATGAGGTGGATGGATTATCTCGGCAAAGGAGAAATGATCACTTAAGGCTCGTAAGAACTTGACGAAAATCGGACTAAATATCCTCCCAATTTTTCTCTCTCATGCTCAGTGGTCATAACTGTTTTGAGTTCACAGTGCATAATGTTCACGAAATTTCTCGTCCGACTTTTTTTTTTTTTTTTGGGACATTTGTTCCTAGACTTTCGGGTCGTCAGCAACTTCAAATCATGCGCAGTCTTTCGTATCCGACTTTTCGTGGACGTACTGCATACACATAAAATGAAAATTGGTCGTCTGGGGACGGACGATAAAAATTTTGGTGTTTGTCCCTCCGTTTTTTTTTTCCTTGAAAATGTCGGCATCGGCTGCTGAAAGTTGTGTACACACTAGCCGAAAATCGTACGATTTTACCTCGGACGGGAATTTTCGGCAGATTTTCTACTAGTGTGTACCCCACTTAACACAGATTTAGACAGATTTGTGAACAATATTTTAGAGAAATCGGACTTTAGTCTTAGATCTTTGAGTTCAGCTCATGAAAAATGGGGGGCGAAAACAAAAGTGTTGTGTTTTATACTTTTGTTCAATATATATATTTAAAACAAAAAAAAATATTTTGTAAACTGATAATATAAGAAAACACAAATCTTGTCTTGTTCTCAATCTTTGAAACATTGTTACATTTGAACATTAATTGTAAGCCTTCAGAAGTGAATTGTGTTGGGAAATCCCTCACTCCTGTGCTGGGGATTGTAGATCTCATTTCTTTGTCCATAAGGGACATCTTGTGGCTGATTTTGGTATTGCGATCCCCCAATGTAAAGTAGATATTTTATTAAAAGAGAAGTATGGGATTCCTTTTTTTTCCCCATACTTACCTAGGTGGGTGCTGCATCTGTCCCCTGGCGCCTCTACACTGAGAACGGAGCGATCGAACATCGCCGTACTGACAGCTCCCCGAGCAGAGAGATCGCAGCCCGCTCTTAGGGGCGCAAGGGCGCCGCCCCCCCTATCAATGCGTCTGCCCCCCTAATTTACATGCGGGTGCCGGACGCATGGAGTTCAATGGGGGATTTTTTTTTTTTTTAAGCACGTGATTGGAGCCAGAGGCTCTAATAGGCTTCAAAAAACGGTGGGCTCGGGGCGCAGAGCACTGCGCCCTGAGCCCACCCAGTTGTGTGACAATAGCGAATTAATATTCAATATTGTAACACGGATTCTCCTCCTGGCCAATCAGGAAGCAGGTCCTGAGACCCATTTCTTGATTGGCCTAAAGGAGAAGCCATCCTATCGGCGAAGAACGAGGAGGAGGGAGGAGACGCAGGGGAAGCCGAAACCAATGAAGGGGGACACGGAGGAGACTGAGGGGTAAGCCGCCGCTGCCTCCACATGCCAGTCCAGGGGCAGCACAGGGTGAGTGAGCCGGCAACCGGGGGGGTATGGTGTGTGGTGTGGTCTCCATGGTCAGGTCCGTCGCCCCCCCCCCCCCCCCTGACCTGCGGAGCACCAGCCGCCACTGTCTGGGGGTGTCATTAACTTTTTATTGACACCCCCAATGTCATTTTAAAAAAAAGAAATTCTAAAATGGGCAGTAAATTAATACATTGTAACCAGCGGCAACAGAAGGCGTTCTTTACACAAATGAAATGTAATTTTCTGCATTTATTATCTAATATTAGAGCACTTAGACTGATCATGTGACTATTGCAGGATGTCCCGCCCACTCAGCGCTCAGGAAAGAGGAAGTGACTGGAATGCATAGGAGACACACAGCAGGTAAGGATCTGCAGTGAAATGTGTTACTCATCCTTCCTTCCAAGCTGTAAAATGAATTGGGGGGGGGGGACTGATTTTTTTTTTTTTTTTATTAGTTTTGTTCTTCAACAAAAGTGCACTTTTTGAAGATAAAATGATCAAAGCCCAACTTCAGCCAAAAAAGTTTTTAGTGAGTGGTGAGGGGTTAGAAGAGTGAGAGGCGTAACAAGACCCCTCAGGTCCTCGTTGCAAGAAACCATGAAGGGTCCCCCCTGACAGTCAAGGACTGCGGCAGGGGGGCAATTGCCCCCTGGGCCGCTCTGATGTCCTGTAAAAAGGCTGCATTGTTTCTGCCACAGACACGGTGGTGAAACGCCAGGACTTGGTTGCAATTGTGACCTTTGCAACCATGGTAGTTCTGCCACTGAGTTAGAACCTCTGTAAGTTTTTTTATATTGATGTCTGTGTCCCTGCTGGAAAAATAAGGCCTTGTTTCCTGTCCCAGCATATGGGTGCCAAGAGGACAGGAAGTGATGGGATATCTCCTTGATGGGGACAAATACAGTGACTACAGCTGCACAGCATTTATCATAGCAGGTTTCCAGGCGGTGACTACAGCGGACTATGTCTGTATTATGTGAGAGGATACAGCGGCTTGTACAGTAGTCTCTACCGGGAGCCCAGGTGACAACACCAGAGAGCAATTAGAAGACAGGGACAGAGCGTTGTCACCTCAGAACAGGCAATGAACAAGGACCATCATTGACCTTCATGGTGGGATCACCTGGGATTTATTTTATAAAGCTGCCACTTTAAAATTTGTGTCAATAACTTCTAAAAGGACATTAACAGGTTAAAGCTTCTCTGAGATTTTAGTGATCGGGGGTTGCATCTATTTGAAGATGATGACATTTGCATTCACTGTATACCTGTAAGTAAATAACAGGAAGACAATGGACTCCTTGTGAAATAATCACCTCTGATTGGATCAAACAAAAGTCCCCAAATGCTGGGAGTCAGCTGAGCGCAGACTGGAGCCGGGTGAAGTAATCCCTGACAGCGATCTTCTCCTATTTCATCTGTTTTGGTCTGATAAATATTTCATTATACGCGTTTTCTATGTTCGATACGTGCACCAAACAATATCTATTGATCCTGCCAGAAATGCAGGATGGTGATAAGTTCCTGTGCTGCATTCTTATCAGTTACATCAGCAGCTTCCCACACACATACCCAGGGGTGCATGCAATGCTGTTTGCGCTGGCGCCCACTGCCATTGGATGTAATTGACTGCTCACTAGGCCTGGCCCACCCACCTTGAGGCTGTAGTGCATGCATTGGGGCTGATCTGATATCTGATGATTCATGTACTGAGCTGATTGGAGGTTTGAAATGCATGCTTTGGGGCTGATCTGAGGTGTAAAGGGCATGCATTGGGGCTGATCTGAGGTCTGGAGTGCATGCATTTGGGGCTGAACTAAGGTGTGAAGCGTATGCATTGGGGCTAATCTGAGGTGTGAAGCGTATGCATTGAGGATGATCTGAGGTGTGAGGCGCATGCATTGGGGTTAATCTAAGGTCTGAAGGTTCATCTGATCTGAGGTGAGAAACGTATGCATTGGGGCTTATCTGAGGTGTGAAGCACATGCACTGGGGCTGATCTGAGGTGAGAAGCTCATTTAATGGGGCTGATCTGAGGTGAGAAGCTCATTTAATGGGGATGATCTGAGGTCTGATGGGGCATGCATTGGGGCTGATCTGAGGTCTGATGGGGCATGCATTGGGGCTGTTCTGATGTCTGATGGGGCATGCATTGGGGCTGTTCTGATGTCTGATGGGGCATGCATTGGGGCTGTTCTGATGTCTGATGGGGCATGCATTGGGGCTGTTCTGATGTCTGATGGGGCATGCATTGGGGCTGTTCTGATGTCTGATGGGGCATGCATTGGGGCTGTTCTGATGTCTGATGGGGCATGCACTGGGGCTGATCTGAGGTCTGATGGGGCATGCATTGGGGCTGTTCTGATGTCTGATGGGGCATGCATTGGGGCTGTTCTGATGTCTGATGGGGCATGCATTGGGGCTGTTGTGATGTCTGATGGGGCATGCATTGGGGCTGTTCTGATGTCTGATGGGGCATGCATTGGGGCTGTTCTGATGTCTGATGGGGCATGCATTGGGGCTGATCTGAGGTCTGATAGGGCATGCATTGGGGCTGTTCTGATGTCTGATGGGGCATGCATTGGGGCTATTCTGATGTCTGATGGGGCATGCATTGGGGCTGTTCTGATGTCTGATGGGGCATGCATTGGGGCTGTTCTGATGTCTGATGGGGCATCCATTGGGGCTGTTCTGAGGTCTGATGGGGCATGCATTGGGGCTGTTCTGAGGTCTGATGGGGCATGCATTGGGGCTGTTCTGATGTCTGATGGGGCATGCATTGGGGCTGTTCTGATGTCTGATGGGGCATGCATTGGGGCTGATCTGAGGTCTGATAGGGCATGCATTGGGGCTGTTCTGAGGTCTGATGGGGCATCCATTGGGGCTGTTCTGAGGTCTGATGGGGCATGCATTGGGGCTGTTCTGATGTCTGATGGGGCATGCATTGGGGCTGTTCTGAGGTCTGATGGGGCCTCCATTGGGGCTGTTCTGATGTCTGATGGGGCATGCATTGGGGCTGAACAAAGGTGTAAAGTGCATGCATTGGGGCTGATCTGATGTCTGATGGGGCATGCATTGGGGCTGAACAAAGGTGTAAAGTGCATGCATTGGGGCTGATCTAAGGTCTGATGGGGCATGCATTGGGGCTGAACAAAGGTGTAAAGTGCATGCATTGGGGCTGATCTGAGGTCTGATGGGACGTGCATTGGGGCTGATCTGAGGTCTGGAGTGCATGCATTGGGGCTGATCTGAGGTCTGATTGGACATGCGTTGGGGACGATCTGAGGTGGGAAGTGCATGCATTGGGATCAATCTGAGGTGTAAAGTGCATGCATTGGAGCTGATCTGAGGTGGGAAGTGCATGCACTGGGGCTGATCTGAGGTGTGAAGTGCATGCATTGGGGCTGATCTGAGATGGGAAGTGCATGCATTGGGGCTGATCTGAGGTGTGAAGTGCATGCATTGGGGCTGATCTGAGGTGTGAAGTGCACTGGGACTGCGGCTGTCTAATATTTATCAACATGACACTAACTGCGGAAAAAGTTGCTGGTCGTTGGGATTGTTCCCAGCATGCTCTAAGGACTACAGAACACCTCCCACCCAGGTTATGGAGAAGAGCACAGGGGGAATAATGGGGGAAAATGAATAAAATAAAGCTAATGCAGCCACCACGCCTAATGACTGGGTTCAGATACACTTAAAATTTAAAGTCGCTCTGTCTGCAATTTGCAGGATGTGTGCTGCATGTCCAAGGTGATGGATCTACAAGGAGTGCTGTGCAGGTGGACGGGCGGTTGGCACGCAGAGGGTTCAGGAGAGAGTTAATGATGCAGAAAACATCCGACTGCGCTGCAGAACAAACAGCGTTCAGGATGTGAGTTCCCATGAACGCGGATCCAGGCTGTGCACGCCTCTTATCTGCCATCCCCATCCTCCGCCTTCACCCCTGTGTGACCAATAAGCCTCTTCTCTGCAGTTAATGCACCCTCTTCCTAATGAAGCGCCAAAGACAGCGGCATCTTCTGCCTACCCCTCGGCCCAGCCCTGTCTAGGACAAGGCCCACATCTCCCGCTACCTGCCAACTGGACCACAAAGCTTACCTTTTAAATCCTAACTATTGTGGTTTAGGTTTTGAATAGACTGGAGAAGATTTACAATATCTGTCTTTTTTTTTTTTTTTTTTTACTGTGTGACCCCAGCAGAGAGATTTTCAGTCATTTCCTGTCCCTGTGACACCCATGTAGGAAATGTGGGGGAAGGGGTGTCACCAGGACAGCAATAAAATATTTTCAGCAGTTCTGTCCTTTCCCCGCTTCATTGTAATGGGTTTCTTGTGTCCCCATTGGAGGGATCTCCCACCACTTCCTGTCCAGCAGGAAATGAGGATAAATCCCACTAATGGGGACACCGACAGCAACAAAACCCTGAACTCTTCTCCACTCCATCGGATAATAAAATAAAATAATAAATAAAATAAAAAAATAATAAATAAATAATAATAAATAAAAAAATAATAAATAAAAATAATACATTTAATAAAATTCTTTAATAAAATTGATGATAAAAAGTTTTGGCAGTTGTTGTTGAACAATGAGGGCAATCCTGGGATCCTAATCTGTCTGATTACATCCATTTTTTTATAATCATTTTTTTTTATTCATAAGGAAAGATACTTTTTAATAACATTCAATTACAATATGATTTGTGTGACAATTTATGCACTATATTGTTTTTTTCTTTATTTGCTATTTTTTTTTTTTTTTCCCCCATGAAAGTGGAGTTACCCTTTTAACCACTTCTGGACCGGAAGGATTTCCCCCCTTAATGAGCAGGCCATTTTTTTGCAATTCGGCACTGCGTTACTTTAACTGACAATTGCGCGGTCGTGCGATGCTGTACCAAAATAAAATTGATGTCCTTTTTTTTCCACAAATAGAACTTTCTTTTGGTGGTATTTGATCACCTCCGAGATTTTTATTTTTTGCGCTATAAACAAAAATAGGCCGACAATTTATAAAATATAGATTTTTTACTTTATGCTATAAAACATCCAATAAAACAAATGTAAAAATTTAAATTTATTCATCAATTTAGGCCAATATGCTACATATTTTTGGTTAAAAAAAAAAAAAAAAAAAATCCCAATAAGCGTATACTGATTGGTACCCAAATAAAATTGACGTCCTTTTTTCCACACAAATAAAGATTTCTTTTGGTGGTATTTGATCACCTGTGCGATTTTTTTTTTTTTTTTTATTTTTTGTGCTAAAAACAAAAAAAGAGCGACAATTCTAAAAAAAAAAAAAAAAAAAAAAACTATTTTTCACATTCTGCTATATAACATTCTCAATAAAAAAAATGTTAAAATCAAATTTTTCATCATTTTAGGCCAATTTGTATTCTGCTACATATTTTTGGTAAAAAAAATTCCCAATAAGTGTATATTGATTGGTTTTGCGCAAAAGTTATCATGTCTACAAACTAGGGGAAAGATTTGTCATTTTTATTTTTTATTTTTTTTACTAGTAATGGCGGTGATCTGCGATTTTTAACGGGACTGCCACATTGCAGAACGCACCCAGGTGACAGCTGCCAGAGGGGTGACACCATCAATGAGCCCTGCAGCAGGCTGGGGGGGGGGGGCCATTCCGATGCGCTAGCCTGCTGAGTTCCTTACTGCCGGTCCTGCTGCCGCTCTGCAGTGACAGGACAGGGCACTGTTGCAGGCGGGGGGTGGGTGGGGCTCTGTGGCAGGCTGACATTGAGGGGGGGGGGAGGTGAGGGCTCTGTGGCAGGCTGACATTGAGGGGGGGGGGGGAGGTGAGGGCTCTGTGGCAGGCTGACATTGAGGGGGGGGGAGGTGAGGGCTCTGTGGCAGGCTGACATTGAGGGGGGGGGGAGGTGAGGGCTCTGTGGCAGGCTGACATTGAGGGGGGGGGGAGGTGAGGGCTCTGTGGCAGGCTGACATTGAGGGGGGGGAGGTGAGGGCTCTGTGGCAGGCTGACATTGAGGGGGGGGGAGGTGAGGGCTCTGTGGCAGGCTGACATTGAGGGGGGGGAGGTGAGGGCTCTGTGGCAGGCTGGGGGGGGGGGGCTTTGTGGCGGGCTGACCATGGGGTAGGGGGCTGGGGTTACACCATGTTTTACTACGTCAGGTGACACCAACCCCAGGTTCTGTGGCACTGGAGAATGGTCGCCTTTAGGACTTGTATACACAAGTGACTCTCTCAGCGGATCGCTTTTCAGCAGGCGGCTGCCAGGCATTCAGGAGGCGATTCTTCTGCCGTTTTTTAATTTTCCAGCTGAATGGGGGTTTTGTTTCACAAAAGATTTATTTAGTTATAAGATTACATGCAGAGAACATTAGGGTAAGACACGAGTACACAAACCCGCCAGAGTAAAGGGCAGCGCGATGAGCGAAGACGGAGACCGAGGGCCGCGTCACAAAACTATTTCTGCTTTCCCTCCCTTACTCTTTTCAAAATGAAAAAAAAAATTTTGCTTATAGTTCTAGTCCCAGTCTTAGTCCGTAGGGTTGAATATTGAGTTGGCCCACCCTTTGCAGCTATAACAGCTTCAACTCTTCTGGGAAGGCCGTCCACAAGGTTTAGGAGTGTCTATGGGAATGTTTCCCCATTCTTCCAGAAGAGCATTTGTGAGGTCAGGCACTCTAGTTGGAGAGAAGGTCTGGCTCTCAGTCTCCACTCTAATTCCTCCAAAAGGTGTTCTATCAGGTTGAGGTCAGGACTCTGTGCAGGCCAGTCAAGTTCCTCCACCCCAAACTCGCTCCTCCATGTCTTTATGGACCTTGCTTTGTGCACTGGTGTGCAGTCATGTTGGAACAGGGAGGGTCCATCCCCAAACTCCTCCCACAAAGCTGGGAGTTTGAAATTGTCAAAAGTGTCTTGGTATGCCGACGCCTTAGAAGTTCCCTTCACTGGAACTAAGGGGCAAAGCCCAACCAATGAAGAACAACCCCACACCATAACCCCCCCCCCCCCCTCCAAATTATTTGGACCAGTGATCATAATACAAGGGATGATCAGAGACTGGGGACATGATACAAGAGATGGTCAGAGACTTCGGACATGATACAAGAGATGGTCAGAGACTGCAGACATGATACAAGAGATGGTCAGAGACTGCAGATATGATACAAGAGATGGTCAGAGACTGCAGACATGATACAAGAGATGGTCAGAGACTGCAGATATGATACAAGAGATGGTCAGAGACTGCAGATATGATACAAGAGATGGTCAGAGACTTCGGACATGATACAAGAGATGGTCAGAGACTGCAGACAGGATACAAGAGATGGTCAGAGACTGCAGATATGATACAAGAGATGGTCAGAGACTGCAGACATGATACAAGAGATGGTCAGAGACTGCAGATATGATACAAGAGATGGTCAGAGACTGCAGATATGATACAAGAGATGGTCAGAGACTGCAGATATGATACAAGAGATGGTCAGAGACTGCAGACATGATACAAGAGATGGACAGAGACTGCAGACATGATACAAGAGATGGTCAGAGACTGCAGATATGATACAAGAGATGGTCAGAGACTGCAGATATGATACAAGAGATGGTCAGAGACTGCAGACATGATACAAGAGATGGTTAGAGACTGCGGGCATGATACAAGAGATGGTCAGAGACTGGGGAAATGATGCAAGACAAGGTCAGAGACTGCAGATATGATACAAGAGATGGTCAGAGACTGCAGATATGATACAAGAGATGGTCAGAGACTGCAGATATGATACAAGAGATGGTCAGAGACTGCAGATATGATACAAGAGATGGTCAGAGACTTCGGACATGATACAAGAGATGATCAGAGACTGCAGACAGGATACAAGAGATGGTCAGAGACTGCAGATATGATACAAGAGATGGTCAGAGACTGCAGACATGATACAAGAGATGGTCAGAGACTGCAGATATGATACAAGAGATGGTCAGAGACTGCAGATATGATACAAGAGATGGTCAGAGACTGCAGATATGATACAAGAGATGGTCAGAGACTGCAGACATGATACAAGAGATGGACAGAGACTGCAGACATGATACAAGAGATGGTCAGAGACTGCAGATATGATACAAGAGATGGTCAGAGACTGAGGACATGATACAAGAGATGGTTAGAGACTGCAGACATGATACAAGAGATGGTTAGAGACTGCAGACATGATACAAGAGATGGTTAGAGACTGCGGGCATGATACAAGAGATGGTCAGAGACTGGGGAAATGATGCAAGACAAGGTCAGAGACTGCAGATATGATACAAGAGATGGTCAGAGACTGCAGGCATGATACAAGAGATGGTCAGAGACTGGGGACATGATACAAGAGATGGTCAGAGACTGCAGACATGATACAAGAGATGGTCAGAGACTGCAGACATGATACAAGAGATGTTTAGATACTGTGGACGTGATACAGGAGACTGTCAGAGACTGCAGACATGCTTTAGGAAACTGGAGTCATATTACACGAGACTGCTAGAAATCACTGCTGTAACAGGGCAATAGATAAACACCGATTTAGGATTGGCAAGGGCCCCAAGGGCTGCACAAAAAATGCCAAAGGGCCACAGGCTGGGACCAGGAGTAGAGAGGGTCCCATGAAGCCCGTCCTTGCAGCGGTGCCTAAATTGCTCGGTGTTACTGATTACACTAAGAGGAGGGAACGGTCCAAATGTAGGTGATCATTATAGCTCCACCACGGGTTCCGGACCTTCAAGAATTTAGTATGGGGATCGGTTGGTATGGAGGTAAGTTCCTCGTTAATCTTGGTCCCCATGAGCCTCTGTTTCACCTCTGTGGAATGAATTGATGGTTGTCTCCAGGCTTTAGCGAGCAAAAACCCCACCTGCCTTCCCTGATGTCTATTGAGGTCTAAGTTTGGCCCATGTACAGTGCTGTATTTTGGCCTAGGCCAACAAGGCCCAGGCCTAGGGCAGCACTTTGCAGGGGGGCAGCAAAAAAGCCACCCCCCCTCCACTTGAGACTCTATTGGCCACTGGTGCCTCTCGCCCCCCCTCCTCTCTCTCTCGCCCCCCCTCTCTCGCCCCCCCCCTCTCTCGCCCCCCCCTCTCTCGCCCCCCTCTCTCTCACCCCTCCTCTCTCTCTCCCTCTCTCTCCCTCTCTCTCCCTCTCTCTCATCCCCCCCACCTCTCTCTCTCTCTCTCACCCCCCATCTCTCTCTCTCACCCCCCTCTCTCGCTCTCACCCCCCCCCCTCTCTCGCTCTCTCTTTATCATCCCCTCTCTCTCATCCCCCTCTCTATCATCCCCCTCTCTCTCATCCTCTCACTCTCTGATCCCCCCCTCTCTATCTTTCTCTCACCCCCCTCTCTCTCTCACCCCCCTCTTTCATCCCCCACCTCTCTCTCCCTCACCCCCTCTCTCTCTCTCTCTCTCTCTCATCCCCCCTCTCTCTCTCCCTCACCCACCCCCTCTCATTCCCCCCCCCCCTCTCGTGAGATCTCAGGGGTTCATGCTGGGACTTGTAGTCCTTCAATTTTGGAGGGAGTCACATCCGTTAAAAAAGAAGTGGGGCAAATTTACATGGGGGAGGGGGGGGCGCCCAATTTTAGTCTTGCCTAGGGCAGCACAAAACCAAAATACACCACTGCCCATGTAGTAGGAACTACTACGAGTTTTGAGTAAGATTGATGTTTAGGACCAACAGAAACCTGTATCCAAAAGCCAGAAGCCTTGGGGCAGGACCACCAAACGTGGAGTCGGGTACTGTGCTCAATGCAGCCCTCGGGGGGGGGGGGGGTGAAGTTAGGGGTGAATTTGGATAAAGGGTCAGAGGTCATGTACCAATGCAAAGCTCATTTCTGAGTGTTTTCCTGGACTGAAGTATAAAGCGAGTATTTTGGAGGTAACCAACTTATTTTTCTTCCAATTAGGATTGGTGAAGATGTCGGCTCTCAGAACTGCTGGACTCCGGGGATGGGAGAGACGGAGTTGAGCAGGAAAGGAATGTTTTGACATTTAGAGAGGCTCCGCCCAGCTGGTAGTATTGGCAGCAATCCCCGGACTGTGCTAGAGACGAGCAGGATCTGTGGACAGGTGAGCCCAACCTTCTACCTGCTACCAGGTGAATCTCCATCAGGTAAGGATCTAACATATGCAGTGGCGATGTACACTGACCAGCCATAACATTCTGATCACTGACAGGTGAAGTGAATAACATTGAGTATCTCATTACAATGGCATCTGAAAGTGGGTGGGATATATTAGCAGCAAGTGAACATGTTGTCCCTGAAGTTGATGTGTTGAAAGCAGAAAAAATGGGCAAGTGTAAGGATTTCAGGGATTTTGACAAGGACCTGGGTCAGAGCAACTCCAACACTGCAGCTCTTGTGGGATGTTCCCAGTCTGCCCAACCAAGAGTGGTCCAAGGAAGGAGGACCGGAGAACTGGTGACAGGGTCATGGGGGGGAGGGGGCAAGGCTCGTTGATGGAGCTGGGGGGGCAAGGTTTGCAGGGCTCGTTGATGGAGGTGGGGGGGCAAGGCTCATGGATTCGAGGTGGGGGGCAAGGCTCATGGATAAAGGTGGGGGGGCAAGGCTCATTGATGAAGGTGGGGGGGAGCAAGGCTCATTGATGGAGGTGGGGGGGGCAAGGCTCATTGATGGAGGTGGTGCGGGGGCAAGGCTCGATGATGGAGGTGGGGGGGGGGAAGGCTCATTGATGGAGGTGGTGCGGGGGCAAGGCTCGATGATGGAGGTGGGGGGGGGGAGGCACATTGATGGATGTGGGGGGAGCAAGGCTCATTGGTGGAGGTAGAGGGAAGGCTCATTGATGGAGGTGGGGGAGCAAGGCTAATTGATGGTGGTGGGGGGAGCAAGGCTCATTGGTGGTGGTGGGGGGGGGAGCAAGGCTCATTGATGGTGGTGGGGGGGGGAGCAAGGCTCATTGATGGAGGTGGGGGGGGAAAGGCTCATTGATTCGAGGTGGGGGGCAAGGCTCATGGATAAAAGTGGGGGGGGGCAAGGCTCATTGATGAAGGTGGGGGGGGGCAAGGCTCATTGATGGAGGTGGTGCGGGGGAAAGGCTCATTGATGGAGGTGTGGGGGGCAAGGCTCATTGATGGAGGTGGTGCGGGGGCAAGGCTCATTGATAGAGGTGGGGGGGGGCAAGGCTCATTTATTTGAGGTGGGGGGCAAGGCTCATTGATGGAGGTGGGGGGACCAAAGCTCATTGATGGAGGTGGGGGGAGCAAAGCTCATTGATGGAGGTGGGGGGAGCAAAGCTCATTGATGGAGGTGGGGGGAGCAAAGCTCATTGATGGAGGTGGGGAGGGAAGGCTCATTGATGGAGGTGGAGGGAAGGCTCATTGATGGAGGTGGGGCGGGGGGGGGCAAGGCTCATTGATGGAGGTGGGGGGGAGCAAGGCTCATTGATGGAGGTGGGGGGGAGCAAGGCTCATTGATGGAGGTGGAGAGGGAAGGCTCATTGATGTAGGTGGAGGGAATGCTCAATGATGGAGGTGGAGCGGGGGGGCAAGGCTCATTGATGGAGGTGGGGGGGGGCAAGGCTCATTGATGGAGGTGGGGGGGGCATCAGAACTGGAGCATGGAGCAATGGAGGAAGATGGCCTGCTCAGATAAATTTAAGAATGGTTTGAGGAACACAACAGCAAATTTGAGGTGTTGACTTGGCCTCAAAAATTCTCCAGAGCTCAATTCAATCGAGCATCTGTGGGATGTCCTGGAAGTCCGATCCATTGAGGCTCCACCTCCCCATTTATAGGACTTAAAGGATCTGCTACTGACGGCTTGGTGCCAGATCCCACAGCGTACCTTCAGAGGTCTAGTGGAGTCCATGCCTGGATGGGTCAGGAGAGGGGGACCTACTCTATATTAGGTGGGTGGTTATGTCTATGTCATTTCTTAGCTATTATATTCTGCGTTCTATTATCTCTCCTGCAGAGGAGGGGGAGACATGAATACATTTTGCTACTCTGGGATAAGAAGGACATGAAATTTTGGATGCTGACAAATTCCTGAAACAGATTTTTTTATTGTCCTGCAGAAAAATTCCCGAAGTTTGATGCTGCTCCAGCCAGAACATGGTGACATCCCTGGCGACCCTCCTCAGCTTCGGTGAGCGATAACGTTTTTTTATTCAGTTATTCTCCCTGAAGAGTAAAATATGGAGGATAGGACAGCAACTACAAAATCTTACAAATACAATCATTTTATTCAGCACAAATATCACAGCCAAGCAAACAAAGGTTCTATCATTATTGTTACAATAACTTATAGAAAATTTACCGTTACACTCTCCATATATTACATCAATTACAGACAGATCTCGCTTTTGAATGACATTATTCACGTGGAGGGAACTGACGCGTTTCAACAAACTGTCTTCTTCAGGGGGTAAATGTGCTACCTATATAATGCAAGGAGGGAAATATCATCCATATGGATTAAAATAAAGATTGATAAAATATCATCAGTCTATAGTTTTAACCCATATGGCTGATGTTTACCTCGGTCCCTGTATTATATATGTACTACATATACCCCTGAAGAAGACTCTACATGTGTAATGTCATTCAAAAGCAAGATCTGTGTGTAAATAATACAATATTGGAAATATACCTCTACTCTCTCCACGTTTTACATCAGTTACAAACAGACCTTGCTTTTAAATGGCATCAGGGCCTCTGATGGGGGGGGGGGCACCGGTCCTCTTGTAGAGGGCCCGAGCACACAAGGGGGCCTACACAGGGAGGGGGATTCATGATGAATGGCATTTACAGAAATCTTCCTCTTAGCAACTGAAAACTGATTTCTCTCCTTGCTGCCAGCTTTTATCTGCTGAGAGAGACAGTTGTCCCTCAGTAATCCCCCTCCCAGCCCTGGCTCTAATGTTATCTCTGCTCAGGAATTTATCTCTGAAACTTTGTATCTTTCTGTGCACTTCTTCCTATACTCCTTGTCCCAGCCTGTATAATTTTTTCATCTCTCTCCCCCCCCCCCCATTGCTCTGTCTTTCTGACACAGTCACAGCTGATCAGATGCATTCCCACGGGGTGAAGAATTTACTGTTACACCGGTTCCATAGCTGCCTGTTATATTGTCCCAGTGCAGCTTAAGCCCCGTACACACGTACCGATTGTCGGCCGTAAATATTCGGCCGACGACTGATCGGCCGGTTGTAGGCTTGTTAGTATGATGCTTCCGACAGCCGACAGCACATTTTCGGCCGAACAGAATCTGTCGTGCAGACTTTAAAATTTTTGTTGGCCATCACCAGAACGGCCGATTGTTCGCCAGTCAGTACAGAATTCGGCCGACAAACAGCAGATTAGCAAGACTGGGCATGCTCAGAAAAGAAAAAAACACACGGAAAGTTAACCATCACATGATATCACTTCTGCAGTCGGCTTTTGCTGGCCGACAAAATTCATGTGCAGTCTTTTGCACTTTTCAGCCGACAGGACAGCACCGGACAAAAGACGGCCGGTCGTTCGGCCGACATTCGGTACGTGTGTATGGGGCTTAAGTGTGCTTTATGTAGCTGGGCTTCCCCCTCCTATCCCCCAGGCCCCTTTCACACTTGTGCAACTTGTCCTGCGATTTGGGACTGCAAAGTCGCATAACAAGTCGTACTCCGTGATTTCAGGTGAGTACCGTTCATATCTGCATGACTTCAAAGTAGTCCCTGCACTCAGGGCTGTCTTTAATATTCATTGGACCCTGGGCAAATATTTTCTTGGGCCCTCCCAAATCCACTTATCAACTATTTGCAGGCAGTGCGGGCTCAAGGGGCAGCTGCTGTGGGCCCCTCATCAATGACTGGGCCCAGAGCAGCTGCCCCTTTTGCCCCGTGTTAAAGACAGCCCTGCCTGCACTACTTTGGGATGATTTTAATGCGTTTTGAGGTCCAAAGCCATAGGCATTGCTTCAAGTCCAGTCAAAATTGCAGCAAAATCGCATGAATTTTAGGTCGCACAAGTGTGAAAGGGGCCCCAGACCATTTCCTGAACTATGCAACTTTTCTTCTTCTCCCCTTCACTGTCCGTTCCCTCTGCATCCATGTATCAACTACTTCTATTTACCCATTTACTAACTGATCTGGCAGGAGGAAACTCCATCTTTTATCTTCTATCTACAGCCACATAAATGAACCACGCAGAGATTTATTTATCAACTTAGTTTCATCTTTTTAACAGGAATTCTGTGAGTTATGTTGTATTTCTGTCTGCTAATAATGATTTTAATTTATTTATTTTTTTTCTTTAAAGATTTAAGAATTTCTTGGAGGGGGGGGGGGGTTGTCAGGTAGTCTGTACGGGGCCCCGCGATTTCTATCAGCAGCCCTGAATGGCATTACACGTGTAGAGCTACTGACGCATTTCAACAAACTGTTTTCGTCAGGGGTAAATGTCAGCAGCCGACCCTCCTGCCCACCCCGGAATACAATGATCAGCGACTGCAGACAGCTGATCGAGACAAAATTTCCAGCAATCCCGATTGCCAGAAGTCGATTATTATTTCAACTAGTGTCGAGCGCGAACGTCTATAGATGCATTGAAATCCGTCCTGTCTCTGCTGAACCGGCCAAATTTACATTCAATGTTTATTGGGATTACGTTCTGTCGCTGACCAGTTTTTTTTTTTTCCTCCATCCAGCGATGTTGGTTCAAACGCACGGCGGATTAATTCAGTTTGGTCTCATGATAGAAAAACTGGTCCATAGACCGCCAATAACTTCGTACGCATTTTATGGGTGCCACTGCGGTGCCGGAGGAAGCGGGTGGCCTGTGGACAACATTGACTGGTAAGTACGATATACCCAACCTTGTCCATTATATACAGGCTGCATTCTCAGTGATGTCACCGCTCTCTAGTGAATGGATAGGCTGCATTCTCAGTGATGTCACCGCTCTCTAGTGAATGGATAGGCTGCATCCTCAGTGATGTCACCGCTCTCTAGTGAATCTATAAGCTGCATTCTCAGTGATGTCACCGCTCTCTAGTGAATCTATAAGCTGCATTCTCAGTGATGTCACCGCTCTCTAGTAAATGGATAGGCTGCGTTCTCAGTGATGTCATCGCTCTCTAGTGAATGGATAGGCTGCATTGTCAGTGATGTCACCGCTCTCTAGTGAATGGATAAGCTGCATTCTCAGTGATGTCACCGCTCTCTAGTGAATGGATAAGCTGCATTCTCAGTGATGTCACCGCTCTCTAGTGAATGGATAGGCTGCATTCTCAGTGATGTCACCGCTCTCTAGTGAATGGATAGGCTGCATTCTCAGTGATGTCACCGCTCTCTAGTGATTGGATAGGCTCCATTCTCAGTGATGTCACCGCTCTCTAGTGATTGGATAGGCTGCATTCTCAGTGATGTCACCGCTCTCTAGTGAATGGATAGGCTCCATTCTCAGTGATGTCACCGCTCTCTAGTGATTGGATAGGCTGCATTCTCAGTGATGTCACCGCTCTCTAGTGATTGGATAGGCTCCATTCTCAGTGATGTCACCGCTCTCTAGTGATTGGATAGGCTCCATTCTCAGTGATGTCACCGCTCTCTAGTGATTGGATAGGCTGCATTCTCAGTGATGTCACCGCTCTCTAGTGATTGGATAGGCTCCATTCTCAGTGATGTCACCGCTCTCTAGTGATTGGATAGGCTGCATTCTCAGTGATGTCACCGCTCTCTAGTGAATGGATAGGCTGCATTCTCAGTGATGTCACCGCTCTCTAGTGAATGGATAGGCTGCATTCTCAGTGATGTCACCACTCTCTAGTGATTGGATAGGCTCCATTCTCAGTGATGTCACCGCTCTCTAGTGAATGGATAAGCTGCATTCTCAGTGATGTCACCGCTCTCTAGTGAATGGATAAGCTGCATTCTCAGTGATGTCACCGCTCTCTAGTGAATGGATAGGCTGCATTCTCAGTGATGTCACCACTCGCTAGTGAATGGATAGGCTGCATTCTCAGTGATGTCACCACTCGCTAGTGAATGGATAGGCTCCATTCTCAGTGATGTCACCACTCTCTAGTGATTGGATAGGCTCCATTCTCAGTGATGTCACCGCTCTCTAGTGATTGGATAGGCTCCATTCTCAGTGATGTCACTGCTCTCTAGTGATTGGATAGGCTGCATTCTCAGTGATGTCACCGCTCTCTAGTGAATGGATAGGCTGCATTCTCAGTGATGTCACCGCTCTCTAGTGAATGGATAGGCTCCATTCTCAGTGATGTCACCGCTCTCTAGTGAATGGATAAGCTGCATTCTCAGTGATGTCACCGCTCTCTAGTGAATGGATAGGCTGCATTCTCAGTGATGTCACCACTCGCTAGTGAATGGATAGGCTGCATTCTCAGTGATGTCACCGCTCTCTAGTGAATCTATAAGCTGCATTGTCAGTGATGTCACCGCTCTCTAGTGAATGGATAGGCTGCATTCTCAGTGATGTCATCGCTCTCTAGTGAATCTATAAGCTGCATTGTCAGTGATGTCACCGCTCTCTAGTGAATGGATAGGCTGCATTCTCAGTGATGTCACCGCTCTCTAGTAAATGGATAGGCTGCGTTCTCAGTGATGTCATCGCACTCTAGTGAATGGATAAGCTGCATTGTCAGTGATGTCACCGCTCTCTAGTGAATGGATAAGCTGCATTCTCAGTGATGTCACCGCTCTCTAGTAAATGGATAGGCTCCATTCTCAGTGATGTCACTGCTCTCTAGTGAATGGATAGGTTGCATTCTCAGTGATGTCACCACTCTCTAGTGATTGGATAGGCTGCGTTCTCAGTGATGTCATCGCTCTCTAGTGAATGGATAGGCTGCATTCTCAGTGATGTCACCGCTCTCTAGTGATTGGATAGGCTGCATTCTCAGTGATGTCATTGCTCTCTAGTGACTGGATAGGCTCCATTCTCAGTGATGTCATCGCTCTCTAGTGAAGGGATAGGCTGCATTCTCAGTGATGTCACCGCTCTCTAGTGAATGGATAGGCTGCATTCTTCCTGTATATACACCTTCCTGTCTGTGTTCCTCCCCAGGTGCTGTCACATCCATGATTGCTGCTTTGATTCCATCACCAGCAGAAGATGTCACCCATACTGGGTCTTCTACAGATACAATTACTTCAATGGAGACATAACTTGCTGTAAGACTAATTACTGTCCATAGACTGCATCCAGGATCGTACAATCTGAGTCTGATCCCCATAGACGGTGCAATCAGCACCGGCCCCTTACATCCATGACAAGAGCTTTCGGTCTGTCTTCTAGAACTTTTTCAAATGCTTGAAATACTAGAAAATCAGAGAGAGCATTTAGATTCCATGTTTATGATGTTCAGATATCACATTGTGGGTGATTATTATAAGCGGAGGAATGGCCGAGAGATTCTGCTACTGATATCCTCATATTAACAAAATGCAGGGTTCTCCAAACATTAGAAACAAAGGGCAAGTTTATGGTCCTTCAGACATTAGAGGGTCTGGACAGACCACTGGGCATAGAAAAGGTCCCAATTTAAGTGGGATAAAACAATACTCCATCATTAGTGTCAGTGGGAGGAATAGTGCCCCATCATTGGTGTCAGTGGGAGGAATAGTGCCCCATCATTGGTGTCAGTGGGAGGAATAGTGTCTCATCATTGGTGTCAGTGGGAGGAATAGTGCCCCATCATTGGTGTCAGTGGGAGGAATAGTGCCCCATCATTGGTGTCAGTGGGAGGAATAGTGTCTCATCATTGGTGTCAGTGGGAGGAATAGTGTCCCATCATTGATGTCAGTGGGAGGAATAGTGCCCCATCATTGGTGTCAGTGGGAGGAATAGTGCCCCATCATTGGTGTCAGTGGGAGGAATAGTGCCCCCATCATTGGTGTCAGTGGGAGGAATAGTGTCTCATCATTGGTGTCAGTGGGAGGAATAGTGTCCCATCATTGGTGTCAGTGGGAGGAATAGTGCCCCATCATTGGTGTCAGTGGGAGGAATAGTGCCCCATCATTGGTGTCAGTGGGAGGAATAGTGCCCCCATCATTGGTGTCAGTGGGAGGAATAGTGTCTCATCATTGGTGTCAGTGGGAGGAATAGTGTCTCATCATTGGTGTCAGTGGGAGGAATAGTGCCCCATCATTGGTGTCAGTGGGAGGAATAGTGCCCCCATCATTGGTGTCAGTGGGAGGAATAGTGTCTCATCATTGGTGTCAGTGGGAGGAATAGTGTCCCATCATTGGTGTCAGTGGGAGGAATAGTGCCCCATCATTGGTGTCAGTGGGAGGAATAGTGCCCCCATCATTGGTGTCAGTGGGAGGAATAGTGTCTCATCATTGGTGTCAGTGGGAGGAATAGTGCCCCATCATTGGTGTCGGTGGGAGGAATAGGGCCCCATCATTGGTGTCGGTGGGAGGAATAGGGCCCCATCATTGGTGTCGGTGGGAGGAATAGGGCCCCATCATTGGTGTCGGTGGGAGGAATAGGGCCCCATCATTGGTGTCAGTGGGAGGAATAGGGCCCCATCATTGGTGTCGGTGGGAGGAATAGGGCCCCATCATTGGTGTCGGTGGGAGGAATAGGGCCCCATCATTGGTGTCAGTGGGAGGAATAGCGCCCCGTCATTGGTGTCGGTGGGAGGAATAGGGCTCCATTGTTGGCACCATTGTACCCCTTCATTGGTGTCAGTGGGGGGAATAGTGCCCCACTGTTGGTGTACATGGATAAAATAGTGCCCCAAAGGCCAGATAAAAAGAAAGCAAAGATCCACATCTGGACCCTGGGCGGCAGAGGTATATATATATATATATATATAAATATAGGACTTGTATACTGTTCATAATACGATTTGTTCACTAATTTTCTCTAACAAACCTCTGAGGGCTTCACACAACAGCTGTATTTATACTGAGATTAAATGACACACAGGTGGACTCTATTTACTAATCAGGTGACTTCTGAAGGCAATTGGTTCCACTAGATTTTAGTTCGGGGTATCAGAGTCAAGGGGGGTGAATAAAAATGCAGCCACACTTTTCACAGATTTATTTGTATCATTTTCCTTCCACTTCACAATTATGCGCCACTTTGTGTCGGTCTATCACATAAAATCCCAATAAAATACATTTACTTTTTTTTGTTGTAACATGAAAAAATGTGGAAAATTTCAAGGGGTGTGAATAAGTTAAGGCACTGTACTTATAAAAAAAAAAATTTAAAAAAATTTGCTGTACGAATGTCTCAAGCACTTGCACGTCTGTCAAAAACAATCCCTGTATTTTGCCTAATGCTTTTCTATTTTTCCGATATTGTTCTCTGGTTGTCAGCTCCATCTAGTGGCTATAATGTGGTATTGTTCTGACTGGGATATTTAGGTAAAAATTGCATTATGGCCACTAGATGGAGCGGGCGATCAAAGGAAAAAACACATTTGGCAAGATTATCAGAAAGAGTTGTGATGGCTGTGCGAATGCTTGGGATTTGCACAGAATTTTTTAAAGGGTTTTTTTTTTTTTTTAGTTTCCAGCAGACAGGTGAGCAGCCACTATGAATTGATTCAATGTGAAGGGGTTTTCTTTGCTGTAGACGGGGGCTGAGCTGACATCTTCTATTTATTTCCCACCAGTGGATAATCCGTTGGATGGATGCGCCAGGCGGGCCTGTGAGTGTGACCGAGAGGCGGCCCTCTGCTTCAAGAAACACGATGCAACGTATTCCCTCTCCAACAACTTCTATTCCAAAACCACGAGATGTGACGAGCTCCAGCCGCCCTGCCACCTCAGCCCTCTGACCTGGAACTAAGAGCGAGGCGCCTGCTGGTCTCTGGTGGGCGGCCATCATTAAATCCGATTGTTGAAATGGCTCTGAGTTTATTGGTGATGTTTTACAAATATAATGTATCTGTACAACACATGTGCAGTGGCGGTTCTACATTAAATTGCTCCCCGGGCAAGACTCCCTCCCGGCGCCCCCCCCCCCCAAAAAAAAAAATAACATGACAACATAACAATAAATGTAGAGTGCCACAGCAATGTCCCCAATAAATGCAGAGTGCCACAGCATTGTTGCCCCCAATAAATGCAGAGTGCCACAGCAATGCCCCCACTAAATGCAGAGTGCCACAGCAATGCCCCCAATAAATGCAGAGTGCCACAGCAATGCCCCCACTAAATGCAGAGTGCCACAGCAATGCCCCCAATAAATGCAGAGTGCCACAGCATTGTTGCCCCCAATAAACGCATTGCCCCTTTTCAATGCAGAGCGCCACAGCAATGCCCCCTTTAATGCAGAGCGCCACAGCAATGCCCCCTTTAATGCAGAGCGCCACAGCAATGCCCCTTTTCAATGCAGAGCGCCACAGCAATGCCCCCTTTCAATGCAGAGCGCCACAGCACTGCCCCCTTTAATGCAGAGTGCCACAGCATTGCCCCCTTTAATGCGGAGCGCCACAGCAATGCCCACTTTAATGCAGAGCGCCACAGCAATGCCCCCTTTCAATGCAGAGTGCCACAGCACTGCCCCCTTTAATGCAGAGTGCCACAGCAATGCCCCCTTTCAATGCAGAGCGCCACAGCACTGCCCCCTTTAATGCAGAGTGCCACAGCAATGCCCCCTTTAATGCAGAGCGCCACAGCAATGCCCCCTTTAATGCAGAGCGCCACAGCAATGCCCCTTTAATGCAGAGCGCCACAGTAATGCCCCCTTAAATGCAGAGATGCCACAGCAATGCCCCCTTTAATGCAGAGCGCCTCAGCATTGCCCCCTTTCAATGTAGAGATGCCACAGCATTGCCCCCTTTAATGCAGAGTGCCACAGCATTGCCCCCTTTCAATGTAGAGATGCCATGCCAGAGTGCCACTTTTCAATGCAGAGCGCCAGCGTTACCCACCCCCCCCCCCCCCCGAGACCCGTCCGTCACAGCACTTACCAGGAGGACCCCGCTCCCTGATTGGCCAGGAGGAGGATCAGTATGACAATAGCGAATTTTCATTCGCTATTGTCACACAATGGGCGGGCTCAGGGGGGAGCAATGCTCTGCTCCTTCGGCTCGGCTGCGGCGGTTTTAGGCATGGGCGAACAGGGCTCGGGCGGTCCGGTACCGATCCGCGGCCCAGCAATGCCGCCCCCCACGTGTTATGAAAAAATGCCGCCCCAGGCGACTTCCCCGTTCGCCCCTGCCTAAAACCGCCACTGCACATGTGTCAAACACAAGTGCCTGGGGCAGAATGTGGCCCGCTAGGCCATTTCATGTGGTTCTTGCACTTCTCCTGCAGCTGCCTCATCTCCGCCACATAGTCTCTGCAGTCAGCAGCAGAGAGAAGGACAGAACTCCTCCGCCAGCTCCTGTGCATCTCCATGCAGCCTTGGAGAGGCTTGTCTTTGCCCCCACCCCACCATTGGAGAGGCTTGTCTTTGCCCCCACCCCACCATTGGAGAGGCTTGTCTTTGCCCCCACCCCACCATTGGAGAAGCTTGTCTTTGCCCACACCCCACCATTGGAGAAGTTTGTCTTTGCCCCCACCCCACCATTGGAGAAGCTTGTCTTTGCCCCCACCCCACCATTGAAGAAGTTTGTCTTTGCCCCCACCCCACCATTGGAGAGGCTGGTCTTTGCCCCCACCCCACCATTGGAGAGGCTTGTCTTTGTCCCCACCCCACCATCTCAGCAGTCGCATAAGAGATCCCACGGCTCTCTTTGCAGCCACAGCACCCCCTCGTCTGTGTCTCCCCGCCCCCCCCCCCCTGATCTCAGCATTCAGCAGACTCCAGCCCTCCTCTGGTCCTGCTCCAGACCCTGCACTCTCTGCTACCCAGCTCTCCACACCCAGGGCCGGGACAAGGGGTGGGCAGGAGGGGGAGTTGTCCTGGGTGCAATGGTTTATTGTAGGGATGAGGGGGCGTCTTGATCCTAACCCTAAGGGAATGGAGGGGGGTGCAGTTTGGCATTCCGTGCCCTAACCCGCTGTCACCCTCTCACCAAGCTGATTGGCGATGGTCTTGTAGCCCATTCCAGCCATGTGTAGGTCTACAATCTTCTCCCTGACATCCTCGGACAGCTCTTTGGTCTTGGCCATGGTGGAGAGATTGGAATCTGATTGATTGATTCTGTGGACAGGTGTCTTTCCTACAGGTAACAAGCTGAGATTAGGAGCACTCCCTTTAAGAGAATCCTCCTAATCTCAGCTCATTACCTGTAGAGGAGACACCTGGGAGGCGGAAATCTTGCCGATTGATCGGGGGGTCAAATACTTATTTCACTGATTAAAATGCAAAACAATTTATATCTTTTTTTAAAATGCATTTTTCTGGATATTTTTGTTATTCTGTCTCTCACTGGTAAAATAAACCGACCAATAAAATTATAGACTGATTGTTTCTTTGTCAGTGGGCAAGCCTACAAAATCAGCAGGGGGGGGTGTCAAAAACTTTTTTCCCCTCACTGTATCTTCACTTCCAGACCACAGGACTTCAGGCAGCATCGCCCTGTTTTTTTTTTTTTTAGAGCTGGCGGGCGGCTCTATTGTAAAAGCAAACCTAGCCACTAACTAGCGGCTGGACTGCTTTACAAGTAGTGGGAAAAGAGGTGTGTTCCCCCCCCCCCCTCAGCTCTCCCATCCCACCAGGAAACTTAAATGATCAGCCAGGGCGTCTGCCGGCTGGTCCAAAATCTGGGATCGGCTTTGATCAGCTCTCTGCTATGGTAACCCAGAAGCAATTACATCACTTCTGGTTTACCTGGAGATCATCAACACCATTTGTGAAAAAAAAATCTAAAGCACAGATCTTGGTGAGATTAAATGCTTTTAAGGGGGGAGAGGAGGGATTTGGGGTCTTATTGAACCCGGATCTCTCCATAGAAAGGAACAGTCACATGCCTACTGCTGTTACAAGGATGTTTACATTGCTTGTGACAGCAATAAAAGTGATCAGAAATAGAAAAAATGGAAAGCAACAGTGTTAAAAAAAAAAAAATGTAAAGTGCCCCCCATCCCCTTGTGCAAAGGCGAGCGCGTGCGTCCGGTCCAGCACTCACGCTAACAGCGATCGTCCCACACACGAGGTATCACCATGAACATCATATCATGGGCAGTAATTCCAGCACCAGACCACCTCCTCTGTAAATCCAAAATGGTGACCTGTAAGGGGCTTTTAAATCCTCGCCTATGGACAGTAAAATTTACATCATTTGTTGACGTTGCACGGGCGTGCACAATTTTAACCACTTAAGCCCCAGAGGATTTGGCTGCTAAAAGACCAGGGCCTATTTTGCGATTCGGCACTGCGTGACTTTAACGGACAATTGCGCGGTAGTGTGACGCTATACCTAAACTAATTTGACGTCCTTTTTTTCCCACAAACCGAGATTTCTTTTGGTGGTATTTGATCACCTGTGCGATTTTTTGATCATGCGCTATAAACAAAGAAAGAGCGTCAATTTTGCAAAAATAATATTTTTCACATTTTTTATATGAAATTCCCCCCAAAAAAAAATGTAAAAATCAAAATTTTTTAACATTTTCGGCTAATTTGTTTTATGCTACATATGTTTGGTTAAAAAAAAAAAAAAAAAAAAAAAAAAAAAAATCGCAAAAAGCGTATTTTGATTGGTTTGCGCAAAAGTTATCGCGTTTACTAACAAAGGGAAAGATTTTTGTCATTTTTGTTGTTTTTTGTTTTAACGAGTAATGGCGGCGATCTGCGATTTTTTTTTGCGGTACTGCGACATTGCGGCGGACCCTTGACTGACATTTTTGGGGTTACCAGTGACATTTCTACAGTAATCAGTGCTATACATATGCACTGTTACTGTAAAATTACACTGGCAGTGAAGGGGTTAACTTTGAGGGGGAGGGGCTGTGTGTGTCCCTAGGGGCGTGATTCTAACTGTGATTGGCTGTGGCTTGAGCTGTAGGAACACTGATCAACGGTCCTACATTGTAGAACCGTGTGATCAGTGTTTCTACACAGGGGAGAATGACAGGCGGCTTGTTTACATCAGCCACCTGACTTTCTCCCTCGACGATCGCCGATGTCCGCCGGTCACACGCGCGGGGGGGGGGGGGGGGGGGGGTCCGTGACCGTGCGGTGCGGGAGCGCTCGCTCCCCAGAGCCTCACAGGCTAGCGACGTAGACCTACGTCGCTCTGCCTGTGAGGGGCTGACTGCCGCAGTAAATATACTGTGAGCAGTCGGCAAGCGGTTAAAGCGTGACATGTTGGTATCCATTTACTTGGTGTAACATCTTTTATATACTGAACAAAAATTATACAAATGCAACACTTTTGTTTGTTTTTGCCCCCATTTTTCATGAGCTGAACTCAAAAGGCCGATTTCTCTCCAATATTATTCACAAATCTGTGTTAGTGATCACTTTTCCTTTGCCGAGGTAATCCGTCCCCCTCACAGGTGTGACATATCAAGATGCTGATTCGCAAACTACCAACAGGACTTCTTATGGCTTTCTTCCACCAATGGCTTTCTTCTTCTCACTCTTCCATAAAGGGCAGATTTGTGGAGCGCACGACTAATAGTTGTCCGGTGGACAGATTCTCCCACCTGAGCTGTGGATCTCTGCAGCTCCTCCAGAGTTCCCATGGGCCTCTTGGCTGCTTCTCTGATGAATGCTCTCCTTGCCCGGCCGGTCAGGTTAGGTGGACGGCCATGTCTTGGTAGGGGCCCGGCCGGTCAGTTTAGGTGGACGGCCATTTCTTGGTAGGGGCCCGGCCGGTCAGTTTAGGTGGACGGCCATGTCTTGGTAGGGGCCCGGCCGGTCAGTTTAGGTGGACGGCCATGTCTTGGTAGGGTTGCAGTTGTGCCATACTCTTTCCATTTTCCCATGATGGATTGAACAGCGCTCCCTGAGATCGTCAAAGCTTGGGAGATTTTTCTTACCCTATACCCTGCTTTACACTTCTCCACAACTTTATCCCTCTGGTGTGTTCCTTGGCCTTCATGATGCTGTTTGTTCACGAAGATTCTCTAACAAACCTCTGAGGGCCTCACAGAACAGCTGTATTTATACTGAGAATAAATGGCACACAGGTGGTTTCTATTTACTAATTAGGTGACTTCTGAAGGCAATTGGTTCCCCTAGATTATAGTTAGAGGTATCAGAGTAAAGGGGGTGAATACAAATGCAGCCACACTTTTTACAGATTTATTTGTATAATTTATCATTTTCCTTCCACTTCACAATTATGGCCACTTTGTGTCGGTCTATCACATAAAATCCCAATAAAATACATTTACGTTCTTGGTTGCAACATGATGAAATGTGGAAGGGGTGTGGATACTTTTTCAAGGCTCTCTCTCATATATATATATATATATATATATATATATATATATATATATACACCTACCTCAGATAGATAGATAGATAGATAGATAGATAGAGATAGATAGATATATATATATATATAGTGGGTGCCAGTAAAACAGGTCCAAATGGCAGGGAACGTGGTTGATGGGATCCATGTTCCTCTGCGGATTCTTAGGTTTGCAACCTGAGGTAAAACCAGCAAAGAGGTTAAGGTAAAGCCCCTTTCACACTTATGCGACCTAAAAGTCACACGATTTTGCTGTGATTTTGACTGGACTTGAAGCAATGCCCATGTCTTTGGACCTCAAAACGCATTAAAATCGTCCCAAAGTACTGCAAGAACTACTTTGAAATTGTTGCGATTTGAAGTCGCACAGATATGAACGGTACTCATTGGAAATAATGGAGTATGACTTGTCATGCGACTTTGCAGTCCCAAATTGCAGGACAAGTCGCACAAGTGTGAAAGGGGCCTAAGGAGAAATAGTTATTTACCTGTTATTAGTAAAGGCCGTTCCGGGACTGGTTTTACTGGGAATCTGATAGAGCTGTGAGTGGGACAGATTCCCAATTCCGTGGACCACAGTTTGATGGTCTCTGGCTAGGCCTTGATTAAAGGCAGCTGGTCCTGGATCTCAGGGAGTGTGTGGACATCTCCAAGGGAGGAAGCATGGCTGCTCATCTCTGAACCGGGATACAAATGTTTGCACTGTAAAAGGACACTTACCTTGGGACAAAGACTGGATCACACTACGGACACAGTAAGGCTCAGCAGAGCAGAGCAATCGCTTACTTTTATTTTATGGCAAGGAGCCGTTTTTCTGTTATGAATTTTCCTATGGATTAAACATGAAGCTTTCTTCTAAAGAAACTGTGACCGTGTCCCTGCTTAGAGACTCATCTCCCACTAATATATATATATATATATATATATAAAAAAAAAATCACACCTACCATTAAAAGTTTGGGGTCACCCAGGCAATGTCATGTCTTGCATGAAAACGCACACTTTTATTCATCAAATGCGTTGCAGAATGAATATATATATAAATAAGAGAGAGTTCGTACTGAATGTGCTTGTTCGTTCTTCCTATAGTTTGCATACACCAAGTCTTTATCTGTATACACATTTTTTCTTTATTTAAAAATAGAATGTTCCAGACATTATCTGACATACAGAAGAACCAACTCTGCTGGTGCATAACCAGTAATCCCAGTACCATATGTTTATGGCCGGCTGACTTGCTGGATTTACAGCGGCCGGGGCAAACATTGCCTCTTACATGCCACAAAGGCAGGAAGAAGGAGAAAAAAAGTGCTACATGCAGAATCCTCGTAATAGGGACAACAAACTCGTTAGGAACGGCTATTGGAAAGTTTCTGATTCTAAAGGGGCGCACCAGACATCAGGCAGCCAGTAGTCACCTGGAAGCACTCCTTCCAGTACACGAATACAGACACGTCTCCAGATTGGGCTTTCAGTGGGGCAGATATGGGATCTCCCAAAATGCACCACAAACAATCCAACTTTAGAAAACAGGGAACAAAAATGGCGGCAGCCACAAGGCACTGTGGGGGGGTTTTCCTTGAGAGAAGCCCTGACGCCAGCAATGAAGGAAGGAGGTGGCACAACCTGAATGTGTCCAGTGTGGAATCATAGGAACCAGTAAGGAAGGGAACCGCAAAGGCTTTAGTAGCCAATAAGTGTCAAATGTTTAGCGAGGCAAAAGCCTTCACAACCGTAACGCTTGCCTGGTCCCCGTCCTCCTCCTGCTGGTTATTGTCTGTATTACTACTCCGCAGTTCTTGCACCCGCTGCCGGTGCCTCTCCTCCTGCCGCTTCTTCTTCTGCAGTCGCTGCTGCTCCTTCCGCTGCTTGTTACTTAACTGCAAAGACAGAGAGGGGGAAAAGTTACAGACAAACAATATTCCTGTACAGATGTCACTGCAGAGTTTGAGGCCCCTTTCACACTTGTTCAACTTGGGACTGCAAAATCACATGACAAGTGGTACCTAGAGTTGCCACCTCATCCCTTTAAAACAGAACACAAATTATTTACACAGGTTCCGAGGCTAATTTAACGCAGAGAAAGCTCCGAGTTTAATTACCACCTTAATCAGCCGCAGAACCTGTGTAATTAATATGTGTTCTGTTTTAAAGGGATGAGGTGGCAACCCTAGTGGTACCCCGTGATTTCCAATGTGTACCGTTCTGATTTCAAAGTACTCCTTGCACTACATTGGTCCGACTTTGATGTGACTTGAGATCCACAGACCTTTAGGATTACACAGGTATTGCTTTAAGTCAGATGTGTGCAATCAGCGCCACCTATAAATATTTACTTTTCTATTTTAATTTTTATTATAACTCCTACACTAAGCGATCAAACAAAATAAATTACATGTAAAACTCTGTTCAGTAGCTGCTGAACACCTATTAGTGATTTCACCACACTAAGGAATAATCAATATATAAACATATGGTGCAGCGCTGCTGAATATTCAATACTGTGAACAAGTCCTCCTAAATCACAAAAGACAAAAATGAGTGAATAAACATAAATGTGTAAATTAAAGTCCTTTTATAAATATTTATTCCACCGCCGTGCTCAAATCTTCATAAACAAATGAATTTGGGGTCTACGTCGCTGGACGATAACGAGCCACATTGCTGCAGTAGCAACAATGTGAGCGGTGGGAAAGAGGTTAATGTATGGTTGCCATATATGATTTGTTTTAGGATAGTGCATTCAAGGTTTCCAGGTGGTCACTTGAGAACTAGGAGTGCCGCATTTTAGTTGGTGTGATTAGATGCGGGTCCATGAGAGTAGTACTTACATGGACTGCACACCCTGAAGAGAGGGGTGGGGGGTCTTACAGTTTCTGAACTGTCAAGGTGACACTTGAATATTTACTATGGTGATATGAACCAATATAAAGGCTGGGGGGGAGTGAGTTACTCTATCCTACTGAAGAAGCCAATCCAATGGCGATACGCGTATAGAAGGGAGGAGTTCAGTCCAGGGCGTCACACAACTGTTGAAAACCGAATGGTGTGGTATGCAGTCTGACGATCGTTTGGTGAATTTATATATGCATTTTTTTTAATCCGTTTTCTTGTAAGTGTATTTTAACTTGTTGCCGGCCGCGCTATAGCCGAAGTACGGCTACAGCGCGGGCTCTAATGCCTCGTACACACGTGCAGATCGTCGGCCGAACGATCGGCCGTCTTTTGTCCCCGGGCTGTCGTGTCTGTTGAAAAGTGCAAAAGACTGCACAAGAATTTTGTCCACCGACTGCAGAAGTGATGTCATGTGATGGTTGACTTTCCCTGTGTTTTTTCTTTTCTGAGCATGCCCAGTCTTGCAAATCTGCTGTCTGTCGGCCGAATTCTGTATTGACTGGCGAACAATCGGCCGTTCTGGTGTCAGCATACAAAAATTTTAATGCTTGCACGACAGATTCTTTTCGGCCGAAACGGCTGTCGGAAGCATCATACTAACAAGCCGAAAATCGGGCGATCGGTCGTCGGCCGAATCTTTTCGGCCGACAATCTGCACGTGTGTACGAGGCATAATTTCCGGGAGGCCGTCTTTATACGGCCTCCCAGTAACAGACTCCCCGCGCGCTCCCGCGAGCGCGCATCTGGGAAAATCTGTGTCGGCCCTGTCCCTTGGACACGGCCAATCACAGATCGTGGTAAATGGCCAATCACAGCAGCCATTTACCACGTGATCGGACCATGCAATAAGAGATGATCTCATATGTAAACATATGAGATCATCTCTCATCGCCAGCTCTCCTTCCTCACACAGAGACTGCAGTGTGAGGAAGAGCAGAGCTGAACAGCGATTAGGGGACACAGACATGTAATCAGGGCACTGATCACCAGTGCCCTGATTACAAAAAAGGTAAATAAAATACAAGTGCCCACCATCAGTGCCTATCAGTGCCTGCTCATCTAGGCACTGACTAGCAGCACTATGGGCACTGAGTGTGGGCACTGATGATGCCGCCCATCAGTGCTACCTCTCAGTGCTCATCAGTGCCACCTATCAGTGCTCATCAGTGCAGCATATTAGTACCTCCTCATTGTGCCACCTCATCAGTGCCCATAAGTGCAGCCCATCAGTGACACCTCATCAGCGCACATCAGTGAAGGAGAAAAAATGTATTTAGTTTCAAAATTTACTCGCAGAAAATAAGAAAAACTTTTCTTTTTTCCAAAATTTTCTGTCTTTTTCTTTTTTTGTAAGAAATAAAAAAACCCCAGAGGTGATTAAATACCACCAAAAGAAAGCTCTATTTGTGTGAAAAAAATGATAAAAATTTCATATGGGTACAGTGTAGCATGACCGCGCAATTGTCATTCAAAACGTGAGAGCGCTGAAAATTGGCCTGGGCAGGAAGGGGGTGAAAGTGCCCGGTAGGCAAGTGGTTAATTGGGGCATCTTAATAAATGATTTAGATGGAGAGCACTATAGAGTTGCCTTTGTGTTCCATGTGGTCGGTGTGAGGAGAATTGTCCCACACGGGGAGTACTAGATCTAAGGAAGGAATTTTACATCCACTTCAGAGTGACTGGCGGGGGTTGTGAAATAAGTCTGTTTATTACCAGGAGTGAGGTGAGCGTTCAATTCAGCTGGTGGTGGTGGCACCAATTAATTTGTTTAATAAGATTTGAGTACGGCGGTGGAATAAATATATTTATAAAGGACTTTTACTTTACATATTGTATGTTTTCACTTAATTTGTCCTTTGTGATTTATGAGGAGTTGTTCACAGTATTGAATATTCAGCAGCGCTGCACCATATGTTTATATATTGCCTCAAGTACAGTCAAAGTCACGGGACTTTCAGAATGCATGAAAGGGGCCTAAATACGGCTGAAGGTCCAGGAGTGTTGTGGTTTTATTACACCACTAGGGGCAGTGTGGTTATGCACCTTTTGGCTGTGGTTGTCTTTGTTCTCATCTGGAACATTCTTCGGATCGGCGGTGTCCCTCGATTGCTCTGGCTTTGGTCCAGTTCTGGTCTTGGATACGGTGCCGTGCTTTTCTGTGTGTTCCGGACCCTCATAGCAGATGCTTCCTTCAGCTATGCATTCTGTGCCGCTGTCTGCTAAGATCAGATAAAAGAAATCAGCTAAAACTGAAGCTCCAGGATCTGGTGCAGCGCTGCATGGTAGCCGATCAGCTTCCAACTTCAGCTTTGTCAATGAAACCTGGAAGCTGAGTGGTTTCTCTGCAGAGCTTCAACAGATTTTGCTCTAAGTTTTAGTAAATCTCCCACAGAGATTATATGAAGACTAAATACTTAATTAACACGAAAAAAAAAAAAAAAAAGCCTTTAGGTTGCAGATGCCACTGCAGGGTTCATTTGTTTGATACTGTCATTGTAGGATAAAATTACAGTATTAAAAAAAAAAAATTAACTAAAAAAAAAATTCTTAGGATAGATAGAGATATATATATATATATATATATATATATATATATATATATATATATATATATATAATATTATATAGCATAAGAATTTTTTTGTTTTTTTTTAGTTAAGATCATTTTTTTTTTTTTTAATACTGTAATTTTATCCTACGACAGTATCAAACAAATGAACCCTGCAGTGGCATCTGCAACCTAAAGGCTTTTTTTTGTGTGTTAATGAAGCATTTAGTTTATATATATATATATATATATAAAAATAAAAGCTATTTCTGTCAAAGAGGTTGTAAAGGCAGAAAAGGTGAATTCTATACATTAGGATAAAAAAAGCCTTGTGTGTGCAGCAGCCTCCAAATACTCACCTGAGCCCCCTCTCTAACTAGCGGTGTCCACGAGTGCCTCAGCCATCCAGGACTCTACCTCCTGATTGGCTGAGACACAGCAGCAGTGCCATTGGCTCCTGCTGCTGTCAATTGGTCAGTTAGCCAATCAGGAAAGAGAGGGGTATGGCTGAAGCGGGACTCTGAGTCTGAATACAGAGGGAGCTGCAACTCGGCTCGGGTGCCCCCATAACAAGCTGCTTGCTGTGGAGGCACTCGACAGGAAGGAGGGGCCAAAGAGAGACCCAAGAAGAGGAGGATTGGGGCTGCCCTGTGCAAAACCATTACAGAGCAGGTAACTATAACTACATGACTCTTTAATCCCTTTAAGGCCTGGTTCACACCTATGCATTTTTTAGTACGTTTTCAGTTTTGCAGAAACCCACTACAGTCCATTTAACATGATTTCCTATGGGTCACGTTCACATCTATGCATTTTACGGAAAAGGCCAGGGACTTTTTTTTCTGGTTTTGGTTCCATAGACTTCAATGTATTGAAAAACGCAAAATGCACCTGGAATATGTAGACTGAAACCTGCATAGGTGTGTACCAGGCCTAAAGTTTTACTAAACCCATAACAGTACAATCACACTGTATTTGCAGTAAAGCATGCTTGTTATACTCACTGACTGTGGAAGCTAAGGGGGTTAACGCTCTGCATTGTGTAAAAAGGCTGTTTGATCCCGTCTTCTCTGATCCTCCCCTTTTACTGTCCCCTATTCATCAGCTGATGGTACAGAGACTTGGGGGGCACGCTGCACATGCTCAGTTTGGTGTGTATTACTAGAGTTTTTTTTTTTGCTTGGGAGGGTGCATGTGCTCAGCACAGGGCCAAGCAGCACTGTTCAAAGAGAGGGTCAGGGGTCATGCAGCCTCATAAGACAAAGAGGAATGGAAATTCCTACAAGCTATAACCAGACACTGATAGAAGTCACAAGACTGCTACATACTGCCAATGAGAAAAGGTATTTAGCAGTTTATATTTACTAAAATGATTGCATTTGCATGTTATGTGGAAAATTAATATATAGTAAATGCAGAGTCCTGGGGAGACCAGATATAGTGAATGCAGAGTCCTGGGGAGAGTAGATATAGTGAATGCAGAGTCCTGGGGAGATTCAGATATAGTGAATGCAGAGTCCTGGGGAGATTCAGATATAGTGAATGCAGAGTCCTGGGGAGATCAGATATAGTGAATGCAGAGTCCTGGGGGGGGCAGATATAGTGAATGCAGAGTCCTGGGGAGATCAGATATAGTGAATGCAGAGTCCTGGGGAGATCAGATATAGTGAATGCAGAGTCCTGGGGAGATCAGATATAGTGAATGCAGAGTCCTGGGGGGGGCAGATATAGTGAATGCAGAGTCCTGGGGAGATCAGATATAGTGAATGCAGAGTCCTGGGGAGACCAGATATAGTGAATGCAGAGTCCTGGGGAGATTCAGATATAGTGAATGCAGAGTCCTGGGGAGATTCAGATATAGTGAATGCAGAGTCCTGGGGAGATCAGATATAGTGAATGCAGAGTCCTGGGGAGATCGGATATAGTGAATGCAGAGTCCTTGGGAGGTCGGATATAGTGAATGTAGAGTCCTGGGGAGACCAGATATAGTGAATGTAGAGTCCTGGGGAGACCAGATATAGTGAATGTAGAGTCCTGGGGAGACCAGATATAGTGAATGTAGAGTCCTGGGGAGAGCAGATCTAGTGAATGCAGAGCCCTGGGGAGAGCAGATATAGTGAATGCAGCTGTCTGCATCTCATTCAGCAACAGCTTCTGAGACAGAACCAATCAAGAAGAGATCCCAGGAAGATGAACTAAGAACTGGATCACATAGTGCTGACTTAGTGAGAACACCTATAACAGTAACTGGGTATAATTAGGAGATTTCCCTTGGAGGAGTCCCACAGAGCAGAGGCTGGATGTGGGAAGAAAAAAAAAAAAATCACAATCACCAAATAAAATGAATAAATTCAGACATGAGAATAATTTACCGATTTGTTTCAGCTCTTCGATCTGCAGGATGATCTGAATCGTAGATTCTACGTCGAAGCTTTCAGCTTCCAGACTCTGCAGAATCAGGCGAACGTCCTGGGCACAGAAAGGTGGAGAATGATTATTAATCATAAAGCAACAGATAAAAACCTAAAAAGCATCAGATTGCCTGTAAGGAAAAACCAAACTGCATATTTTTGCTTATTTCGGGCAGGTGACATTTTTAAATGCCCAGCAGTGTTGCCATTTTGTGCCGCCACTGTAGCCAGTCAGCATTAGTACATCGGGGGGGGGGGGGGGGCACAAAGCACTCTCTTGGATCCCTCCTCCAGCGGTAGGAAGACCTCTGCATCCTCCATGTCACAGGGGTCAGGATGAGGAATTCTTTATCCTGAGGAGGATGGAGGGAAAAAATAAAGGGGAGCCGGAATATACAGGAAAAGGATCAAAAATTGGAGGACTAACCACTTGCCACCCACTCACAGTACTGTTACAGCGAGTGGGCGACTTCTACAAGGGGTAACATTTTCTGGTGGTGAAGTAGTTAACCACTTCCAGCCCAAGCCTTTTCTGGCACTCCTCTCCTACATGTAAAAATCACTTTTTTGCTAGAAACTTACTCAGAACCCCCAAAACATAAGACTCTAGGGAATAAAATGGTGGTCGTTGCAACTTTTTATGTTACACGGTATTTGCGCAACAATTTTTGAAATGCGCTTTTTTTTGGGGGGGGGGGGGGGGGATAAAAACACTACAGTTAGCCTAATTTTTTTTATAAATGTGAAAGATGATGTTACGCCGAGTAAATAGATACCCAACATGTCATACTTTTAAAATGTGCACTCATGGAATGGCGCCAAAGTTCAGTACTTAAAAATCCCCATAGGCGACGCTTTACATTTTTTTTACAGGTTATCTGTTTAGAGTTACAGCGGAGGTCTTGCTCTAGAATTATTGCTCTCCAACGTTCGCAGGGATACCTCACATGTGTGGTTTGAACGTAGTTTACACATGCATTCGCTTCTATGTACTAGCATGCGGGGACGGAGGTGTTTTTTAAATTTTTTTTTTTTAATTTTATTTTGACACTTTCCATTTTATTTTGTAGATCACTTTTATTTCTAGTACAAGGAATGTAAACCTCCCTTGTAATAGTAATAGGGCATGACAGGTCCTCTTTACAGAGAGGTTTGGGGTCTATAAATCCTTAGATCTCTCCTCCCAAGCTGAAAAGCCCAAAATAAAAAAAATAAAATGCATGATCTCGGCCTCCCAGCCGAAAAAACGGCAGTGTTTAGAACAGCCAAAACCAGACGTCACGTCATAACATCGCGCCTGGCCTCCGAAGGTCATAGAGGATGACCGGGAACTATCTGGTCCTCGGCCAGCTCTATGGTAAACTGCTGCTGCTAGCCGATTCATTCTGCGGTTTACCGATAGCATGGGCGAGCCAGTAGAAGCTGTGGAGGGACTGCCCGCTGCCTGTAAAAACAATCAAGAGGCTGAACAGCCGCTATGATTGTTTTTACGGTACAGGGATCGGTGTAGAGGGTATTACGGTGTGAGCATCATTCAGATTTAACCAACTAAAGTCCCAGGATGTCATGAAATCCTTGGGCGGGAAGTGGTTAAAGAATTTCTTTTTAGACTTAATTGAATAATAAACACATTTTGTATCCTCCTATAAGGACAGCAGTGTTTTCATGTTTTTTTAGGCTCATCTAAAAGTTAATTTCCTCCATAAAGCCCAAATTTTGAAAGCTCAGATTACACAGTCAGCTGAATGAGTCTTAACTCTTCCTACGTGAATGCCTATCGCTCCATTACCGCACAGCCAGTGGCGTTGCGCACTTTCTGCACCGCGTCTCCCCGCCGCTCATCTGACGAATTGGATTTTTGCTTCCCTTTCCGATTAGACTCGTCTTTGGACAGCATCTGTAGGAGATGAAATAAAAACAGTCAGATACCTGAACCATACAAGATTATTCTAAGAACAAAAAAACAGGAACCATGAAGTGGAATGTTTAGCCAGCGATAGCCAATCAGGTATCATTGTGTAGTCACTACAAATACTTTACTACTCTTATAGCAAACGCTTCATGGGGCCGTGAATAGCAATCTTCAAGCCCCTTTGGGATTATGCAGTGTTGTGCGTTCCATTAAGTCAGTCTGGTCATTTTAAATGTGCTGGCAGCACATCGTGGGAAGGGTGCGCGGCGCGCGCGCAGGGAAGAGTGCACGGCGCGCGCGGGGAAGGGTGCATGGCGTGCCCAAGTGACAGGCGCGCGCCTGCAGGGAAGGGTGCACGGCACGCCCAGTGACAGGCGCGCGCGTGTAGGGAAGGGTGCACGGCACGCCCAGGGAAGGGTGCACGGCACGCCCAGTGACAGGCGCCCAGCAAAGGGTGTCCGGTGGCAGGCAAGGGTGTCCGTTGACAAGTGTGCAACGTGGTATACTTACCCGCTCTGTGTAATGGTTTCAAACAGAGTGGCCCGGATCCCCCCCTTCTCGGGTCCCTCTTCTGTGCTCCTTGCCCCTCCCCTCCTGTTGAGTGCCCCAACAGCAAGCAGCTTGCTATGGGAGCACCCTACCTGAGTTACAGCTTCTTGTGTCCATTCAGACACTAAGCCATGACCTGGCCCCGCCCTCTCTCTCTGCTGATTGGCTGACTTTGACAGCAGTGGGAGTCCAGGGCAGCTGAGACCCTCCGGCAACATTGCTGGATAAAGATGGGATCAGGTAAGTACTGGGGGGGGGGGGGGGGGTTGCTGCACACAGGTTTTTTTTTTTATCTTAATACATAGAATGCACCTTCTGCCTTTACAATCCCTCTAAGGAGAATCGCACTCTGTGTCCCATTTACTATTATTGAAAGTAAAAGAAAATCCCAATTGTAGGTTGTCCCCAGAAAAGTAATGGGGGGGGGTCTTCCAATAGGGACACTAGTTCTGGTGATCTGGGGGGGTCCCCAAGGAAATCCCTTAATATGCAGAGATTTCCTCTCACTACTTGTTTGGCTATGGGACAGGAAGTGAAGGGAAATCTCTGCAATCGGACATGGTGAAAAAAAAAAAAAATCTTACTCAATCCATATTGAAAAAAAGACGTTTTGCCTGTAGTTCTAATTTAAAGCCTAACTAGATTTATTTTTTGGATAGAGTGGGGAAAAGTACAGGCAGACTTTGCAAAAGCCCTCTCCACCCCCAAGAAAAAAATAAAAAAAATAAACCTTGGTTCCCCCTGCTTCTGATGTCACTAGGAAAATGGAGTCCCCAAAATCCCAGTAGAATGCCAAAGCACACTTCAGGATTTCCTATCCTTGTGACCCCCGTACAAAACATAGGGGAGCAGTTGTCACCAGGACAGGAAGCCACGGACTGCTTTTCACCTTTTAACGTTTTGATGTTTATTTCAGTCATTTTGATACATTGGTAACTAAAACCATTCACAGAGAGTGTGGGAGAGCCACGAGATTCCCCATCGGCGGTGTGCCTTCACCTCTGTCTGCAGGTTGGCCGGCGTTTCAGCGTTGTCGTTGATGCGGCGTACGCTGTCGTAGTGCTCCCCGTAGCGGTAGGCGATGTGCAGCTCCCGGGCGCTGCTCTTATCTGATCCTCGGATCTGCAATGAGAGACACGGACAGAAATGAGTGCCAGGAACAAGACCCCTCCCCCTAATCTCTGCAAATGTTTGTCTTGGTGGAACAGCAAACAGAGTGAAAAGATTTCTAAAGACGGATCAGAGATACAAATCCTATCTCATGTACTACACACGGGGCAATCCCATCTTCTGTACTACACACAGTGTGTGTGTGTGTGTGTGTGTGTGTGTGTGTGTGTGTGTGTGTGTGTGTATGTATATATGTATGTATATTATATATGTGTGTGTATACAGTGCCTTGCGAAAGTATTCGCCCCCCTTGAACTTTGCGACCTTTTGCCACATTTCAGGCTTCAAACAAAGATCTAAAACTGTAATTTTTTGTGAAGAATCAACAAGTGGGACACAATCATGAAGTGGAATGAAATTTATTGGATATTTCAAACTTTAACAAATAAAAAAACTGAAAAATTGGGCGTGCAAAATTATTCAGCCCCCTTAAGTTAATACTTTGTAGCGCCACCTTTTGCTGCGATTACAGCTGTAAGTCGCTTGGGGTATGTCTCTATCAGTTTTGCACATCGAGAGACTGAAATTTTTGCCCATTCCTCCTTGCAAAACAGCTCGAGCTCAGTGAGGTTGGATGGAGAGCGTTTGTGAACAGCAGTTTTCAGTTCTTTCCACAGATTCTCGATTGGATTCAGGTCTGGACTTTGACTTGGCCATTCTAACACCTGGATATGTTTATTTGTGAACCATTCCATTGTAGATTTTGCTTTATGTTTTGGATCATTGTCTTGTTGGAAGACAAATCTCCGTCCCAGTCTCAGGTCTTTTGCAGACTCCATCAGGTTTTCTTCCAGAATGGTCCTGTATTTGGCTCCATCCATCTTCCCATCAATTTTAACCATCTTCCCTGTCCCTGCTGAAGAAAATCAGGCCCAAACCATGATGCTGCCACCACCATGTTTGACAGTGGGGATGGTGTGTTCAGGGTGATGAGCTGTGTTGCTTTTACGCCAAACCTAAAGTTTTACATTGTTGCCAAAAAGTTTGATTTTGGTTTCATCTGAGCAGAGAATCTTCTTCCACATGTTTGGTGTCTCCCAGGTGGCTTGTGGCAAACTTTAAACAACACTTTTTATGGATATCTTTAAGAAATGGCTTTCTTCTTTCCACTCTTCCATAAAGGGCAGATTTGTGCAGTATACGACTGATTGTTGTCCTATGGACAGAGTCTCCCACCTCAGCTGTAGATCTCTGCAGTTCATCCAGAGTGATCATGGGCCTCTTGGCTGCATCTCTGATCAGTCTTCTCCTTGTATGAGCTGAAAGTTTAGAGGGACGGCCAGGTCTTCGTAGATTTGCAGTGGTCTGAGACTCCTTCTATTTCAATATTATCGCTTGCACAGTGCTCCTTGGGATGTTTAAAGCTTGGGAAATCTTTTTGTATCCAAATCCAGCTTTAAACTTCTCCACAACAGTATCTCGGACCTGCCTGGTGTGTTCCTTGTTCTTCATGATGCTCTCTGCGCTTTAAACGGACCTCTGAGACTATCACAGTGCAGGTGCATTTATACGGAGACTTGATTACACACAGGTGGATTCTATTTATCATCATTAGTCATTTAGGTCAACATTGGATCATTCAGAGATCCTCACTGAACTTCTGGAGAGAGTTTGCTGCACTGAAAGTAAAGGGGCTGAATAATTTTGCAAGCCCAATTTTTCAGTTTTTTTATTTGTTAAAGTTTGAAATATCCAATAAATTTCGTTCCACTTCATGATTGTGTCCCACTTGTTGTTGATTCTTCACAAAAAATTACAGTTTTATATCTTTATGTTTGAAGCCTGAAATGTGGCAAAAGGTCGCAAAGTTCAAGGGGGCCGAATACTTTCGCAAGGCACTGTGTATGTATGTATGTATGTATGTATGTATGTATGTGTATGTGTGTATATATATATATTAGGCTTGTGACGGTATCAGATTTTCATGCTGCGATTAATTGATTAAGGTTTTGCCACGGTATACGGTATTATCACGGTATTCTATTATTAAATTTAAATTATTAAATTTCCACCTCACTTCAATTTCATTGCTGAATTTAGGGGCTTTGGTTCACTTATGCACATTATTATATAGTCAGTCAGTACAGACTCTGTGAACCAGGCCTAAAATAGGTCATCAAGCAGTGTCTGGCCTAACTGGTGATAACTGGTTCTGGCGCTCGGCTCCGATCCGATGGCCTGGTCATTAAGAGGGCAAATCCTTGTGGTCAAGAAGTGGTTAAACCTGAAGGAGGTGTTGTTTATAAATTACTTTACTATTGCTTTAGGCCTGGTTCACATGTATGCGGGTTGGTGGTTCACATTTGCACAGGCATAGCAGCCCATTGATTTGAATGGGCTGCTATGCCCTCATTTTCCGCAGAAAAAAGGTGCATGCAGCATTTTTTTAAAATTCAGTGGCCTTGAAATCCATCCTGCTTTTGCACCATGCGACTAACCTGCAGTTCCTGCTCTGGCAAGCTTTCTGCATTTTTTGTATACGTGGGCACGGCATTTAAAAATAAACAGTTTGCGTGTGCAGCAACGGCAGGTAAGTCGCATGGTGCAAAAGAAGGATGGATTTCATGGCCACTGCATTTTTTTAAATTCTGCATGCACCTTTTTTCAGCTGAAAACGCAGGCATAGCAGCTCAAGCCCATTCACATCAATGGGCTGCTATGCCTGTGCAAATGTGGGCCCCCAACCCGCATACATGTGAACCAGGCCTAAAGCAATAGTAAAGTCATTAATTGGTTAAACCTGCAGGAGGACCGGTGTTTTTATCTATTAATGACTTTACTATTGCTTTAGGCCTGGTTCACATGTATGCGGGTTGGGGGCCCACATTTGCACAGGCATAGCAGCCCATTGATGTGAATGGGCTTGAGCTGCTATGCCTGCGTTTTCAGCTGAAAAAAGGTGCATGCAGAATTTAAAAAAATGCAGTGGCCATGAAATCCATCCTTCTTTTGCACCATGCGACTTACCTGCCGTTGCTGCACACGCAAACTGTTTATTTTTAAATGCCGTGCCCACGTATACAAAAAATGCAGAAAGCTTGCCAGAGCAGGAACTGCAGGTTAGTCGCATGGTGCAAAAGCAGGATGGATTTCAAGGCCACTGAATTTAAAAAAAATGCTGCATGCACCTTTTTTCTGCGGAAAATGAGGGCATAGCAGCCCATTCAAATCAATGGGCTGCTATGCCTGTGCAAATGTGGGCCGCCAACCCGCATACATGTGAACCACCAACCCGCATACATGTGAACCACCAACCCGCATACATGTGAACCAGGCCTAAAGCAATAGTAAAGTCATTAATAGATAAAAACACCGGTCCTCCTGCAGGTTTAACCACTTCTGGATCGCAAGGATTTGCCCCTTTAAAGACCAGGCCATCGGATCAGAGCGCCAGGACCAGTCATCACCAGGTAGGCCAGACACTGCTTGATGGCTATATAATAATGTAATGTGGGCTGCTAGGCGTGTGTGTGTGTATATATATATTTATTAGAGCTGCACGATTCTGGCCAAAATGAGAATCACGATTTTTTAGCTTGGAATAAAGATCACGATTCTCTCACGATTCTCTGTGTAACAAAAAAAAAAAAAATTGGGATAACTTTACTGTTACGTTTTTTTTTTTTTTTTTATTCATTAAAGTCTAATCATTGCGTTTGAAAGACTGCTGCGCAAATACAGTGTGACATAAAATATTACAACAATCGCCATTTTATTCTGTAGGGTCTCTGCTAAAAAAATATATAAAATGTTTGGGGGTTCTAAGTACTTTTCTAGCAAAAAAAAAACTGATTTTAACTTGCAAACAGCAAGTGTCAGAAAAAGATCCAGTCTTTAAGAGGTTAAACTTCCTTTCTCCCTGGCAGAGGGAAGGAAAAGATACAATGTAATCATTTTTGTTTATAGTTAGGAGACTTAATGCTGAAAGGTGTTAGCTGAGTGAGTGAATGAGTCATCCAGCTCACTGAAATGTATCAATTCACAAGTCAGGCAGACTTGACAGAGAAACTCGGTATTTTAAAAATGCCACAATAACAATACCGTGGCTATGCAATACCGCGATATATCGAATTACCGAAAACCGGCATATGTCTAATATATATATATATATATATATATATATATATATATATATATATATATATTAGTGTGTTTGGGAGTTCCAAGTAGAAAAAAATACTGATTGTAAAAAAAAAAAAAAAAAAAAAAAGACCCGGAGCCGAAGTGCTTAAACTTCAGCTTTAGACCCCCATGCTTTCCCCTCCCACAGATAAGAGTGCGGATGGATGGGACAAGTGGGGGTTATTCATTTCTTTTTACAGGAGATGGACATAAAACAGAGAGAAGTGCTGGTGATGCGCACACGGCTCTCTGTCACTGTGTACAATCCAGAGTGTAAAATGAAACAAAAAGATACAAAATCCGTTTCCAGAACCGTCTCTGAATTCTTACCTGCCACAGCGGGTTGTTGAGTTGGTGAATGACGACATTCACTTGGTTATTGCGAGAGAAGGCCACGATGGCGTCATTACCAGCGAACGTCCCGGGCTGCGCTAAATTCTCCACTAGAAGAAAGACGATAAAATGCTGAGCTCAGGAGGGTCGGGATCCCCAAATTAAAATCTGTGTACAGATAAGAGCTGCAGATCTTACAGAGTTTTATATCTGCTGGTTAAGCGCCCCCCCCCCCACTGACCAGCCGCTGTAATTATACGGTGGCAGGTTCCCGTAAATTGCCATACCTGTAAGGTGGTTCACGGGAGCGATCCTGGGGGTGCACCCACTCACCAGCAGGGAAGCCGATCCACGGGGCCGGAGGCCGCGATTGAGGCCGGGCACCCACGAACGCTCCCCGTGAAGAGAGAACCACTGTTGGCTGTTGTAAACCCAGCAGACTGTTCTCTCAGCTATCAACACAGAGCCCCTGTGATCCTCCTTTTTAGGAACAAAGGTCTGTGTTGCTTTCAGGCCCATCCCCAGAAAACACCCCCTGGGCTCACATTTAACCCTTTGATCGCCCCTGAGTTGACCCCTTCCCTGCCAGTGTCATTACTCGCGTTCACAAACTATGGGATAAACTTTTAAATATATTTTTTTTTTTTTATTTTTAGTAATGGCGGCAATCAGCAATTTTTAGCAAGACATTGCGGCGGACAGATCGGACCCCCAACTGACATTTTTGACACTTTTTGGGGACCAGTGACATTACTACAGTAATCAGTGCTAAAAAAATATGCACTGTTACTGTATAAATGGCACTGGTAGTGAAGGTGTTAATACTGGGGGTGATCAAGGGGGGTAAATGTAATCCTAAATGTGCTTACTAACTGTGGGGGGGTCTGTGACAGGCACACAGATCGGAGATTCGGAGAGATCTCACTGTCTGTCTGACAGGAGAGCCGCCTGCTTTGTTTACATAGGCAGGTGGCTCTCCTGTCAGGTTCTCCGAAGATCGCGGGAGGCCGGTGGCGATTGAACCTGCTCATCCCGCTATGTCTAATCGCAGTGGGAGCGTGGCTCCAACCGCACACACATAATCGTGTACACATACGTGATCATGCGTGATCACAGTAAATCTGCGTGGGGCAGTCGGCAAGTGGTTAAATATTATATTTAATATTTATATTCGTTCTGTCTATTGTACATTTTTATTGTGTATCGGATTATCAGGCCAATAGGTGGGTCTGGACACCGACACTCTTACCGTGTTTGTCGAAGGGGACGTCATCTTCCACGAAGGGTTCGAAGTCGTTGCGGTGACGGATCATGTAGTCTGCGGTCTCCTGCCGATGTTTGAGATGGTTCCGCGAGTGGCCCTCCAGCTGGTCCCCAAGGGCCCGGAACAGACAGTTCCTGATAAAAGACATGAATTTCTAATAGTTATAAATATGCAGCTTAAACCCCTCCAATACCCGGGCTCCTCTCCCTCCAGGCCACCTTTTCAGCGCTCTCACACTGTGAATGACAATTGTGCCGTCATGCAACGCTGTACCCATATAAAACATTTTTTTTTTTTTGTCATAAAAATAGAGCTTTATTTTGGTGCCATCTAACCACTTTATGACCGCCCACTGCGGCAGGCAGCCGCTCCTGCGCAAACTGCCGTAGATATACGTCAGTTGCGCACAGGGAGCGAGTGTGCCTCGCCATCCCCATTCTTTAGTGGGGAAGCCGATGTACGGGGCAGGCGGCTCCGATTGGCATCTGACACCCACGATCGCTCCCCGCTGAGAGAGAAGGACGGTCGGATGTTGTAAACACAGCCGACCGTTCCTCTCCCTGGAATGATCACAGAGCGCCTGTGATCCTTCTACATAGGATCACAAGTCTCTATGGTAATTTCAGAAGCCACGCCCCCCACAGTTAGTATCACTCCCCTAGGCTCACATTTAACCCTTTGTTTACCCACAGTGTTAACCCCTTCCCTGCCAGTGTCATTAGTACAGTAAGTGCATATTTTTAGCACTGATTACTGTAGTAACGTCACTGGTCCCCCCAAAAGTGTCAAAAATGTCAGTTAGGGGTCCGATCTGTCCGCTACAATGTCGCAGTCCTGCAAAAAAAAAAAAAATGACATTTTTCCTGTAGTTAGTAGACGCAATAACTTTTGCGCAAACCAATGAAAATACACTTATTGTGATTTTTTTTTTTTTTTTTTACCAAAAAATATGTAGCAAATTTTGATTTTTTTATTTATTTTTTTTAAACGTTATCTAGCAGAATGTGAAAAATAGTTTGTTTTTTTTTTCAGAATTTTTTTTTTTTTTTTTTTTGCACGCAAAAAAAAAAAAAAAAAAAATTGCAGAGGTGATCAAACACCACCATAAGAAAGCTCTATTTGTGGGAAAAAAAGGATTTCCATTTTATTAGGGTACAGCGTCGCACGACCACGCAATTGTCAGTTAAAGTAACGCATTGCCAAATCGCAAAATATGGCCTGGTTATTAAGGGGGGCAAATCCTTCCGGTCCAGAACTGGTTAATCACCACTGGGGTTTTTATTTTTTGCTAAATAAATGAAAAAAAGAACAAATTTTGAAAAAAAAAAAAAAAAAAGTGGTTTTCTCTGTTATAAAGTTTTGCAAATAAAAAAAATATTTATTAATAAATTTAGGCCAAAATGTATTCTGCTTCATTGCTTTGGTGAAAAGAACACAAATCAGTGTATATTATTTAGTGTGTAGGAAAGATATATAGCGTTCACACACTATGGGAGATTATATATATATATTCATATATGGTTTTGGGCCTCAAGAAATGAGATTGGCCGTCAGTACATCAGGACTGATCAATTTTTAGATATATAGTCAGGTACATCAATATTGGGACATCGACAATTCTAATCTTTTTGGCTCTATACATCTCCACAATGGATTTGAAATGAAACATACAAGATGTGCTTTAACTGCAGACTTTCAGCTTTAATTTGAGGGTATTTACATCCAAATCAGGTGAAAGGTGTAGGAATTACAACAGTTTGTATATGTGCCTCCCACTTTTTAAGGGACCAAAAGTAATGGGACAATTGGCTGCTCAGCTGTTCCATGGCCAGGTGTGTGTTATTCCCTCATTATCCCATTTACAAGGAGCAGATAAAAGGTCCAGAGTTCATTTCAAGTGTGCTATTTGCATTTGGAATCTGTTGCTGTCAACTCTCAATATGAGATCCAAAGAGCTGTCACTATCAGTGAAGCCATCATTAGGCTGAAAAAAACAAAACAAACCCATCAGAGAGATAGCAAAAACATTAGGTGTGGTCAAATCAACTGTTTGGAACATCCTTAAAAAGAAAGAACGCACCGGTGAGCTCAGCAACACCAAAAGACCTGGAAGACCACGGAAAACAACTGTGGGGGATGACCGAAGAATTCTTTCCCTGGTGAAGAAAACACCCTTCACAACAGTTGGCCAGATCAAGATCACTCTCCAGGAGGTAGGTGTATGTGTGCCAGATCAAGATCACTCTCCAGGAGGTAGGTGTATGTGTGTCAGATCAGGATCACTCTCCAGGAGGTAGGTGTATGTGTGTCAGATCAAGAACATTCTCCAGGAGGTAGGTGTATGTGTGTCAGATCAAGATCACTCTCCAGGAGGTAGGTGTATGTGTGTCAGATCAGGAACACTCTCCAGGAGGTAGGTGTATGTGTGTCAAAGTCAACAATCAAGAGAAGACTTCACCAGAGTGAATACAGAGGGTTCACCACAAGATGTAAACCATTGGTGAGCCTCAAAAACAGGAAGGCCAGATTAGAGTTTGCCAAACAACATCTAAAAAAGCCTTCACAGTTCTGGAACATTCTATGGACAGAGGAGACCAAGATCAGCTTGTAGCAGAGTGATGGGAAGAGAAGAATATGGAGAAGGAAAGGAATTGCTCATGATCCAAAGCATACCACCTCATCAGTGAAGCATGGTGGTGGTAGTGTCATGGTGTGGGCATGTATGGCTGCCAATGGAACCGGTTCTCTTGTATTTATTGATGATGTGACTGCTGACAAAAGCAGCAGGATGAATTCTGAAGTGTTTCGGGAATATTATCTGCTGATATTCAGCCAAATGCTTCAGAACTCATTGGACGGCGCTTCACAGTGCAGATGGACAATGACCCGAAGCATACTGCGAAAGCAACCAAAGAGTTTTTTAAGGGAAAGAAGTGAAATGTTATGCAATGGCCAAGTCAATCACCGGACCTGAATCTGATTGAGCATGCATTTCACTTGCTGAAGACAAAACTGAAGGGAAAATGCCCCAAGAACAAGCAGGAACTGAAGACAGTTGCAGTAGAGGCCTGGCAGAGAATCACCAGGGATGAAACCCAGCGTCTGGTGATGTCTATGCCTTCCAGACTTCAGGCTGTAATTCACTGAAAAGGATTTGCAACCAAGTATTAAAAAGTGAAAGTTTGATTTATGATTGTTAATCTGTCCCATTACTTTTGGTCCCTTAAAAAGTGGGAGGCACATATACAAAGTGTTATAATCCCTACACCGTTCACCTGATTTGGATGTAAATTCCCTCGAATTAAAGCTGGAAGTCTGCAGTTAAAGCACATCTTGTTTGTTTCATTTCAAATCCATTGTGGTGGTGTATAGCAATGGTCCTCAACTCCGGTCCTCGGGCACACTAACAGGCCAGGTTTGCAAGAGAACTGAAATACATCCCAGGTGATCTGATTTGCTGCTCAGTGATTGCAGTATTCTAGTCTGCATCTCCCCAAGGTAATCTTAAAATCTGGCCTGTTAGTGTGCCCTGAGGACCACTGGTGTGTAGAGCCAAAAATATTAGAAGTGTGTCGATGTCCCAATATTGATGTACCTGACTGTATATCTAAAAATTGATCAGTCCTGATGTACTGACGGCCGATCTCATTTCTTGAGGCCCAAAACCATCAATACAGTACAAATACCCCCCAAAATTACCCCTTTATTTTTGAAAACTAGACAGCGTCAATTCATGTAAATCTAATCCTGTAATGAATACCCTGTTTCAGGCACTTCCTGTTATAGAGTGACAACACTCTGTCCTGTCTCCCAATTGTGCTCCAGCGTTGTCACCTTGTCACGAGTGGCTACAAAGAGACTGAAGGAGATCAGCAGCACGGAAATTCATATTTTACACAAAATGTTGCCCATAATACGCCGCAAACAGGGCCAGATTTAGTTTGTGATGTCCTTTGAAGAGTGATCCCAAAGCTCTAATTTGTGGGGGGGGGGGGGGCTGGGAGATCAATTTTATTTGGGTACAGCGTCCCACGAATGCGCAATTGTCAGTTAAATGTAACGCATTTTGTTTATAGCGCAAAAAATAAAAATCGCAGAGTTGATCAAATACCACCAAAAGAAAGCTCTGTTTGGGGGGAAAATAAGGACATCAATTTTATTTAGGTACAGCGTCACACGACCGCGCAATTGTCCGTTAAAGTCATGCAGTGCCAAATGGCAAAATAGGGCCTGGTCTTTGAACAGCCAAATCCTCCGGGGCTTAAGTGGTTAAAGGGGGTAAATCTGCCAGAGCTGAAGTGGTTAAACCAGGCGGTGAGGATGGAACGTATTTTCTCCCTGTGTATAATCTCAGTTTACTTGGAAGTCCTATATATTCAATGGGTGTACCAAGATGGCCGTCTATTACGGTCTGATGCCGCTGGAGCTCTCATGGGAGCACCAAGATGGCGGCTCAGAGTAGAAAAGCTGGGTGTAGGAAGATGGCGGAGCTAGCTCCACTCACACCCGGTGTACTGACCCGTCCCCCGGCACTTCTCTCATCCGGAGCCCCAGGACTTGCAGCTGGTTCGTGAAGCTGACGAACTCCTCGGCGTCCTCCGCCTCTCCGGCCCGGTTCTTCCGCTCCTTCGCCATAGCCCGCCGGGCGGCCCGCTCGTCTCTCTTCCTCTCCACCTCCCCCTTCTTCCCCGGCCGGGGCCGAACGCTCTGCTTCCTGGACATGTTGGGGAGCCCCCACCGAGCCGGGGAACCCGAGCTACAGAGAAGGAGAGAGAACCACTTCCGGTATTTTCTGACAGAACTGCCAGACACGCCCACTTCACCATAGAGATGAGGAGAAGACTTCCGGTATTCTCTGACAGAACTGCTAGCAACGCCCACTTCACCATAAAAAGGAGTCAGATTTGGTAACGTAGTCCTGTCAGAATACCGCTGTTCTATCCAAATAGCGCTACCGATCAGATTCTGCAACCGGAAGTGACGTTAGGACCAAAACCACCTTACTGCGCATGCGCTCTGCGTTCCAACATGGCCGCTATGCGTTCCAATAGCTTTCCTAATGTGACAGAACACAAAGCATCTGCTCCCCCCCCCCCCCATGCAAGTCTTGAATTTTACATTTATTTTAGCAATAAACTCCTCTTATAGACTGAATCACAGTGTTACATTTCTAATATTTTTGTAATATTGTAAAAATAGTGAGAAACCTGCAGGTAGAAGGTGGCGGCGGCCATCTTGGTACACCCCGCACTGCTCAGCGACAAACTGATTATATAGTGAAATAGACAAAGTGACTCGGTAGTGGTAAAAATGGTCTATTTCTGTATATAAGGAGAGTTTACTGCTAAAATAAATGTAGAATTCAAGACTTGGCTGGGTGTAAGAAGATGTCCCCCGCTGCTTCGTATTCTGTCACATTAGGAAACCTACTGGAAGGCATAGCGGCCATGTTGGAGCGCATGCGCAGTAAGTTGTTCATGTCCAATCGTCCCTTCTGGTTGCACAATCTGATAGGTAGCGGTATTCTGATAGAACGGCCAGCCACGCCCACTTCACCTTAAAAAGGAGTCAGATTAGGTAACGGAGGTGACGTTGCGTCACCTGAATACTTACTGCACATGCGTAGCAGGTTTGCTAATGTGACAGAACACCGGTGTTCTATCAGGATACCGCTACCTGTCAGATTCTGCAACCGGAAGTGACGTTCGGAAGCGAACAACTTACTGCGCATGCACCATGCGTTCCAACATGGCCGCTATGCGTTCCAATAGGTTTCCTAATGTGACAGAACAGGAAGCAGCGGCAGACATCTTCTTACACCTACGCAAGTCTTGAATTTTACATTAATTTTAGCAGTAAACTCACCGTATATACTGAAATAGACTATTCCACCGCGACCGAGTCACATAGTCTATTTCACTTTGTAATCAGTTTGCCGCTGAGCAGTGCAGGGTGTACCAAGATGGCCGCCGCCACCTTCTACCTGCAGGTTTCTCACTATATTTACTATATTACAATAATAATAGAAATCTAATACTGTTATTCAGTATATAAGGTGAGTTTACTGCTGAAATAAATGTAAAATTCAAGACTTGCGTGGGTGTAGGAAGATGTCCACCGCTGCTTCCTGTTCTGTCACATTAGGAAACCTATTGGAACGCATAGCGGCCATGTTGGAACGCATGGCGCAATGCGCAGTAAGTTGTTCTCGTCCGAACGTCACTTCTGGTGTTCTATCAGAATAGCGCTACCTATCAGATTCTGCACCCGGAAGTGACATTGGTTACTGCACATACACCATGCGTTCCAACATGGCTGCTATGCGTTCCAATAGGTTTTCTAATGTGATTTTTGGCAGTAAACTCACCTTATATACTGAAATAGACGATTTCACCGCAACCGAGTCACACAGTCTATTTCATTATATAATCAGTTTGTCGCTGAGCAGTGCGGGGTGTACCAAGATGGCCGCCGCCTTCTACCTGCAAGTTTCTCACTATATATACTTGTGACAGGAGTCACTTTGGGCATGGGGGTTGTGGACCCCAAATTCTTTTAAAGAGGTTGGGAGGCACCATGTCCAGCCTTGTGTGGCATTCTTATGTTTAAGTCACCCTGCATCTTTTATGGATGCAGGGTGACCGGTAGGGTGGTGTACACTGAGAATATGTTTTGGACTACTTCAAATGGGACAGTATATGCATTACCAATATCTCTCAGGAAATATGGAGATCTATCTTATTCCTATACACTGTAAGGCACAGGAAGTGCAACTCCTAATTTGGGCGTCCAAGAACTATGAGAGACACCATGTCTGTTAATCAATGTGTATTAGCTGCAGAGAGAGGGGGGATTGTTTCCAGCAGCCCCTCCTAAAGAATGTCTACTGATTAACTAAGTGCTTTTGTCTAAAATAGGACAGTATGGTAATTGGGTCTGAGACTATTGCTAAGTATGTTAATGAGCTCACCTGGCTGTCTACTATGGGATATAAGTACACAGTCATTGTTCATGTGGTATTCTCAGAGTATATATAAATGCTGTGTTTCTTTCAATAAAGGGTAGAAGAGAGTTATTCTCACTTGATCTCCATACAGAGCCTTGTCTCATACTTGGGGGAGGGGGGAACTATTTGTATGGGCTTCATGTATGGCGGATTGGAGTGGTCGATAGCTGTCCTGGTGTTCGGGAGCGGATTATCCTAGACGACTGTAACCCCTTTCATACTTTGGGGTGTCGTTGCAATACTATTTTACAATAATAATAGAAATGTAATTCTTTGAATCAGTATATAAGGAGAGTTTACTGCTAAAATAAATGTAAAATTCAAAACTTGCGTGGGTGTAAGAAGATGTCCGTCGCTGCTTCCTGTTCTGTCACATTAGGAAAGCTATTGAAACGCATAGCGGCCATGTTGGAACGCATGGCGCATGCGCAGTAAGTTGTTCTCTCATGCGCAGCTTCCTGTTCTGTCACATTAGGAAAGCTATGGGAATGCATAGCGGCCATGTTTGAACGCATGGCTCATGCGCACTTATTTGTTTTTGTCTGAACGTCGCTTCCGGTTGCAGAATCTGATAGGTAGCGCTATTCTGGTAGAACACCATATTTGCCAGCCACGCCCACTTCACCATAAAATGGACTCAGACTAGGTAACGGTGTCCTGTCGGAATAGCGCTACCCATCAAAAAAATGTAATGGAAGTGACGTTCTGAGCAAAGATTGCTTACTGCGCGTGCGTTCCAACATGGCCGCTATGCCTTCCAATAGCTTTCCTAATGTGACAGAACACAAAGCAGCGGCGGACATCTTCTTACACCAACGCAAGTTTTGAATTTTACGTTTATTTTAGCAGTAAACTCACCTTATAGACTGAATAACAGAATTACATTTCTATTTTTACTGTAATATAGTAAGTATAGTGAGAAACCTGCAGGTAGAAGGTGGCGGCGGCCATCTTGGTACACTCTGCACTGCTCAGCAACAAACTGATTATATAGTGAAATAGACTATGTGACTCGGTCGCGGTGAAATAGACAAAGTGACTCGGTTACGGTGGAATAGTCTATTTCAGTATATAAGGTGAGTTTACTGCTAAAATAAATGTAAAATTCAAACGTTTTCATGTTCTGTCACATTAGGAAAACCTATTGAAACGCATAGCGGCCATGTTGGAATGCATGGCGCATGTGCAGTAAATTATTCTGTTCGCAACGTCACTTCTGTTGCATTTTCTTTATGGGTAGCGGTGTTCTGATAGAACAACGGAAGTGAAGTTCCGTCACCTGAATACTTACTGCGCATGCGTAGCAGGTTTTCTAATCTGACAGAACACCTGCAGTCAGAAGGCGCCAGCGGCCATCTTGCTACACCCAGCTACGTGTTGAATTTTACAGTCATTTTAGCAATAAACTGAGCAGACATATATAAATCTAGTATATTGGCATCCGTGATGCTGTTTTTTGAATGTTGGATTTTGAAAGAAGCTGGACGCCAGCAGTAGGAAGGTGGCGGGGGCCATCTTGGTACACCCCGCACTGCTCAGCGCTAAACCTTTAGGCATTTAAAATGTAACATGAAAACTGCATGACAGATCTTAATATACTATATTTATTTTATATATACTCAATTTATTCTTTAAATGACTGTGAACTTCAAGACATAACTGGGTGTAGTAAGATGTCCGCTGGCGCCTTCTGACTGCAGGTGTTTTGTCAGATTAGCAAACCTGCGCATGCGCAGTAAGTATTCAGCGCTTCCGTTACCTAATCTGACGATTCGCCTATTCTGACAGAACACCACATCAGACTGTAATTGACGGCCATCTTGGTACACCCACTCTTCACATACTTTCAAATATCTGGGGTGCTGCCACCTTGGTGCTCCCATTAACATCTCAGCAGCCCATGTGGCTATAGAGTCACACATGTGGGCGTATATACAATGACAGCCCACCCCCTCCCTCCTCCTTCATGCCCACTAACCATCTAAACACAATGGGTTCCGAATATTACAATGTAGATTCACGGAGGCTTCACCTCCCTCTTATTCTAGGACACAGGCTGGAGGGGAGTGACACAGCCCGTGACTGGCAGAAATCTGCCCACACCATGTTATTTCCAAAAACTCATAAAGATTTGATTTCAAATATATATTTGTATGACAATTTAAAACAGTTTATTGATATTAACTTTTTATTCTGTATTCCAAAGGAGTTTTTTTTTTTTTTTTTTAATTATGAACATGTGACCAGCAGCAGAGGACTGGAAGCTCCTTTTGCTTGTGTTTCCCTGCAGCCCTGGCTGGGAGAGAGCCGGGTCATGTGACCGCTGGATATCCATTAGGAAAAAAGGTACTTAGATGTTTTTTTTTTTTTGTCATTAAAATAATTACAGCGCATTTCACTATTATACCTTTGTTACTAACGGACCGCCCTCTATTATCCCAGATCTATTTTATGGTTATTTTACACAATTCATTATCCCCATAATTATGTTAGATGGTCACTCCCAGACTGGTCATTTATACCAATATCCCCATAATGGTTCTATACTGGTGCCATTTTTTTTTTTCCTGTTTGATTTTGCTTTTTGTTCTGTGCAATCGCCCCCCCCCCCCCACCACCTTTTCTTATTTATTTTATTTTTACTGACTGATTTTGTTCTGTGCAATCTTTCTCTCCACCCTCTTCTTCTTCTTCTTTTTTTTTTTTTTTTTTTTCCATCTCTGATGAAGAGGCTAAGCCTCGAAACGCGTTAGCCGCTAACTATCATGACTGTGGACTGCAATTTGATGGACTTTGTCATTCAAATCTGATATGCTGGCTTACAACGTATGTTTGTGAGTAGATATATTTTTATCTGATAATAATAAAGCTCTATTGATGATAATGCGCTTTGCCAGTGCTCCCTTTCTTTGTTTTATTTTGTTCTGTGCATTTTTTTTCTTCCCCCTCCTATTTTTTTTTTTTTCCTGTTTGGTTTGTCCAATTGATTTTGTTCTGTGCATTTTTTTCTCTCCTCCCCTTTTTTTTCCTGTTTGATTTTGTCTTAATTGACTTTGTTGTGTGCAATTTTTCTCCCCCCCCCCTTTTTTCCTGTTTGGTTTTGTATAATTGATTTCTTTCTATGCATTGTTTTTTCTCCCCCCCCCCCTTTTATTTTCTGTTTGAGTTTGTTTATTTGATTTTGTTAAGTGCAATTTTTCTCCATTCCCCCCCCCTTTTTTCCCGTTTGATTTTGTTTAATTTTTGTTCTGTGCAATTCCCCCCCCCCCCCCTTTCCTGTTTGATTTTGTTTAATTGATCTTGTTCGGTGCAATTCCCATTCCCCCTTTCTGGTTCCTGTTTGATTTTGTTTAATTGATTTTGTTCTGTGCACTTTTTCTCCCCCCCCCCTTTTTTATTTTCCTGTTTGATTTTGTTCTGTGCAATTTGCAATTTCTCTTCAATCCCCCCCCACTGCTTTTTTCCTCTTAATTCGGTTTAATTGACTTTGTTCTGTGCAAACCCCCCCCCCCCCTTTTTTTTTTCCTTTTTTGGTTTTGTGTAACTTTGTTCCGTGCATTTTTTTTCTCCCCTTCCCCTTTTTTCCTGTTTGAGTTTATTTTGTTCTGTGCAGTCCCCCCCCTCCCCCTCCTTTCTTCCCTGTTGGATTTTGTTCTGTGCAATCCCCCCCCCCCCCTCCCCTTTTTTTCCTGTTTGATTTTGTTATATATATTGTGTTCTGTGCAACCCCCCCCCCCTTTTTTTTTTTTTTTTTTTTTTTTTTCTTCTGTGCAATTTTGCGCCCCTCCCCCTTTTATGGTTTATTCTTTATGATTACCTGCTACTTAACAATTATCCACAGTACCAGAGATGTATAGTAACTAAGTAGAACTACTTCACTACTGTACTTAGTACGGAAAGGCGGTATCTGTACTTTCCTGGAGTAGAATTTTTTTCTCCTACTTCCACTTTTACTTAACTACATTTTTTCAATGATTTCAATACTTCTACTCCAGTATTTTTTTTTTGTGCTGCATAGTTACTCGTTACAATTATAAAAATTATCACTGCCAGAACAGTAGATGGCAGGTTTCATGAAGCTCAAACAAATGTGTATACTGTCATGTGTAAATCAGCGCAAACGAAAATAAAAGCTACTGTATGTATAAATAAAAGCTGCATTTGAAATAATAAAAAACAATATGATGTTCAAACTTTTGACTTCTTTCTTTAATAACTATATAACACAGTACTTGTACTTTTACTTTCAGTACTTGAGTAGCAATTTATTTTTTTCAAAACTACTGGTACTTTTACTTTCAGTACTTGAGTAGCAACATTTAAAAAAAAAACGACTTGCCATACTTAAGTACAAAAAATGTTGAATACTTTAGTACTTCTACTCAAGTCACTTTTTGATCGAGCACTTCCACTTCTACTCAAGTATGGGTTTTGAGTACTTTATACAACTCTGCACGTTCAAAGTCACTTAAATCCCCTTTCTTCCTTATTCTGATGCTCGGTTTGAACTTCAGCAAGTCATCTTCACCACATCTAGATCCTAAATGCATTAAGTTGCTGCCATGTGTTGGAGCTGGAGAGAGTCCAGAGAAGGACAACTAAACTGATTAGGGGATTGGAGGACCTTAATTACGAAGGGCGTCTGCAATCGCTCAATTTATTCTCCCTGGAGAAGAGACGCCTGAGGGGGGACATGATAGCAATTTATAAATATCTCAATGGGGATCCAAGCTTAGAAAAAAAAGCTTTTCAGTCGAAGGGATTGCATGAGGACTCGAGGGCATACAATGCGATGAGAGGAAAAGCGTTTTAACCTCAGGCAACGTGGGGGGTTCTTTACTGTTAGGGCTACAAGATTGTGGAATTCTCTACCACAAGAGGTGGTTTCTGCGGGAAGTATGGTGGCTTTCAAAAGACTCTTAGACGTACATCTCAAGGATCAGAACATTCAGGGGTATGAGAGATGATTACGGCCACACACACCTACACAGGTTGAACTGGATGGACTATTGTCTTTATTCAACCTCAACTACTATGTAACTATGTGATTGGCTGATTAGCAATTTGTGTTACCAAGCAATTGAACAGGTGTACCCAATAAAGTGGCCAGTGAGCGTATATATAGTATTCTACATGTTGCCCACTATTATATCATAGCTTAGCTAGCGTCCTCCTTTAAGTTTTGTTTTGGCCTATTAAACCTCCCTGACAACCTCACTGGCAGCTGTTTAAATAAATAACTTCCGCTCCGTTCCATCCTGGTACAGGAACATCCTCATATGGGGGTAGATGGAAACGTTATCAGCAGCCATAAAACCTAATCTAGCATAAGTTAAAGTTTAAACCACTCTTGATAAACAGCAACCAGTAGCCATCTGGAAACAGTTGCCTTGACTGCCTGAAATTACCACAGCCAGCAGTAAACTCCGGCTATTCCTGCCAAGTTCAGACATGGGGGAAGAAATCGGCCCTCCTGGGGCCACCAAAGAAATTTTGGGATCTGACCATCTCACAGTCCCAGAAATCAATTTGGAAGCTGGTGAAACCACAGAAGACCTGCAAGATGTCCCCCCATCTGCAAAGGCTTCCTCGCCCCCAGAATCCTCAGAGGTACAGCAGATGGTCAACCAGGGTTCAGATGATTCCAAAACTTCCTCATCCGAAGCGGAGAGCCCAAACTCATGCCTTACGGATATGGACTGTCCAGTTTGTTTCAGCAGATATGATATCCATCGGCTCCCCAAAGAACTGTCCTGCAAACACAGCTTTTGTGCTATATGCCTCAAGCTCCTAGTTTGTAATGAAGCAGGCACCTGGATGATAGCGTGCCCCATATGCAGGGCACCCACCGCAGTCTTTGGAGGACTTGTATGTACTTTGCAAAACCAGGAGCTACTGATGAGCCAGTTGCAGAGTCCTGAAGAGAAGGTCATTGTTCCTGAAGCCTCCAGCGGGGCAGAGACTGCCATAAGGCTGGACGGCATCGGCATGACCTGGATCTCCAATGAGGAAAGGAACGGGGGACAGTGGACTGCCGCAAAGAGATTGGTGGTCCTGCTTTTAATGCTGCTGATAGTGCTGATCGTCATTCTGCAGTTTATCTACACTGGGATTATGAAGTGGATGCTGGGATTTGCTCTGGGGGTGCTCGTTATAATAACTGTTCTGCTGTGCTTCAACCCTTACTGGAAACTGAGATTGCCAGGAGCAACAAGTCAACAGAAAGACGACCGGAGCACCACAAAGGTGTAATAGGGACAATAGACAATGTAGTCCAGATGTGTTCTCCATTTTATACATTCTTTTGTCTTGACTTATAGATCAGACTGTGAGCTGTGTGATGTTTATGTGGCAGAGCGTGCATGTTCACCTATAGACTCTACTGACAAAACCCAACTTTTTCAGGACTACATGGCGTTAAACGTCCCTCTTTGAACCCAAACCAGTCTTTATGCCTGTTCCCTCCACTAGTATCCCGCTTTCCTACCAAATCCCCTAAGTCACTCTTATTGTCCCCCTTTTTTTGCATCCAAATCTCCCTCTTTCCTTTCCAGGTGACCTTCTTTCATACCCAGATCTCATCTATCTGTCTTCCCTCCATCAGAGACTCTCTTTTGAACCCAGGTTCCCTCCATCTCTCTTCCCTCTAGCAGAGACTTTTTTTTTTTCTTTTTGAACTGTGATCTTTTCTATCTATCTTCCCTTCATCAAAGTCTCTCTTTTTGAACCCATATCCCCTCTATCTCGCTCCCCTCTAGCAAAGTAGCAGAGTCATTATGTTGAACCCAGATCTCCTCTATCTCTCTTTCCTACAGCAGAATCACTCTTTTGAACCCAGATCCCCTCTATCTCGCTTCCCCTCCTTCAAAGTCACTCTTTTGGACCCAAATCCTGTCTTTATGCCTCTTTCCACCACTAGTATCCCTTTTATCTTTCCAAAAACCCTTTAGTCTCCCTAATTTGTCCCTTTTTTTTGCATCCAAATCCTTCTGTCCCTCTTTCCTTTCCAAGTGACCTTTCATGTCCACAGATCTCCTCTATCTGTCGTCCCTCTCTTTTGAACCCAGGTGTCCTCCATCTCTCTTCCCTCCAGCAAGGTCTCTCTATTGCAGTGTTTCTCAACTCCGGTCCTCAGGACACAAAACAGGCCAGATTTTAAGTATTACCTTGGGGAGATGCAGACTAGAATACTGCAGTCACTGAGCAGCAAATTAAGTTGAGAAACACTGCTCTATTGAACCTAGATATCCCTCTTCTCTTCATCAAAGTCTTTCCTTTCCCTCCAGCAGATTTTCTCATTTGAACCCAGATTCCCTCTGTCTCACTTCCTTCCATCATTCTTTTTTTTTTTTGAACCCAGATCTCCTTAATCTTTTTTCGCTCCATCAATGTTTTTTTTTTTTTAACCCAAATCTCAACTGTCCCTTTTTTAATAAGCGTTGTCCCCCTTTTTGATGGGCCCTGTTGTGCCTGATTCTATTTCAATCTGTGCCTGGGGGAGGAGGGAGCACCTTCCATTTGCAGATGATTACCTCTCTGTATACCAGTCAAATTTTGTCACGGTATCGATACATCAATGATATTTTTATGGTGTGCGAGGGATCTGTTTAATCTGCTATCAGTTTTTGGTAGGAGCTTAACTCGAACGCCTTCAACTTGAGATTTACCATGCCTCATCATGAAGAGAATATTACATTTCTGGATGTGAGAGTCTTTTTTTAAAGTTGAGGGCTGTTTGGGCAGTACGCAAGGAAACAGTAGGCAATATTATTCTGCATGCCAACAGTTTCCATCCAACCCACCCTGGTAACCTCAATACTATATAGCAGTGGTCTTAAAAATAGAACCCGTTGCCCCAATTCTGTCATTTGCTTGCCTTTTTCTGGCCTTTGGGAAGCTATTCATCACTCAGATATGAGACCCTATTCCTCCCACTGACACCAATGATGGGGCACTATTCCTCCCACTGACACCAATGATGGGGCACTATTCCTCCCACTGACACCAATGATGGGGCACTATTCCTCCCACTGACACCAATGATGGGGCACTATTCCTCCCACTGACACCAGTGATGGGGCACTATTCCTCCCACTGACACCAGTGATGGGGCACTATTCCTCCCACTGACACCAGTGATAGGGCACTATTCCTCCCACTGACACCAGTGATGGGGCACTATTCCTCCCACTGACACCAGTGATGGGGCACTATTCCTCCCACTGACACCAGTGATGGGGCACTATTCCTCCCACTGATACCAGTGATGGGGCACTATTCCTCCCACTGATATCAATGATGGGGCACTATTCCTCCCACTGATACCAATGATGGGGCACTATTCCTCCCACTGATACCAATGATGGGGCACTATTCCTCCCACTGACACCAATGATGAGGGACCATTCCTTCCAATGACACCAGTGATTGGGCCCTATTCCTCCTATTGACCACAGGCGCTATGTCTTCTATTGACCACAGGCACTATGTAAGTATTTTACTCCCACACACCCCAAGCCTGAGGCATTGTTTGCTCCTACTCATGCTGGGGCATTTCCTATTCCCACTGCCCAGAGTCTGGCCCCCCAAAGGACAGTAAACTGGCCCTTCGTTTTTAAAGTCTGGAGACCCCGCTATATATTCAATATTTAAGTCTCAGGCAAAATTTGTGCCAACTATGGTGATTTTTCATAGAGAAGTAGACCTATGTCTAGATGGTACCATATACTACTACATGGTTCCAAACATAATAAGAGAAGTGATACCACCAGAAATGGGTTAAAGTGATCATAGATAAGTATTGATATCTGCTTGCCTCAGACCCCCATCGTTGGACAATGTGTACACGATCCTCTGAAGATTACATATAGGAGACCTACCTCCATCAGAGATAAACTCGATGACAGCAAATATCAAGGTGCACTTAGAGGGAACCCACGTACAACAGTTGGCTCATTTTGATGTGGAAATTTCAATTGCTGTCAGATTATCAGTACAAAAAAACATTTTTTTTTTCTGCTCAATGGCAAGGTTTTTCGACTTTGTCACTTTGCCAACTGCCAACGATTGGAATCTTATAGTTGATGACATGTGATTGCGGCTGCCTCTATGTGGCCAAAACCAGAAAGGGCATTTTGGAAAAGAATGTACGATGACTCCTAAGCTATGAAGGTGGGGAACCTTAGACCTCCCTTCTGAATGACACATAGCAAGGGTCCATAACTACAGATTCCCTAAAGTGGAGTTCATAGCACTAGATAGGATCAGTAAAAGACAGAGTTACTTATTTTCAGACTTGTACAAAGTAGAATGTGATTGTGGAAACTTGGCTTAATTTTGTAACCCCCAGAATCTATACATAGTTGTGTTGCTAGGGGTAGAACCGCTGTTTTTTTATGTGACTGCATGTGCTTGATCGAAAAATAATGATCTTTTTATTGTATCTTTTTTGGTGTTCATAGTATAAAGTGCAGGTATAGTGCAACTCTAGTCACATCCTAATTAAATTGGAGAATTAGTATGGTCAAAAATCGCCATAAATATTTAATTGGTTCTCCAAAGGTCTTCAATTTTATTTTGGGTCTCAATAGGTCTTCAGTTTTAATTGGGTTTCCTTAGGTCTTCAATTTTAATTTGGATTTCCGTAGTTCTTCAATTTTAATTTGGTTTCCATAGGTCTTCAATTTTAATTTGGGCCTCGAAAGGTCTTTAATTTTAATTGGGTTTCCATAGGTCATTCATTTTAATTTGGATCTCCATAGGTCTTTCATTTTATTTAAGTTTCCATAGGTCTTTAATTTTATATGGTTTTCCATAGGTCTTCAATTTTAATTTGGGTCTCGAAAGGTCTTTCATTTTAATTGGGTTTCCATAGGTCTTTCATTTTAATTTGGGTCTCCATAGGTCTTCAATTTTAATTTGGTTTCCATAGGTCTTCAATTTTAATTGGGTTTCCATAGGTCTTCAATTTTAATTTGAGTCTCCATAGGTCTTCAATTTTAATTGGGTTTCTATACGTCTTCAATTTTAATTTGGTTTTCCATAGGTCTTTCATTTTAATTGGGTTTCCATAGGTCTTCAATTTTAATTTGGATTTCCGTAGTTCTTCAATTTTAATTTGGGTTCCATAGGTCTTCAATTTTAATTTGGATCTCCATAGGTCTTTTTTTTTTTTTTTTTTTTCGGGGGGTTTCCATAGGTCTTCAATTTTAATTTGGATTTCCGTAGTTCTTCAATTTTAATTTGCTTTCCATAGGTGTTCAATTTTAATTTGGGTCTCGACAGGTCTTTAATTTTAATTGGGTTTCCATAGGTTTCCATAGGTTTTCAATTTTAATTTGGGTTTCCTGGGTCTTTCATTTTAATTTGGGTCTCCATAGGTCTTCAATTTTAATTTGGTTTCCATAAGTCTTCAATTTTAATTTGGGTCTTGACAGGTCTTTAATTTTAATTGGGTCTCCATAGGTCTTCAATTTTAATTTGGTTTCCATAGGTCTTCAATTTTAATTTGGGTCTTGACAGGTCTTTAATTTTAATTGGGTTTTCATAGGTCTTCAATTTTAATTTTGGGTTTTCATAGGTCTTTCATTTTAAGTTTGGGTTTCCATAGGTCTTCAATTTTTTTTTGGATCTCCATAGGTCTTCAATTTGAATTGGTCCTTTGCAGGCAGTATACAAGTCAAGTTCTGGTGACCAATGGGAGATGTTTTGCAGTTGTGCCAACTACAAGCCCTGGCCACCTTTGCTTTTCTGCATACTTGGCTATGGGTTGTACCTCCAATGCCGCCTGATGGTGAAACAGCCATGTTGGGGAGATCCAAATCGCTGAGCTTATACATAACCAACAATAAGACTGAGCAAGGATCGACCGAAAAGTGCGAGTTCAGTGACATGCAACATCTTGGGTTGCTATGGGTTACGTTTTTTCCTCGGGCTTTAGTGTACAGACTGATACATACATAATTTTAGATGTTGTGTGTTGTAAGTAAATTAAAACACGCAAAGATCTTTTTTTGTCAATAAATGTATTATATAAAAAATGTTTTTGTCTTTTTTTTTTTTTTTTTTTCTAAACCTTTATTTAGACATAAATGTGGTGACTGTGACAAAAAAAAAAAAAAACCTGTGGGTGATAATCTGAGCCGTGTGTGAAGGACCCAGATATGTTCTGGAGTCCCATACAAAAACTATTAAAGGGTTAGTTCACCTTTTAAAATAAAACTGTTTTTTAATATGATACTTTGGGGGTTTTATGTAATCTTCAGGCCTAAAATTATTATTTTTGTAAATGTGTACAAAACAAAATAAAAAATAAAAAGGCAAAACAGCCTAGGAAATGGTCAATTGAGGGTCTACTTCATCTATCCAATCAGACAGGCACACCTCCCAACTTTTTTGAGATGGGAACGAGGGACACCTATTAGCAAAAGTATGTAGGCATAGGACACACCCCCTGCCACGCTTCTTTAAAGGAGAATTGTACAAAAAAAAATGATTGGTTAAATCCACAAGTGTTTTTTTTATTTTTATTTTACCGCTACTATTCCTTTATACTGGCTTTTGAAATCCACTCACTGGCCACTTTATTAGGTACACCTTTCTAGTAGTGGGTTGGACCCCCTTTATTAGGGGCACCTTGCTAGTAGCGGGTTGGAGCCCCTTTATTAGGTTCACCTTGCTAGTAGGGGGTTGGACCCCCTTTATTAGGGGCACCTTGCTAGTAGCGGGTTGGACCCCCTTTATTAGGTGCACCTTGCTAGTAGTGGGTTGGACCCCCTGTATTAGGTCCTCCTTGCTAGTAGTGGGTTGGACCCCCTTTATTAGGTCCTCCTTGCTAGTAGCGGGTTGGACCCCCTTTTGCCTTCATTCTTGGTGGCATAGATACAACAAGGTGTTGGAAACGTTCCTCAGAGATTTTGCTCCATAGTGACATGATAGGATCACGCAGTTGCTGCAGATTTGTCGGCTGCACATCCATGATGCCATTCTCCCGTTCCACCGCATCCCAAAGGTGCTCTATTGGATGAGATGTGGTGAGTGTGGAGGCCATTGGGGTACAGTGACCTCATTGTCATGGTGAAGAAACCAGTGGTGAGATGATTGGAGCTTTGTGACATGGTGCATTATCCTGCTGGAAGGAGCCATCAGAAGATGGGGGCACTGCAGTCATAAAGGGATGGACATGGTCAGCAATACTCAGGTAGGGGGTGGGGTTTAATCCATGCTCAGGTACTAAGGGGCCGAAAGTGTGCCAAGAAAATATCCCCCCACACTATTACATCACCACCACCAGCCTGAACCATTATTCCCCCTCCCCTCCCCCACACCACCACCACCACCCGCCTGATCCGGTGATACAAGGCAGGATGGATCCATGCGCCAAATTCTGACCCTCCCATCTGAATGTCGTAGCTGAAATCCAGACTCATCAGACCAGGCAACTTTTTTCCAATCTTCTATTGTCCAATTTTGGTGATCTGTGTGAATTGTAGCCTCAGTTTACGTTTTTTAGCTGACAGGAGTGGCACCCGGTGTGGTCTTCTGCTGCTGTAGCCCATCTGCTTCAAGCTTCGATGTGTTGTGTGTTCAGAGATGGTATTCTGCATACCTTGGGTGTAACAAATGTGTATTTGAGTTACTGTTGCCTTTCTATCATCTGGAACCAGTCTGTCCATTCCCCTCTGACATCAACAAGGCATTTTCCTCCACACAACTGCCGCTCACTGGATATTTTCTCTTTTCCCCACCATTCTCTGTAATCCCGAGAGATGGTGGTGTGTGAAAATCCCAGAAATACTCAGACCGGCCCGTCTGCCACCAACAACCATGCCACGTTCAGAGTCACTTCAATCCCATTTCTTCCCCATTCTGATTCTCGGTTTGAACTTCAGAAAGTTGTCTTCACCACATCTAGATGCCTAAATGCATTGGGTTGCTGCCCTGTGATTGGCTGATTAGCAATTTGTGTTAGCGAGCAATTAAACAGGTGTACCTAATAAAGTGGCCGGTGAGTGTACGTCAATGCAGCAATTTAGGAATTGGATGAAAGGTTTAGCGCTGGGGAAACTCTTTTTTATCGATAAATCGTGCATTTTATATACAACTCTACAGATCAGACCAAAATGAGGAGGAAAGAGGGACTTCGGTCCAATTTAGGGACAGTCCCTTGAAATCAGGGACAGTTGGGAGCCAAGGACAGGCTCTTGTACTACATAGTTGTTGGTAGATCTAAAGGAGATTGTACAATCAGATTGTAATGTGTGTGTGGTGAGACAGGGGGGGGGGGAGGGGAGAGTTCAGTCTCAGTGTTCAGACTGCTCCCTCCCCCCACCCTTCTCTCTCTCCATCGCTCAGCAGTCCGGTGACGTGTCACGGATCCGCCTATATAAGCCAGGATTGGAGGGTGGACGGGGATTGGGGTTGGAGGGAGGTGTGGCATGCAAACAGCTGCGTACTCCTATTGTGCAATGTGATGTCACAGAGCCCTGTGTACAGTACACAGTATACGGGGCGGAAGTCTTCCGTCTCCATAGCGACCGCCGGAAGCGGGGGGGGGGGAGCAAAGTCCTCCTGCCAGATCACTACGCCTATTCCTCAACGCAGCGCAGCGCCCGCTACGGATTCTACGTAACCTTCCCCGCAGGATCACGCCGCTGCGTTCCCTGCGCTGCTATTCCCAGAGAGCTACGCCACTTCCGTACGTGAGGCCTGGGAAAAACATGATAGCGGCCCTGGGTCACCGGGGGGCCCCAGCGGGGGATGTGCCATGCTGCTGAGGGTCCTGGGGTGTGACTGGTATTAGGTATGATTCTACTTATTATGGGGCATTACTGCCATCTGTGTGATTACATTTACTGTTATGTCACATGTTACTGATGTTGTCTAGCTATATATTATTATTATTATTATTATTATTATTATTATTATACAGGATTTATATAGCGCCAACAATTTACACATCGCTTTCCAATGTAGAGGGGGGGACAGTACAATTACAATACAGTTCAATACAGAAGGAATAGGAGAGCTCATGGAGCTTACAATGTAACTCTAATATACCCATACATAACAATAATATTATTACCAACTTGGATACATTGTATATATTTGTATCATGTTTCAATGACTTGTACACATTGTTAGTACAGTTAAACCTTGGATTGCGAGCATAATTCGTTCCGGAAACATGCTTGTAATCCAAAGCACTCTTATATCAAAGCGAATTTCCCCATAAGAAATAATGGAAACTCAGATGATTCGTTCCACAACCATTCATTCATAAATCCTTCAATTTATAGTCCATATAAAAAGATTATAGCCTTGCGATAGGTTATATAACCATAAAATGTCCATCCACAAATAGCCGCTTCCACAATGGGATTAGAAGCAAAATCCAGCAGGAGCTACAGAGTATCAAAGAGAAGAGTGGCACCTCGAAGTGTAGCAATATGGTTCCATTTAATGAAGGTGCAATATTTAGCAACTCACAAGGTTGATGAATAAAACAGGCACATCTAAGTATGCAGGCATCCGGGGTAAAGCTGTCCACATAGACTATCTTCTGCACCGCCGGCTGCCAGTCTGTAATCCTGACCGGGAAGACCACCCTGCAGTAAAGCGATCTGAAAGCGAGGGGCAACATGGAAGGGATGACGTAGATGGCGATGCGGAGGATGGTCCTATGTGGACAGCTTTACCCCTGATGCCTGCATCCTTAGATGTGCCTGTTCCAATCATCAACTATGTGATTTGCTAAATGTTGTACCTTCATTAAATGTAACCATATTGCTACACTTAGAGGCGCCTCTCTTCTCTTTTATACTCAGCTGTGACTTGAGGCTACTTGTATATCAAGACATCGCTTGTAAACCAAGTCAAAATTTATTTGAAAATTTTGCTTGTCTTGCAAAGCGCTCTCAAACCAAGTTACTCTCAAACCAAGGTTTTACTGTATTTGTATCTTCCTTATTGGATGATTAAGAGTCGGTTCACACTGAGGCGACACGACTCCTTACTACTTCGGGGGCGACTTGTGCATAACATTGCACCACGGCTTCGGAGCGACTTGCAGGGACTTCACATAATGGAAGTCTATGCAAGTCGCTCCGTGGTCGCCCCGAAATAGTACAGGACCTTTTTTCTAAGTCGGAGCGACTTGTGTCGCTCCTATTAGAACGGGTCCTGTAGCGGCCAATGGACCGCGAGGGAACGCGACTTGTCAGGCTTACAAGTCACCTGACAAGTCGCGCTAATGTGAACCGCCTCTTAGTCCCGGTTCACACATATGCGATGCGGGAACCCTGCGAATCCACTTCGCAATAAACTCGCAGGCAGTTCACACTGCCATATACGAATTGCTAGGGGTGTCAATTAGGGTTCGACCAATTATCGCTAACACCGATATATATCGGGGGCCGATATGCACTTTCCCCTCTAGCTGCCGACATCACCCCCGGTACAAGCACTTTCCCGAAATATCGGCAATATCGGTAACCTCCAGGGCCGATTCCGATATATCGGGGGCCGATATTCACTTTCCCCTCTAGCTGCAGACATCACCCCCGGTACAAGCACTTTCCCGAAATATCGGCAATATCAGTAACCTCCGGGGCCGATTCCGATATATCGGGGGCCGATATGCACTTGACTTTCCCCACTAGCTGCAGACATCACCCCGGTACAGCACTTTCCCGAAATATCGGCAATATCGGTAACCTCCAGGGCCGATTCCGATATATCGGGGGCCGATATGCACTTTCCCCTCTAGCTGCAGACATCACCCCGGTACAGCACTTTCCCGAAATATTGGCAATATCGGTAACCTCCAGGGCCGATTCCGATATATCGGGGGCCGATATGCACTTGACTTTCCCACTAGCTGCAGACATCACTCCGGTATGAGCACTTTCCCGAAATATCGGCAATATCAGTAACCTCCGGGGCCGATTCCGATATATCGGGGGCCGATATGCACTTTCCCCTCTAGCTGCAGACATCACCCCGGTACAAGCACTTTCCTGAAATATCGGCAATATCAGTAACCTCCAGGGCCGATTCCGATCTATCGGGGGCCGATATGCACTTGACTTTCCCCTCTAGCTGCAGACATCACCCCGGTACAGCACTTTCCCGAAATATCGGCAATATCGGTAACCTCTGGGGGCCGATTCCGATATATCAGGGGCCGATATGCACTTTCCCGAAATATCGGAATCAGCCCCTGAGGTTACTGATATTGCGGATATTTCGGGAAAATGCTTTACGGGAGTGATTCCTGCAGCTAGAGGCATCACCCCGGTACCGGCGTCCATAGCCAACGGTCAGCTGTCTTGTAATGACAACCGATACGAATGAGAAGCCGCTCGGCTGTCATTACAAAGAGCGAGAGGGGACGTCCCTCCCCGCCGCCTTCTGCGGCTCGTCTGGGTCTCCCGGTGGGACGGGAGACCCGGACATTGTACCTGCACGACTGCCGAAGAGAAGACCCGATCAAAGCAGCATTCCATGTAAAACCCCCGGAAGTGATGTCATGACATCACTTCCAGGGACTCAGCCGCAAATTCAAAACAATGCGAGCATTTAAAACAGCCAAACTTGGCGTTTTTTAATGCTTTTAAGTGCAGAGGAGGGGTTTGGGGTCTTTTAGACCCCCAGATCCCGCCACCAGAGTACCTGTGGAAAAAAAAAAAAAAAACATTTTTAAATGTCCGAAAATATCGGTCAATACCGATATCCAATGACCAAAATATTGGAATCGTTATCAGCACTACAAAAACAATATTGGTCGATCACTAGTGTCAACACAAAGTTAAGGACACCCCCCTAGATCAGTTTGCATATTGCAGTGTCAGTTCAGACATGAATCTTATCGCATAGGTGTGATCCGATTCTGGTGCAGACCCAAAAAAGGGTCCTGTGCAAGTTGTGCCCAAATGCGATGCAAATTCACACATACAATCTGTATGGCTGAATTCGCATTGCACAGACATCGCATTTGATTTGCAGAGCAGTGCGCACCGCGAATCACATGCGATGTCTGTCATTGCATATATGTGAACCGGCTCTTAAAGAGGTTGTAAACCTCCCGAAAAAAAAAAAATAAATAAATAAAAACCTGAAAGGCAAAGGCATAATGAGCTAGTAGGCATCTATTATCCTTCAATAAGTGGAGGGGAGGGGTGCTTCCAATCAACGTTTCAAAGGAGAAATGTCCAAGGAATTCCACAGATGTATCCTTATAGGGGGGAAGGAAAGCCAGTGGTCAGGTAGCTGGTCGCCTGGTCGGTTTCGCCGGGAGTTCCGGCTGCTTCAGAGGCTCTGATTTTTAAAAAAAGGGTTGGTGACGTTTTTCTCCATATTTCTCTCGGGTAGGGCAGCCAATTTATGGATGGGCTGCTGTACCCATGGCGTGCACACGCGAACACACTCCCACATATCTAAATGGAGCTTAATTCCATGGTTCTCAGTGCAGATACCGAGAGGATGTATGAGGTTCTCAGGAGGACGTATGAGGTTCTCAGGAGGACGTATAAGGTTCTCAGGAGGACGTATAAGGTTCTCAGGAGGCGTATGAGGTTCTCAGGTGGACGTATGAGGTTCTCAGGAGGACGTATGAGGTTCTCTGGTGGACGTATAAGGTTCTCTGGAGGACGTATGAGGTTCTCTGGTGGACGTATAAGGTTCTCTGGAGGACGTATGAGGTTCTCAGGAGGACGTATGAGGTTCTCTGGTGGACGTATGAGGTTCTCTGGTGGACGTATAAGGTTCTCTGGAGGACGTATGAGGTTCTCAGGAGGACGTATGAGGTTCTCTGGTGGACGTATAAGATTCTCTGGAGGACGTATGAGGTTCTCTGGTGGACGTATAAGGTTCTCTGGAGGACGTATGAGGTTCTCTGGTGGACGTATAAGGTTCTCTGGAGGACGTATGAGGTTCTCTGGAAGATGTATGAGGTTCTCTGGAGGATGTATGAGGTTCTCAGGAGGACCTATGAGGTTCTCAGGAGGAGGTATGAGGTTCTCAGGAGGAGGTATGAGGTTCCAGTCTCATTCTGTATAGGTCTTCTGTATGGATCTTCTCCATGGGTTCTGTATAGACCTTCTATATTGGTTCAGTATGGGTCTTCTATATGGGTTCTATACTGGATCTGTATTAATCTTCTATATAGGTTTTGTATGGAATCTGTGTACTGTATCAGTCTTTTATTGGGGTCCTGTGTGGATCTTCTAGATGGGTTCTGTATGGATCTTCAAAATAGGATCTGTATGGGTCTTGTATATGGGTTCTGTACGGGTTTCTAGAGTCTACAGACAGTACAGAAATCCTGCTCATTAGAGGTTTGTCCTTGTTTCTGGTCATTGATTGGCTTCCCGATCACTTTTTAGAGCCATTCCATTGATAGTCCCGGTGACAGCAGGATAGGAAATGAGGGGAATCAGTTGTTGCAGGGTGTGAGCTGGTTTAGACTGGATTCCAGACCCAGCCTGTTCCCTCCATGCCTTGCACAAGCAGTAAGTTCAGATTTTTTTGTAATTATCCATGCTCGTGAACATTTGATCTTGTTTCAGGTGAGTCCTGTGAGGGCCGTCATGCAGGATGAACCAGATGGACGGAGCAAGCAGGTGGTGTTGGGGAGATTGCTGCAGGAACCGGCCAGGTTTGCCTACGCAGGACTGTGCGCCATTTCTTTGGCTCATCTCTTCCCGGAGAAAGAACAAAGGTAATATAGAGATTTCTGAGCAAACATATTAGCCTTAGTGAGAGATGAGTGGGATCTGACAGGGGATCCCAACCTTTACCTACTACCTGCTGACGGGCTGATATGACGAGCTCATATAGGGAGCTGACACAAGCAGTGGCATTGTACACCAATCAGCCACACCGATGTACAACGTTGGGACCACTCACAAGTTAGGTCAATAACATTAATTATCTAGTTACAATGGCATCTGAAAGTGGGTGGGACATATTAGGTAGCAAGGGAACATGTTGTTCCTGAAATTGCTGTGTTGAAAGCAGAAAAAATGAACAAGTGTAAGGAATTGAGGAACCAGATTGTAATGTGTAGACAACTGGGTCAGAATAACTCCAAAACTGCAGCTCTTGTGGGATGTTCTCAATGGTCAGGACCAACTGAAAGTGCTCCAAGGAAGGAGAACCAGCCAACTGGAGACAGGGTCATGGTGTAACGCTCCGGCGTTTGTTTAGTGAACTGGATTTGCAGCTGCAGAATTTCCACTCAGTAGTCGTGTAGAGATGTGTTGAATCACCATATCCAACTCTCCAGACTCATCATTGTGGCCCAGCCTGCCTCAGCATGCAAATATACAGGCACTCAGATAAGATGTTCCTGGAGTGATAGGTTGTATACGATAGTATAGAGGTGATGTGCTGAAAGGACAGGCGTGAGTAGTGATAGCAATGATAGGCACTCAATAGTAATGTTCAGGAGTGTTAGCAGATGGTGATAGATAGTATGCAGATAGGTTAGCAATCATGTACATATAACAGGTGGTAGGGGACAGCAGATGAAGTGTACAGGAATTGCTAACTCAGTGCAAGGATATAGATGGTAGTAGACTCAAGAGCTAGCAATCTATGTAACAGTGCAGATGATAGAAATAGTAATGCATAGATAGCAACAGTCTTTAGTATGCAAGAGTAGATAGTGTAAGTTGATAGGAAGGAATCCCCTGTGGGGTACTTATCACTAGTTGGTTTAGAGAGATGAGGGGTCCGGTAATGAGATAAGGATCAGGTAGCGAGATACAGGATCAGTAGCGAGATACAGGATCAAGTAGCGAGACTCTGGTCTATCCAGATACTGGGGAAATAGCTGGAGGCTTCAGCAGCGTCAGACAAGGCTGTATAACAAGCGGTTTGCACGAACACCTTGTGAGTGAAAGCCGGCGATTGAAATAGCCGCTCAGAGCGGCGCCTAGTGATGACGTCATGCGGCTTAAAGAGATAGGCAGGTATATGCGTTCCACCTAGCTGAAAAGGTGGGAAGCAATGCGGAAGAAATGTGCTGGAAGGGTACCGAAGGTACCAGAATCTTACACATGGATGGCCAAGGCTCATTGATGGGTGTGGGGAGGGAAAGCTCATTGATGGAGGTGGGGGCCGGGAAGGCTCATTGATGGAGGTGGGGGCCGGGAAGGCTCATTGATGGAGGTGGGGAGGGAAGGCACATTGATGGAGGTGGGGAGGGAAGGCACATTGATGGAGGTGGGGAGGGAAGGCTCGGTGATGGTGGTGGGGAAGCTCATTGATGGAGGTGGGGAGGGAAAGCTCATTGATGGAGGTGGGGAGGGAAGGCTCATTGATGGAGGTGGGGGGCGGGAAGGCTTATTGATGGAGGTTGGGAGGGAAAGCTCATTTGATGGAGGTGGGGGCGGGAAGGCTCATTGATGGAGGTGGGGAGGGAAAGCTCATTGATGGAGGTGGGGAGGGAAGGCTCATTGATGGAGGTGGGGAGGGAAGGCTCATTGATGGAGGTTGGGAGGGAAGGTCTCATTGATGGAGGTGGCGAGGGAAGGTCTCATTGATGGAGGTGGGGAGGGAAGGTCTCATTGATGGAGGTGGGGAGGGAAGGTCTCATTGATGGAGGTGGGGAGGGAAGGTCTCATTGATGGAGGTGGAGAGGGAAAGCTCATTGATGGAGGTGGAGAGGGAAAGCTCATTGATGGAGGTGGGGAGGGAAGGTCTCATTGATGGAGGTGGGGAGGGAAGGTCTCATTGATGGAAGTGGGGAGGGAAGGTCTCATTGATGGAGGTGGGGAGGGAAGGTCTCATTGATGGAGGTGGGGAGGGAAGGTCTCATTGATGGAGGTGGGGAGGGAAGACTCATTGATGGAGGTGGGGAGGGAAGACTCATTGATGGAGGTGGAGGGGTGGGAAGGCTTATTGATGGAGGTGGGGAGGGAAAGCTCATTGATGGTGGTGGCGGAGGGAAGGCTCATTGATGAAGGTGTGGAGGGAAAACTCATTGATGGAGTTGGGGGGCGGGAAGGCTTATTGATGGAGGTGGGGAGGGGAAGCTCATTGATGGCGGTGGGGAAGCTCATTGATGGAAGTGGGGGGGAGGCTCATTGATGGAGGTGGGGAGGGAAAGCTCATTGATGGAGGTGGGGAGGGAAGGCTCATTGATGGAGGTGGGGAGGGAAGACTCATTGATGGAGGTGGGGAGGGAAGACTCATTGATGGAGGTGGAGAGTGGGAAGGCTTATAGATGGAGGTGGGGAGGGAAAGCTCATTGATGGTGGTGGTGGAGGGAAGGCTCATTGATGAAGGTGTGGAGGGAAAACTCATTGATGGAGTTGGGGGGCGGGAAGGCTTATTGATGGAGGTGGGGAGGGAAAGCTCATTGATGGCGGTGGGGAAGCTCATTGATGGAAGTGGGGGGGAGGCTCATTGATGGAGGTGGGGAGGGAAGGCTCATTGATGGAGGTGGGGAGGGAAGGCTCATTGATGGAGGTTGGGAGGGAAGGCTCATTGATGGAGGTGAGGAGGGAAGGTCTCATTGATGGAGGTGGGGAGGGAAGGTCTCATTGATGGAGGTGGGGAGGGAAGATTCAATGATGGAGGTGGGGAGGGAAGGTCTCATTGATGGAGGTGGGGAGGGAAGATTCATTGATGGAGGTGGGGAGGGAAGGTCTCATTGATGGAGGTGGGGAGGGAAGGTCTCATTGATGGAGGTGGGGAGGGAAGATTCATTGATGGAGGTGGGGAGGGAAGGTCTCATTGATGGAGGTGGGGAGGGAAGGTCTCATTGATGGAGGTGGGGAGGGAAAGCTCATTGATGGCGGTGAGGAAGCTCATTGATGGAAGTGGGGGGGAGGCTCATTGATTGGGGGGGTGGGTGGGGGGTTGTAGCCTCAGTTTCCTGTTCTTAGCTGACAGTTGTCTCACCTGTTGTCTTCTGCTGTTGTAGCTGATCTGCTTCACCTTCGATGTGGTGTTGTGTGTTCAGAGATGGTATTCTGCATACCTTGGGTGTAACAGGTAGTTATTTGAGTTACTGCCCATTCTCCTCTGACCTCAGACCAGCCCCTCTGCTAACAACCATGCCACGTTCAAAGTCACTTCAATCTCCCTTCTTCCCCATTCTGATGCTCGATTTGAACGTCAGCAAGTCATCTTCACCACATCTAGATGCCTAAATGCATTGAGTTGCTGCCATGTGATCGGCTGATTAGCAATTTATGATACCGATAAGTTGAACAGGTGTACCTAATAAAGTGGCTATTAGTGTATATAATAGTCTGTTGTCCTCTCCTGTAGGGATTTCTGCCAGAGGTTCATGGAGGACTTGGTGCGATGGTTGGACTTGTCCCCCACCGTCATTCCGGCCATGGAGGCCTTTTCCAGTGGAATTGGAGGAGAAGGAACGGAAACCTTCAGTACAGTTCTGATGGCGGATTCCGTCATGAAGGAGAAGCCGACTCTTCTCACTCAGGTAATGGCGATCGTTTTGGCTGACTGATTCTGAAAAAAAAAAAACTTATCTTATGATCAATACACAATGCATCCAGATACATTAAAGAAGCTTAGAAGGATCAATAGGATGGGTCCGGGGTGCCTCCATCTTTGTTCATAGCGTTGTGCTGAGGGGGGTGTATGGCACATGTCCGTGTCTTCGGGGGTTTACATGCACTCTGGCGGCTGCAGCCTCTGGAAATGTGTGTAAATCTGACAAGCCGACTGTCGCGTGGAAGTGATCCGGCAGCCAATGAAGGTGCTGGATTCCATCCACACACCCTGGAAGCTGCAGTCTCCCCCCGGTAACACGAACCCCCCCACACCCCGTGTGCGCCCCCTCATGTTTTCCGGGCTCCATGCAACTGAACAAAGATGGCGCCGTCCTTCTGGAGAGAAAAGCAGATGAAGGCATTGTCAGGGGGAGTCATGTGATCTCTGAGAGGTAATAAATACCTGGAGTGTTACAATGACACATTACTGAGCATGCTGCACTTATGAAACAATGTATCTGATGGTATCACGCTGTGATTGGCTGCCGCCTGACTCCGATCTCTCTCCTTTCTCTCCTAGGATCTGGTGTCATTCTCCCTCCGGGACGGTACGTTTTTATTTTTTTTATTCTGTTTGTGAGAGGAATTCTAGATTTTTGTAAGTTCACAGAATTTATATCACATCAGACCCTCAATGATTGTCACATTCCTGCTACCAATCTCATCCGTGGCATACACTCCCGTATCCCCCATTACCCCCCCCCCCTCCCCCTCCCCCCCGCTCTGTTCATCCAGAGAAAATCCCTGGTACTTCCAGGAATGGGGAGTATGTGACTGACCCCTCCCATGTGACTGACTCCTCCCCCCTCTCTTTTCATCCAGAGAAAATCCCCAGTACTTCCAAAAATGTGGAGCATGTGACTGACCCCACCCCACCCATGTGACTGACTCCTCCCCACCCCACCCATGTGACTGACTCCTCCCCACCCCACCCATGTGACTGACTCCTCCCCTCCCATGTAACTGATTCCCCCTCCCATGTGACTTAGTCCTACCCACCCCTCCCATGTGACTGATTCCTCCCCACCCCTCCCATTTGACTGATTCCTCCTTCCACCCCTCCCATGTGACTGATTCCTCCTCCCCACCCCTCCCATTTGACTGACTCCTCCCCACCATTTCCATGTGACTGACTCCTCCCATGTGACTGATTCCTCCTTCCACCCCTCCCATGTGACTGATTCCTCCTCCCCACCCCTCCCATTTGACTGACTCCTCCCCTCCATTTCCATGTGACTGACTCCTCCCATGTGACTGATTCCTCCTCTCACCCCTCCCATGTGACTGATTCCTCCTTCCACCCCTCCCATGTGACTGATTCCTCCTCCCCACCCCTCCCATTTGACTGACTCCTCCCCACCCTTTCCATGTGACTGACTCCTCCCATGTGACTGATTCCTCCTCCCACCCCTCCCATTTGACTGACTCCTCCCCACCATTTCCATGTGACTGACTCCTCCCATGTGACTGATTCCTCCTCCCCACCCCTCCCATGTGACTGACTCCTTCCCACCCTTACCATGTGATTGTGCTGGTCTTTGCCAATTGGCTGTTCATGCACCCCATGGGGGCGGGGAGAGGGTCCTCAGCCTGTCAGGACTTGGAGCTTCCACAGAGCTGAGCAATAGGGGAGCAAAGGAAAGGTGAGTATCTTCAGCTGATTGGGCTGGCATTAGGGGAAACCTGTTGTATGGGCAACAGACAGGTCCTCTTTAAGGGGTTCACAATGGGCAGGACATGATATGATCGTTCTGTTTCCCCACAGGGTACTATGACGCACGGAGCCGCGTGTTAATCTCCCACTTGTCCTGGCTGCTTCGCGTCCCTCCGGAAACGATGGAGCTGAGCGAAGAGTCCCTGATGGAGAGTCTGAAGGAATGCACAGAGGAGCCGTCAGAGTAAGAGCTCTTCCATCACATGGAAGCTAATGTTACCGGCTGTAGAAGATTTGTCCTATGTGCCGGGTGAACTTGTGCTCAAGTACTGCCCAGCACCCGCAGGTTTTCCTTTTTTTTTTTTTTAAAACTTCCTGTAACAGGCCAAGCTGGCCAGCAAAAGTAACAGATTGTGACCAACCATGTAACACTGCCGGGGGTGCGAACAACAGTCAGCTTTTATTTGTTACTGTAATTACTTAACCACTTCTGGTAAAATCATTATTTTATAAGAATTTAACATTTTTTAACACTTTTTTTTTCCATTTAACCACTTCTGGCCCGGAAGATTTGCCCCCTTAATGACCAGGCCATTTTTTGCAATTCGGCACTGCATCACTTTAACTGACAATTGCGCAGTTGTGCAACACTGTACCCAAATAAAATTGATGTCCTTTTTTTCCCACAAACAGAGCTTTCTTTTGGTGGTATTTGATCACCTGTGCGATTAATTTTTTTTTTGCGCTATAAACAAAAAAAGAGCAACAATTCTGAAAAAAAAAAAAAATATTTTTCACTTTCTGCTATATAACATTCCCAAAAAAAAAATTAAAAAATCTAAATTTTCTTACATTTTAGGCCAATTTGTTTTCTGCTACATATTTTTGGTAAAAAAAAAATTGCAATAAGCGTATTTTGATTGGTTCGCGCAAAAGTTATCGCATCTACAAACTAGGGGAAAGATTTATGTCCTTTTTATTGTTTTTTTTTTTAATTTTTTTTTACTAGTAATGGCGACGATCTGCAATTTTTAGCAGGACTGCGACATTGCGGCCGACAGATCGGACCCTTAACTGACATTTTTGACACTTTTGGGGGGGACCAGTGACATTACTACAGTAATCAGTGCTATAAATATGCACTGTTACTGTTATAATGACACTGGCAGGGAAGGGGTTAACACTGTGGGTGATCAAGGGGTTAAATGTGTACATAGGGGAGTGATTCTAACTGTAAGGGGGCGGGGCTTGTGAAATGATCATAGAGACCTGTGATCCTATATAGGGGTTCTGGGATCATTCTAGGGAGAAGGACGGTCAGCTGTGTTTACAACATCCAACCGTTCTTCTCTCTCAGCGGGGAGCGACCGCGGGTGTCAGAGCTGCCTGCCCCGTGCATCGGAGTCCCAGCTGCCGAGTGGGGGCGGAAGCGCTCGCCCCCTAGCAGGGCTGTTTTTAATATTGATTGGATCCTGGGCAAACATTTTCTTGGGCCCTCCCAAGGGGCAGCTGCTTTGGGCCCCACAACAATGACTGAGCCTGGGGCAGCTGCCCCTTTTGCCCTGTGTTAAAGACAGCCTTCCTCCTAGCTGCAGGCAGGCGACTGTCGTATACCTATGTCGGTTCGCACAGGAGGGGCTGCCTGTCGCAGTATAACTGCGGCGGGCAGCCCTTAACCGTTTAAAAAGCAGTCACAGCTTGTTTAGAAAGTTCTGCAAGAAAAGAGCACATGCCTTCTTTGTGGAAGCAGCAGTCTCTCTGCAGAGATCCGATGAGCCCCCTGCTGAGTCAGACGTGATTTACTAAAGGCAAATATACTGTGCACTGCTGACTTCCATCATCCAATCATGTGCAAGCAAAAATTTTTTTTTTTTTTCCTAAAGTTGAAGCTTTACCTCATTTACTAATCTCTGGGGCAACTGCACTTTGCAAAGTGCACAGTCTATTTGCCTTTAGTAAATCAACCCCATTGGATGACACTATTTAGCTTCTAGGAGCAGAAAAAAAAATGCTAATAACATCTTCTAGGAGCTTTAACCACTTCCCGCCCGCAGTACGTCACATGACTTTGGCTTTGAGTGCGGATATGGGGATGATGGGTGCAGCTGCAGGCATCATTCAGATATCATTATTTTCCGCCGGAGATTCCCTGCACCGAAAAAACAACAATAACGGCTTGATTGTTTTTACAGGCGGTGGGAGGGGACATCCCTCCTATTACGCCGCCCTCTGGTGCCTCTACCGGTTCACCCATGCGATTCGCATGCCAGGAAAGGACTCCGCCAGCAGCGGAAGTTTACCATAGAGCATACCATGGACCAGATGGTCTTCGGCAGTCTCTCTGACCTTCGGAGGCCAGGCGCGACGTTATGACGTCACGTGTGGCCCGGCAGTTATAATCACTGCTAGAGGAGAGATGTGGGGTCTTATAGACCCCAGATTTCTCCATAAAAAGGACCCGTCATGCCCTATTCTTATTACAAGGGATGTTTACATTCCTTGTAATAGGAATAAAAGTTATAAAAAAAAAATTTAAGGGAAAGTGTAAAAAAAAAAAGAAAAACAATATAATTAAAAATAATAAAAAAGTAAAGCGCCCCCATCCGCATACGTGAGTCACGCCCACATGTGTAAACGGCGATTAAACCACACATGTGAGGTATCGCCGTGAATGTTAGAGCGAGAGGAATAATTCTAGCACCAGACCTCCTCTGTAACTCTAAAACAGGTAACCTGTATAAAATTTTAAAGCGTTGCCAATGGAGATTTTAAAGTACCAGAGTTTGCGCCATTGCGCAATTCGAAAGCGTGACATGTTGGGTATCTATTTACACGGCGTAACATCATCTTTCACATTATACAAAAAACATTTTTAATTTTTTTTTTATTTTATGAAAGTTTTTTTTTTTTTGTCTTAATGCATTTGAAAATTTGCTGCGCAAATTAAAAAGTTGCAACTACCGCCATTTTATTCCCTAGGGTCTCTGCTAAAAAAACTAATTTATATATATATAATATAGTAATTTTCTAGCAAAAAAAAATATTTTTTTAACATGTAGAGAGGAGTGCCAGAATAGGCCCGGGATGGCAGCGGTAATAAACACGAGTGTACATGGAGCCTTAGAGCATGTTTCATGTCACACACAGACTTGGGATATAACAGAAACCCCTGGAATGTGCACCTCACCCTCCTAATGGCTTTATGGCGATGTTTACCTGTAGCGGAGGATGATTTGTGGCACTCGGTATGGGGCAGAGTCTGCATTCATCAAGGGAGCCGTCATCTCCTTATCCGCTAATTGGAGATTTACTGCAGCTACTGGAGATGTGACAATCACTCAGAGATACCCCCGCCACATAAACAGGAGCCTATATGTACCACTGCCCACTGACAAAAGTAAGTACACCCCTCACATTTCTGTAAATATTTTATTCTACCTTGTCATGTGCCAACACTGAAGAAATGAGACTTTGCTACAATGTAAAGTAGTGAGTGTACAGCTTGTATAACAGTGTAAATTTACTGTCCCCTCAAAATAACTCAATACACAGCCATTAATGTCTAAACCGCTGGCAACAAAAGTAAGTACACCCCTAGTGACAATGTCCAAATTGGGCCCAATTAGCCATTTTCCCTCCCCGGTGTCATGTGAGTCGTTAGTGTTACAAGGTCTCAGGTGTGAATGGGGAGCAGGTGTGATAAATTTGGTGTTATCGCTCTCACTCTCTCATACTGGTCACTGGAAGTTCAACATGGCACCTCATGGCAAAGAACTCTCTGAGGATCTGAAATAAAGAATTGTTGCTCTATCAGGGGTCTTCAAACTATGGCCCTCCAGTTGTTCAGGAATTACAATTCCCATCATGCTTAGTCATGTCTGTGAATATCAGAGTTTTACAATGCCTCATGGGATGTGTAGTTCTGCAACAGCTGGAGGGCCGTAGTTTGAGGATCCCTGCATAAAGATGGTCTAGGCCAGTGGTCCTCAACTCCAGTCCTCAGGGCCCACTAACAGGCCAGATTTTAAGTATTACTTTGGGGAGATGCAGACTAGAGTACTGCAATCACTGAGCAGCAAATGATATCACCTGGAATGTATTTCAGTTATCTTGCAAATCTGGCCTGTTAGTGGGTCCTGTAGGCCAGGGTTGAGGACCACTGGTCTAGGCCAGGGTTTCTCAACCCTGGTCCTCAGGGCACACTAACAGGCAAGAAAACTGAAATACATCACAGGTGATATAATTTGCTGCTCAGTGATTGCAGTATTCGAGTCTGCATCTCCCCAAGGTAATACTTAAAATCTGGCCTGTTAGTGTGCCCTGAGGACCGGAGTTGAGAAACACTGGTCTAGGCTATAAGAAGATTGCCAAGACCCTGAAACTGAGCTGCAGCATGGTGGCCAACACACCTGCTCCCCATTCACACCTGAGACCTTGTAACACTAACGAGTCACATGACACCGGGGAGGGAAAATGGCTGATTGGGCCCAATTTGGACATTGTCACTTAGGGGTGTACTTACTTTTGTTGCCAGCGGTTTAGACATTAATGGCTGTGTGTTGAGTTATTTTGAGGGGACAGTAAATTTACACTGTTATACAAGCTGTACACTCACTACTTTACATTGTAGCAAAGTGTCATTTCTTCAGTGTTGTCACATGAAAAGATAGAATAAAATATTTACAGAAATGTGAGGGGTGTACTTACTTTTGTGAGATGCTGTATGTGATTTATATGTTCGTAGGAGGTTTTGGTTTATCTTTTTGAGTTTGTTTTGTGTTCTCACAGCAGGGGCGGACGTACAGGGGTCGCAGGGGTCGCCATCGCGAGCGGGCCCCATGCTGCAGGGGGCCTGAGAGGGCCCCCTGTGACTCACAGCACATTGAGCTCCGTACATATCACACTTATACATATTTTTGATTTTTTATATTTTTTTTATACCAATTCCAACATTTCTCACACTTCTAGGCAGTGCCACCTATTCCTCTGTTTAAATCCAGAGAGATATGTAGAGGGGTTTGGATCGGCTTGGAGTCTCTTAGCAACATCCTAGCAACAAGGCAGGATGGCATGATGGCCGTCTCCAGGAGTTTTTGACCAGGCTTCAGGAGGTACATAAATGGGCTAAACCTATAGTAAGGGCATTATCCGTCTTTGGTCAAAGCTGCACAGTTGGTTTCTATCTAGAGGCGCCCCCTATCTGCATAGGCAGTTTTTTTTTTTGGTAAAGGTGAACTACCTACGTGAATGAAAGCTGACCCTTGTAAGCATGCTGACAGTGTTATATTGTTTGTCCCAACCCCTATAACTGTCACTAGAGAGAAACATAAAAATATACGATATAAAAAAGGAATTCATATTCTGAATATTCTTATTACAGGTTTTAACCCTGTATGTACCAGTATACATTATATTTTGCTACAGGGGATTTACCTTGAGCACAGGCCGGGCCTTCCATGGTACGGGGTGACCCTGGCGGCGTTGTATAACTTGAAAAATTGCGAAATCCATCAATACTAATTCCTCCAGAGACTGTCACTGCCCAGATAATGTGAGATTATTCTCCCCGATAACCCATCCTATTCACTAATCACATTGAGGCCGATCAATACTGCAAGGAGCGGGCTTTCTCGTCTCTTTATAAACATGGAATGTGCGAAGGGTGGAGGTTTTCTGCACGTCCGTCTCGTAGGCAGTTTTGTGAAATACACCAATCAGCCATAACATTATGACCGCCCACCTAAAATTTTGTAGGTCCCTTTTTTTGCCACGAAAACAGCCCTGACCCATCCAGGCATTGACTCCACTAGACCTCCAAATGTATGCTGTGGTATCTGGCACCAAGCCGTCACTAGCAGATCATTTAAGTACTGTAATTTGGGAGGTGAAGACTCCATGGATCGGACTAGTTTTTGCAGCACATCCCACAGATGCTCCATTGGATTGAGATCTGGAAAACTTGGGGGCCAAGTCAACACCTTCAACTTGTGTTCCTCAAACCATTCTTGAACTTATCAGACCATGCCACCTTCTGCCATTGCTCCATGGTCCAGTTCTGATGCTTGCATGCCCATTGTAGGGGCTTTTGGCTGTGGACACGGGTCAGCATGGGCACTCTGACCTGTCTGCAGCTACACAGCCTCATGCACAACAAACTGCGTTGATCTGTGTGTTCTGACACCTTTCTGTCAAAAGCAGCATTTACTTTTTCAGCAATTTGACCTCCAGCAGCTCTTCTATTGGATCGGACTACATGGACCAGACTCCCCCCCCCTCCCACCTCCATCAATGAGCCTTCCCTCCCCACCTCCATCAATGAGCCTTCCCTCCCCACCTCCATCAATGAGCCTTCACTCCCCACCTCCATCAATGAGCCTTCCCTCCCCCCTCCATCAATGAGATTTCCCTCTCCACCTCCATCAATGAGCCTTCCCTCCCCCCACCTCCATCAATGAGCCTTCCCTTCCCCACCTCCATCAATGAGCTTTCCCTCTCCACCTCCATCAATGAGCCATCCCTCCCCACCTCCATCAATGAGCTTTCCTTCCCCAACCTCCATCAATGAGCTTTCCCTCCCCACCTCCATCAATGAGCCTTCACTCCCCACCTACATCAATGAGCCTTCCCTCCCCACCTCCATCAATGAGCCTTCACTCCCCACCTCCATCAATGAGCCTTCACTCCCCACCTACATCAATGAGCCTTCCCTACCCCCCACCTCCATCAATGAGCCTTCCATCTCCCACCTCCATCAATGAGCTTTCCTTCCCCAACCTCCATCAATGAGCTTTCCCTCTCCACCTCCATCAGTGAGCCTTCCCTCCCCACCTCCATCAATGAGCCTTCCCTCCCCACCTCCATCAATGAGCCTTCCCTCCCCACCTCCATCAATGAGCTTTCCTTCCCCAACCTCCATCAATGGGCCTTCCCTCTCCACCTCCATCAATGAGCCTTCCCTCCCCACCTCCATCAATGAGCCTTCCCTTCCCCACCTCCATCAATGAGCTTTCCCTCTCCACCTCCATCAATGAGCCATCCCTCCCCACCTCCATCAATGAGCTTTCCTTCCCCAACCTCCATCAATGAGCTTTCCCTCCCCACCTCCATCAATGAGCCTTCACTCCCCACCTACATCAATGAGCCTTCCCTCCCCACCTCCATCAATGAGCCTTCACTCCCCACCTCCATCAATGAGCCTTCACTCCCCACCTACATCAATGAGCCTTCCCTACCCCCCACCTCCATCAATGAGCCTTCCATCTCCCACCTCCATCAATGAGCTTTCCTTCCCCAACCTCCATCAATGAGCCTTCACTCCCCACCTACATCAATGAGCCTTCCCTACCCCCCACCTCCATCAATGAGCCTTCCCTCCCCACCTCCATTAATTAGCCTTCCCTCCCCCCACTTCCATCAATTAGCCTTGGTCACCCATCACCCTGTCACTGGTTTTTCTTCCTCGGACCACTTTTGGTCGGTCCTGAGCACTGCAGAACGGGAACACCCCACAAGAGCGGCAGTTTTGGAGTTGCTCTGACCCAGTCCTCTAGTCATTATGATTTGGTCCTTGTCAAAGTCCCTCAAATCCTTACACTTAACATTTTTCTGCTTTCAACACATCATCTTCAGGGATGAAATGTTCACTTGCTGTCTAATATATCCCACCCACTTCCAGATGCCATTATAAGGAGATAATCAGTGTCATTCACTTTACCTGTTGCTGGTTATAATGTTATGGCTGAGTTACAATTTCTGATGCGTTTTCTTCCTGTCTGTGACCCCCATCAGAATTTGAGAAAACATTGGGGTTGATTTACTAAAGCTGGAGGGTGAAAAATCTGGTGCAGCCAATCAGCTTCTAGCTTCAGCTTGTTCAGTTAAGCCTTGGCAATAAATCCTGGAATCTGATTGGTTTCTATGCACAGCTACACCAGATTTTGCACGCTCCAGTTTTAGCAAATCAGTCTCCTTGTCTATTGCTGATCTCATTTTCTTGCACAGGCTCTTGTAGTTTCTGTCCTATCAGGCCGCTGTCAGCCTGTCAATAATTTACATAGGCTGAGCAGCCGCTGTTTTTTGCATGCCCCGGTCATCCCAGCTGTAAGAATCTGCTGATTTATGCCGCCAGAATCTGGTGGCCGCATGTAAACGGCTTTGTGAAGTGAGGATGTGGTCCAGACTTTGCTTCTTCTTATGAAGGAACTGCAGACTCAAAAAATATATAATCAATAATAATTATTTATTGTTTTTATTAAACTGATTTAGAATATTTATGAATTCTTTGTGTTGCACCACCATCTTCCGTGGTGCTGTACAGAGAAAGTCTTAGGCTCTGTTCCCGTATTGATGAACGCATGTCACCGCTAGGATACACAGAAAACAATTGCCTTCTATGTGTCCTGTTCACATTGCAACTCACCCCAGAGATGTGGTGCAGCGAGCTGTGATAAAATGCTTACAACCTGCCTGCCACGGCAAGAAGCAAACTCTGGACCCTTTCCATTATACGGCGAGTGTTATTGTGGTAGATGTTCCTTTAATATATATTGTTCTGTCTGTTCCTCCCACTGCCAACCAGGAGCCGAGGTGCAGGTATGTAACTGTTTTTATTGACTGAACCACCCACCAGCTCAGTTGATCTCTCGAAATGATAGGATTTCCGTGCAGTAGTTTGTGTCTCTGCCCCTCCTCCAATGGTGAGATTTCCCTAAAGATTTGTGTCTCTGCCTCCCCCACAATGGCGAGATTTCCTGCAGTAGTTTGTGTCTCTGCCCCTCCCACATTGGGGAAATTTCCCAACAGTAATTTGTGTCTCTGTCCCTCCCACAATGGGGAGATTTCCCTGCAGTAGTTTGTGTCTCTGCCCCTCCCACAATGGGGAGATTTCCTGTAGTAGTTTGTGTCTCTGCCCCTCCCACAATGGGGAGATTTCCTGTAGTAGTTTGTGTCTCTGCCCCTCCCACAATGGGGAGATTTCTTGTAGTAGTTTGTGTCTCTGCCCCTCCCACAGTGGTGAGATTTCCCTACAATAGTTTGTGTCTCTGCCCCTCCCATAATGGTGAGATTTCCTGCAGTAGTTTGTGTCTCTGCCCCTCCCACAATGATGAGATTTCCTGCAGTAGTTTGTGTCTGCCCCTCCCACAATGGGGGGATTTTCTGCAGTAGTTTTTGTCTTTGCCCATCCCACAATTGTGAGATTTCATGCAGTAGTTTGTGTCTGCCCCTCCCACAATGGGGGGATTTTCTGCAGTAGTTTGTGTCCCTGCCCCTCCCACAATGGCGAGATTTCCTGCAGTAGTTTGTGTCTCTGCCCCTCCCACAATGGTGAGATTTCCCTGCAGTAGTTTGAGTCACTGCCCCTCCCACAATGGGGAGATTTCCTGTAGTAGTTTGTGTCTCTGCCCCTCCCACAATGGTGAGATTTCCTGCAGTAGTTTGTGTCTCTGCTCCTCCCACAATGGGGAGATTTCCTGTAGTAGTTTGTGTCTCTGCCCCTCCCACAATGGGGAGATTTCCTGTAGTAGTTTGTGTCTCTGCCCCTCCCACAATGGGGAGATTTCCTGTAGTAGTTTGTGTCTCTGCCCCTCCCACAATGGTGAGATTTCCTGTAGTAGTTTGTGTCTCTGCCCCTCCCACAATGGTGAGATTTCCTGCAGTAGTTTGTGTCTCTGCCCCTCCCACAATGGTGAGATTTCCTGCAGTAGTTTGTGTCTCTGCTCCTCCCACAATGGTGAGATTTCCTGCAGTAGTTTGTGTCTGCCCCTCCCACAATGGGGGATTTTCTGCAGTAGTTTTTGTCTTTGCCCCTCCCACAATTGTGAGATTTCATGCAGTAGTTTGTGTCCCTGCCCCTCCCACAATGGTGAGATTTCCTGCAGTAGTTTGTGTCTCTGCCCCTCCCACAGTGGTGAGATTTCCCTACAATAGTTTGTGTCTCTGCCCCTCCCATAATGGTGAGATTTCCTGCAGTAGTTTGTGTCTCTGCCCCTCCCACAGTGGTGAGATTTCCCTGCAGTAGTTTGTGTCTCTGCTCCTCCCACAATGATGAGATTTCCTGCAGTAGTTTGTGTCTGCCCCTCCCACAATGGGGGGATTTTCTGCAGTAGTTTGTGTCTCTGCCCCTCCCACAGTGGTGAGATTTCCCTACAATAGTTTGTGTCTCTGCCCCTCCCATAATGGTGAGATTTCCTGCAGTAGTTTGTGTCTCTGCCCCTCCCATAATGGTGAGATTTCCTGCAGTAGTTTGTGTCTCTGCCCCTCCCACAATGGGGGGATTTTCTGCAGTAGTTTGTGTCCCTGCCCCTCCCACAATGGTGAGATTTCCTGCAGTAGTTTGTGTCTCTGCCCCTCCCACAATGGTGCGATTTCCCTGCAGTAGTTTGTTTCTCTGCCCCACCTTGTAGTTTTGTGTCCCTGCCCCTCCCACAATTATGAGTTTCCCCACTGTAGTTTGTGTCTCTGCTCCTCCCACAATGATGAGATTTCCCTGCAGTAGTTTGTGTCTCTGCCCCTCCCACAGTGAGGAGATCCAATTGCCCAGTTCCAAAAGGCATCTCACTGACATTTTTGGCCGTGACAACTTCTAATGTTAACATATCTTCCAAAATGTTCAATGCCCCCTTGTCCTTCTGAAGAATATCATGCCATTCATCTAATATTGAAAAAAAAAAAAAAGTGCCTGGAGTTCTCCTTGAATGTTTAGTACACCGCAGGTCCCTGTAAGTTCTATATAACGAGTGGGCGTAGCTCACAAATCCTCCCACCGTACGTCTGTTTTCCTCCATACAAAGAGCTGATTGTATCATTGGAAGAAAACACACGCTGGGATCGGAGTACTTCTTCTGCTTCGGTGGCTCCATGCTGCACCTTGTTGTGAAGGATCCGTGCTGTTTTGTACATGTAATTATGTTGTTTGTTTCCTCTGTGTTCTTCTACTGTTGTTCTTTAATAAAAACAATCCAAATAATCAGATTCACCCACGTCAAGTCTTAGCGGAACTCCAACCAATCCAATCATTGGATTGAGATGCCTCGTTCCTCCCGATGTACACTATGGGCAGACGTATGTAGACCCCCCTCTATATAATGGAGTTCAGGTGTCTCCAGTGAAGGGTCCTGGTAATACTCCTTCATTTAAACACATTGTAGACAATTGTGCTCTTCCAACCTTGTGGTCGCAGTTTGGCAAAGACCCTTTTCATTATGAGCATGACTTTGCCCCTGTGTACAAAGCCAGCTCCATAAAGACATGGTTTGACCAGTTTTGGTGTGAAGGAACTCAAAGGTCCTGCACCAAGCTCTGACCCCAAACCTGCTGAGCACTTTTGAAATGAATTGGAACGCCGATTTTGAGCCAGGTCTTCTCATCAAACATAAGGACCTGGCCTCACAATTCATCTTTTGGCTTACTGGCCACAAATTCCCGCAGACCCACTCCAAAATATTGTAGGAAGTCACCCAGGTGGAGTAGAGCCATGCTCCAACATTTTGTAGGAACTCTTTCAGGTAGAGTAGAGCCAGCTCCACAAAGACCTGGTTTTGAGCTGTTTGGTGTGGAGAACTTAAGTGTCCTGTCCTGAGCTCTGACCCCAACCCTGCTGAACACTTTTTGAATGAATTGGAATGCCAATTTTGAGCCCGATCTTCTCATCAAACATCAGTACCTGGCCTCACAATTGTTCTTTTGACTTAATGGACACAAATTCCCACAGACATATTTCAAAATTTTGTAGGAACCCATCCACGAAGAGTGGAGCCAGCTCCATTAATACATGATTTGTCCAGTTTTTGTGTGGAGAAAGTCAAGTGTCCCGTGCCGAGCTTTGACCCCAACCCTGCTGAACGCTTTTGGGATGAATTTTAATGCCGATTTTTTGAGCCAGGTCTTCTCATCAAACATCCGTACCTGGCCTCACAATTGTTCTTTTGGCTTAATGGAGCCAGGTCTTCTCATCAAACATCCGTACCTGGCCTCACAATTTGTTCTTTTGGCTTACTGGAGCCAGGTCTTCTCATCAAACATCCGTACCTGGCCTCACAAGTGTTCTTTTGGCTTAATGGAGCCAGGTCTTCTCATCAAACATCCGTACCTGGCCTCACAATTTGTTCTTTTGGCTTACTGGAGCCAGGTCTTCTCATCAAACATCCGTACCTGGCCTCACAATTTGTTCTTTTGGCTTACTGGAGCCAGGTCTTCTCATCAAACATCCGTACCTGGCCTCACAAGTGTTCTTTTGGCTTAATGGCCACAAATTCCCACAGACCCACTCCAAAATTTTGTAGGAAGTCACCCAGGTAGAGTAAAGCCAGCTCCACAAAGACCTGGTTTTGAGCTGTTTGGTGTGGAGAACTTTAAGTGTCCTGTCCTGAGCACTGACCCCCAACCCTGCTGAACACTTTTGGGATGAATTGGAATGCCGATTTTGAGCCCGATCTTCTCATCAAACATAAGTACCTAGCCTCACAATTGTTCTTTTGTCTTAATGGACACAAATTCCCACAGACATATTTAAAAATTTTGTAGAAAGCCTTCCACGAAGAGTGGAGCCAGCTCCATTAAGTCATGATTCGTCCAGTTTTTGTGTGGAGAAAGTCAAGTGTCCTGCGCCAAGCTCTGACTCCAACCCTGCTGAACACTTTTGGGATGAATTGGAACGCCGATTTTGAGACAGGTCTTCTCATCAAACATAAGTACCTGGCCTCACAATTGTTCTTTCGGCTTAATGGACACAAATTCCCACAGACACATTTCAAAATTTTGTAGGAACCCATCCACGAAGAGTGGAGCCAGCTCAATTAAGACATGATTTGTCCAGTTGTGTGGAGAAAGTTTAGTCAAGTGTCCTGTGCCGAGCTTTGACCCCAACCCTGCTGAACACTTTTGGGATGAATTTTAATGCCGATTTTTGAGCCAGGTCTTCTCATCAAACATCCGTACCTGGCCTCACAATTCTTCTTTTGGCTTACTAGAGCCAGGTCTTCTCGTCAAACATAAGTACCTGGCCTCACAATTGTTCTTTTGGCTTAATGGCCACAAATTCCTGCAGGTACGCTCCAAAATGTTGTAGGAAGTCACCCAGGTAGAGTAGAGCCAGCTCCACAAAGACCTGGTTTTGAGCTGTTTGGTGTGAAGAACTTAAGTGTCCTGTCCTGAGCTCTGACCCCAACCATGCTGACCACTTTTGGGATGAATTGGAACGCCAATTTTGAGCCAGGTCTTCTCATAAAACATAAGTACCTGGCCTCACAAGTGTACTTTTGGCTTAATGGCCACAAATTCCCACAGACCCACTCCAAAATTTTGTAGGAAGTGGTAGAGTGGAGCCAGCTCCATTTAAGACATGATTTGTCCAGTTTTTGTATGGAGAAAGTCAAGTGTCCTGTGCCAAGCTTTGACCCCCAACCCTGCTGAACACCTTTGGAATGAATTGGAACGCCGATTTTGAGACAGGTTTACTCATCCAACATCAATACCTGACCACACAATTGTTCTTTTGGCTTAATGGACACTAATTCCCACAGACATGCGCCAACATTTTGTAAGAACTCTTTCAGGTAGAGTAGAGCCAGCTCCACAAAGACCTGGGTTTGAGCTGTTTTGTGTGGAGAAACCTAAGTGTCCTGCACTGAGCCCTGACCTCAACCCTACTAAGCACCTTTAGGATGAATTGGAATGCAAATTTTGAGCCAGGTCTTCTCATCCAAAATCAATACCTGACCTCACAAATGTTCTTTTGGTTTAATGGCCACAAACTCCCACAGACACAAGAGGAACACAAGAATCCTGCACAGAGCCCTGACCTCAACCCTACTGAGCACCTTTAGGTTGAATTGGAACACCGTTTGTGAGCCAGGTCTTCTTATCCATCATCAGTAGCTGACTTAAAAAATGGGAGCTCCATATTAATGGCTGTGGATTTTGAATAAGATGTCCAACAAGCTCATACAGGAATGATGATTAGGTGTCCATCGATCACATACCTCAACCCTACAGAACACCTTTGGGATGAGTTGGAACTTCGATGGTGGATTGTGGATATTCTCATCCAATATTAGTACTGACCTCACAAATGATCTTTTGGCTTTATGGACATAAATTCCCACAGACACACTTCAAAATTTTATAGGAAGCCATCTAAGAGTGGAGCCAGCTCCATAAAGACATAATTTGACCAATTTGTTGCAGAGGAACCTAAGTGTCCTGCACAGAGCCCTGACCCCAACCCTACTAGGATGACTTGGAATGCCGATTGTGAGCCAAGTCTTCTCATTCAACATCAGTACCTGACCTCACAAATGGGAACTCCATACTAATGGCCATGGTTCTGGAATGAGATGTCCAAAAAGCTCATACAGGTGTGATGGTCAGGTGTCCACAACGTCTGCCCAGATAGTGTAAGCTTTTAATGGTCTGATGCTGCATTCTCCCTCAGCATTTGTAACCGGTGTACTTGAAATTGCTTGTTTCTGTGTGTCATCAAAGCCCTTTTTCTCCTTGCAGGTCAGTGCAGGCGTCTCGCAGAAAGAAGGAGAGCCGGAGGAAGATGAAGAGGTATTTTCTCATCGGTCTAGCAACCGTCGGAGGCGGCACAGTAATAGGTAAGAGATCATGTGGCATAGTAGCACAGTAAGAGGTATGTTTAGCATAGCGATCCTAAGTGACTGAAGGAAGAGAATTTTGTTATCCTGGGCAACCAATGAGATTCTGCCTTTGGAGCATCCCATGCAGTATTAAAGGATAAAAGGGAACTTTGGTTGGTTGCAGTCGAGAAAAAACCTGCAGTAGTTTGTGTCTCTGCCCCTCCCACAATGGTGAGATTTTCTGCAATAGTTTGTGTCTCTGCTCCTCCCGCAATGATGAGATTTCCTGCAGTAGTTTGTGTCTCTGCCCCTCCCACAATGGTGAGATTTCCTGCAGTAGTTTGTGTCTCTGCCCCTCCCACAATAGGAATGTTCCGGCCACAATAGGAAAATTTTCCTCCTGTAGTTTGTGTCTTTCCTCCAGCCACAATGGGGAGATTTCCCTACAGTAGTTTGTGTCTCTGTTCCTCCCACAATGGAGGGGTTTCCCTGCAGTAGTTTGTGTCTCTGCCCCTCCCACAATGGTGAGATTTCCCTGCAGTAGTTTGTGTCTCTGTCCCTCCCACAATGGTGACATTTCCTGCAGTAGTTTGTGTCTCTGTCCCTCCCACAATGGTGACATTTCCTGCATGTTGTTTTCCTGGGCAATCAATGGGATTCTACCTTTGGTAGAATCCAAGGTAGGGAGGGGAGGGGCAGAGACACAAACTACTGTTGGGAAATCTCACCATTGTGGGAGGGGCAGAGACACAAACTACTGCAGGGAAAGTATTAAAGGATAAAAGGGAACTTTGGCTGGTTGCAGTGGGGAATACTGGAGGACACCTTTTCTCATTGACTGACCACTCTCTGTGTGATGTCATTGGTTACTCTTATGATACAGGTCTTACTGGAGGGCTGGCCGCCCCACTAGTCGCTGCAGGAGCTGCCACCATCATTGGAAGCGCAGGAGCTGCTGTCCTGGGGTCCACGGCTGGCATCGCCATCATGGCATCTTTGTTTGGAGCAGCCGGAGCTGGTCTCACAGGTAAGCGATTCCATCGGGTTCGACTCTTCCATCATCTGTTTGTGCCCCGCTCTCTTCGATGTTTTATTCTGATCAGCTCTTGTTACCCGTTTTCCATGCGTCCTCAGTTTGCTGGCCTCCCCCATTATTTAGGGACTTACACAGGTGCCTTTATGTGTGCCAAAGAAATGTCCGGTGGGGTCACCCTAAACTAATGATGTCTTGTCATGGTCACAGCAGTTCCAATGGCTGCAGCAAAGTACTGGGCCCCATCAACACAGCACCTTCATCAACACAGCACCTTCATATTGTAGAACCATTTCAATGTAATAGACTGACACACGGATGAGGTCATATGAAACAAGGCAAACATACACCGATCAGCCATAACATTCTCACCACTGATAATGGTAAAGGTAATAACACGGAATATCTCATTACAATGCCATCTGAAAGTGGGTGGGATATATTAGGCAGCAAGTGAACATGTTTTTCCTGAAGTTGATGTATTGAAAGCAGAAAAATGGACAAGTGTAAGAGTTTGAAGGATCAACTCCAAAACTGCAGCTCTTGTGGGATGTTCCTGGTCTGCAGTGGTCAGGACCGACCAAAAGGGGTCCAAATAAGGAGAAGCAGCAAGAGGGTCATGCAGCCTAAGCTTATTGATGGAGGTGGGGAGGGGAAGGGTCATTGATGGAGGGAAGGCTCATTGATGGAGGTGGGGAGGGTTAGGCTCATTGATGGAGGTGGGGAGGGTTAGGCTCATTGATGGAGGTGGGGAGGAAAGGCTCATTGATGGAGGTGGGAGAGGGAAGGCTCATTGATGGAGGTGGGAGGAAGGCTCATTGATGGAGGTGGGAGGAAGGCTCATTGATGGAGGTGGGGAGGGAAGACTCATTGATGGGGGTGGGGGAGGGAAGGCTCATTGATGGAGGTGGGGAGAGTTAGGCTCATTGATGGAGGTGGGGAGGGTTAGGCTCATTGATGGAGGTGGGGAGGAAAGGCTCATTGATGGAGGTGGGAGAGGGAAGGCTCATTGATGGAGGTGGGAGAGGGAAGGCTCATTGATGGAGGTGGGGAGTGAAGGGTCATTGATGGAGGTTGTGAGGAAAGGCTCATTGATGGAGGTGGGGTGGGAAGGCTCATTGATGGAGGTGGGGAGGAAAGGCTCATTGATGGAGGTGGGAGAGGGAAGGCTCATTGATGGAGGTGGGAGAGGGAAGGCTCATTGATGGAGGTGGGGAGGGAAGGATCATTGATGGAGGTGGGGAGGGAAGGCTCATTGATGGAGGTGGGGAGGAAAGGCTCATTGATGGAGGTGGGGAGGAAAGGCTCATTGATGGAGGTGGGGAGGGTTAGGCTCATTGATGGAGGTGGGGAGGGTTAGGCTCATTGATGGAGGTGGGGAGGGAAGGCTCATTGATGGAGGTGGGGAGGAAAGGCTCATTGGTGGAGGTGGGGAGGGAAGGCTCATTGATGGAGGTGGGGAGTGAAGGGTCATTGATGGAGGTGGTGAGGAAAGGCTCATTGATGGAGGTGGGGTGGGAAGGCTCATTGATGGAGGTGGGGAGGAAAGGCTCATTGATGGAGGTGGGAGAGGGAAGGCTCATTGATGGAGGTGGGGAGGGTTAGGCTCATTGATGGAGGTGGGGAGGGTTAGGCTCATTGATGGAGGTGGGGAGGGTTAGGCTCATTGATGGAGGTGGGGAGGGTTAGGCTCATTGATGGAGGTGGGGAGGGTTAGGCTCATTGATGGAGGTGGGGAGGGAAGGCTCATTGATGGAGGTGGGGAGGAAAGGCTCATTGATGGAGGTGGGAGAGGGAAGGCTCATTGATGGAGGTGGGAGAGGGAAGGCTCATTGATGGAGGTGGGGAGTGAAGGGTCATTGATGGAGGTGGGGTGGGAAGGCTCATTGATGGAGGTGGGGAGGAAAGGCTCATTGATGGAGGTGGGAGAGGGAAGGCTCATTGATGGAGGTGGGAGAGGGAAGGCTCATTGATGGAGGTGGGAGAGGGAAGGTCATTGATGGAGGTGGGAGAGGGAAGGCTCATTGATGGAGGTGGGAGAGGGAAGGCTCATTGATGGAGGTGGGGAGGGTTAGGCTCATTGATGGAGGTGGGGAGGGAAGGCTCATTGATGGAGGTGGGGAGGGAAGGATCATTGATGGAGGTGGGGAGGGAAGGCTCATTGATGGAGGTGGGGAGGAAAGGCTCATTGATGGAGGTGGGGAGGAAAGGCTCATTGATGGAGGTGGGGAGGGTTAGGCTCATTGATGGAGGTGGGGAGGGTTAGGCTCATTGATGGAGGTGGGGAGGGTTAGGCTCATTGATGGAGGTGGGGAGGGAAGGCTCATTGATGGAGGTGGGGAGGAAAGGCTCATTGGTGGAGGTGGGGAGGGAAGACTCATTGGTGGAGGTGGGGGAGGGAAGGCTCATTGATGGAGGTGGGGAGGAAAAGCTCATTGATGGAGGCGGGGACTCTTTGATGGAGGTGGTTAGGGAATTCTGGCCTGTGTAGTCCAATCCAATAGAAGAGCTCCTGGAGCTCAAATTGCTGAAAAAGTGAATGCTGGTTGTGATAGAAAGGTGTCAGAACACACAGAGCATCGCAGTTTGTGGTGTATGGGGGCTGTGTAGCCGCAGGCCGGTCAGGGTGCCCATGCTGACCGGTGTCTACTGCCAAAAGCCCCTACAATGGACACGTGAGCATCAGAACTGGACCACGGAGCAACGAAAGAAGGTGGCCTGGTCTGATGAATCGTGTTTTCTTTCACATTATGTGGCTAGGCGGGTAAGCGTGCGTCACTTTCCTGGGTAAGAGATGGCACAAGGATGCAATATGGAAGAAGGCAAGCCGGGGGGAGGCAGTGCGATGCTTTGTCTAGTGTGGTCCATACCTGGACGGGTCAGGGCTGTTTTGGCGGCAAAAGGGGGACCTACTCAATATTAGGTGGGTGGTCATAATGGTATGGCTGATTGTAGTTTATCCACCCAATATGACCACAAATACAAACAATGGATGACTTCCTCCATGTTTGTGTGCTGCAGACACAAGTAAATAAACCCATTAGGCTATAGTCACAAGGGGTTACTGACCCGTATACCTGGAAAAAGGGGCTGCCTTCACCCGAGTAGGATGTACAGGTGATCATGCCGACCTGTGCAGGCAGCCTGTTTAAATCAATGACAGACTGCTGGCTGCACAGACCTGTACGGATCTCCACACTCACCCAGAGTGCACATCCATGTGGCTCCAATGAACGGATCAGAACGCAGTCTGTCCAAGGGTCCCCAAACACACATAATGCTTCTGATGGCAAATCCTGAGTATGTGACATACCATAATATACAATGCAGTGCCCTTCATGGTCCTAATATAATATACACTATATAAGATTGATACCTCTTATTAAAGTAGATGGAAGTCCAGTTACTCATGTGAGCTTAAACACGTTGATGTCCTTTCAAAAATCTTCAATTTTTTTTTAAATCTGCAGTATTTATTTAAATAATCCCTGGTGACCCTGCCAAGAGGCAGGCACGTCTTGTTATAGGGTGACAACGCTCTGTTCCTGTCTCCAAATTGTGCTCCTGAGTTGTCACCTCTTATTCAGTCTTTCAACGCAGTCTACAATTGGCCATTTCAACTTCCCTATACATAGCCAAGGCCCATTATTGTCACCTTCAGGAAACCCGCCCTGAGAAATGTTTTGTTGTCTCCAGGCTACAAGATGAAGAAGCGAGTTGGCGCCATAGAAGAGTTTGAATTTTTACCTCTTACCGGAGGACACCAGTTGCACATCTCCATCGCCATAACTGGATGGCTGTCCACCGGCAAATATGGTAAGTGACGCATTTTGTGAGGGATTTGAAAATGATGTGACTGCCATCACCCCCAGACCCCCCCAAGCAGCGTCCTTTTTGGCTCTCTTGTAATTGATGGCTTGTTGTCCAGGCAGCTTCGCCGGCCCGTGGCACAGCCTCTTGCACTCCGCCGAGCAGTACTGTCTGGCCTGGGAGTCCAAATACCTCATGGAACTGGGAAACGCATTGGACGCCATATTGAATGGTCTGGTGAACATGGTCGCCCAGGAGGCCCTGAAGTACACCATCTTGTCAGGTCAGTCTTCCATGACCATGGGTGGTCCCATCACACCCTTGTCAGCCCACTGTGTAATACAAGCAAAAATGACACCGTGCCACAAGCGCTAAAGCTTTGGATTCCAGATCTGTGTGAGCGGGGGAAGGAGATGTAAAAAAAGTTCCAAGACTAGTGCAGCTGGCACAAACACATTTGGAAAATCCAGCATAAGGTCAACCAGGGCAGAGAGACCGCACTCGATAGTCTTGGGCAGCAAGAAGAGGGGCCAATATCCATGTTGGATGGAAGAATCTGTCGGCCGTTTGGGGAGCAAGCTGTGCGGGGAACCAAGCCGGGGATGGTGTCACAACGAGACGGCAATAGGAGGTGTGGAACACTGATGGATGCATCCAGGCGCACCGGCCTCCCAGGCTTGGTTCCCCACATGGCTGGCTTCCCAAACGGCCAACAGGTTCTTCCATTCAGCACAGATATTGGCATCTCTTCCTGCTGCCCAGGTTGTTGGATCACATTTGTATAATCCATCCATGCCCAGAACACCAGTGTGGTACCATTGGTTTTTTATTCATTTACTCCATGTTGTGAACAATAAACTTTATTGTTTTTAATTACTTCCTGGTTCCAATTATATTGCTCCTTCCTAACCAAGATTATCGAGCGCTGTCTCTCTGCCCATGCTGTGTAATACAACTGTCTTTTCCTCTCCAGGAATCGTGACGGCACTGACGTGGCCGGCCTCCCTCATCACCGTGGCCAGTGTGATTGACAACCCCTGGGGCGTGTGCCTGAGCCGATCAGCAGAAGTTGGCAAACACCTGGCACACATACTGCTCAAACGCCAGCAGGTAACGAGTCTCCGGGCTATCTGTACCATTTCCCATCACAGCCTTTCTGCTTTCCTACTAACTGTCTGCAAATAACTGCTGGATTGCCACTGCTACCCTCTATAATCCCTGGAGCCTCTCGGTTTTTTTCTCTTGCTCTCCCAATGCCTTCACATTTAGTCACTTACCTCCTCTTCCCTCCCTCTATCCTCCTTTTGGTTCCTTTCCCTTCCACCCTCATCTCCTCTCCCCATCTCCCCCTTTCTTTTCTCTCCTCTTCTCTTTTCTTTCCCCTCTCACTTATCCGGTCTTCCTCCCCACCCCCGTCTTCTCAATCCTTATCTCACCTGCCTCTTCTCTCTCATTCCTTTCCCATCTACCCTTATTTCCCCTCCTCTCTCTTTACCTCTTCCCTCTCCTCTTCTCTCCACTGCCCTCCTCACCTCTCTCCTCTCATCATCCCTCTTCTCCTGCTCATCCTCCCACTTCTCCTCTCCTTTTCTCCTCCACTTCTCTTCTCTGTCCCCTTATCCTACCACCTCTCATCTCCTCTAATTTTTCCTTCTCCACCCCCCCCCCTCCTTCTCATTCCTCTCCCCTTCCTCTTCTCTCTCCTTCCTCTTCTTTCATTTTTCCATTCCCCTTCTTCTCCTTTTCCCTTCTCTCTCATTCCTTTCCCATCTACCCTAATTTCCCCCTCTTGTACATTTAGCTCCTCTCTTTACCTCTTCCTGCTCCCTCTCTTGTTCCCTCACCCCTTCTTTCCAATGCTTTCCAATGCCCTCCTCACCTTTCCCCTCCCATCACCACTCTTCTCCTCTATTCCTCTTCTCTGCTCTGTCCCCTTCTCCTACCACCTCTCAACTCCTCTCCTTACCTCTTCTTTCCCCCTCTTTTGTTCCCTCTCCCCTTCTCTCACCACTGCCCCCCTCACCTACCCCCTCTCCCCTCCCATCATCCCTTTCCTCCTTCTCTTCTTCCCACCTTTTCTGCTCCACTCCTTTTCTCTTCTGTTCTCTTCTCTGCTCTGTCCCCTTCTCCCACCACCTCTCAACTCCTCTCCTTTTTCCATCTCGCCTCATTCCTCTCCACCCCCTTCTCTATTTTCCCCTTCCTCTTCTCTCCCTTTCCTCTTCTTTAATTTTTCCTTCCCCACTCTTCTCCTCTTGCCTCATCTCTCCCTACCCCTTCTCTCGCTCGATCCTTTCCCATATACTCTCATTTCCTCTACTCTACTTTCATCTTCCCTCTCTTTTTCTTTTCTTCCCTCCCTCTTCCTCTTCTCTCCCCATTCTCTCCACTGCCCCTCTCCCCTCTCCTCCCCCCTTTCCTCTCTTCTCGCCTCCCTCCTCTCTATTTTTCTTCCCTGATCTTTTTCTCTTCTCTCTCTTGTCACTCTTCCCTTCCTCTTCCCCTCTCTTTCTTTTCTCTTCCCCTTCTCTTCTCCTCATCTTTGACTGGCTCTCTCCCCCTCCTCTTCCTCTTCTTCTCCCCTCGGCTCTCTCCCCCTCCTCCTTCCTCTTCTTCTCCCCTCGGCTCTCTCCCCCTCCTCCTTCCTCTCTCCCCCTCCTCCTTCCTCTTCTTCTCCCCTTGGCTCTCTCCCCCTCCTCCTTCCTCTCTCCCCCTCCTCTTCCTCTTCTTCTCCCCTCGGCTCTCTCCGCTTCCTCTTCCTCTTCTTCTCCCCTCGGCTCTCTCCCCTTCCTCTTCTTCTCCCCTTTGGCTCTCTCCCCCTCCTCCTCTTCCTCTTCTTCTCCCCTTTGCCTCTCTCCCCCTCCTCCTCTTCCTCTTCTTCTCCCCTCGGCTCTCTCCCCCTCCTCCTTCCTCTCTCCCCCTCCTCTTCCTCTTCTTCTCCCCTCGGCTCTCTCCCCCTCTTCTTCTCCCCTCGGCTCTCTCCCTCTCCTCTTCCTATTCCTCTCCCCCTCCTCTTCTTCTCCCCTCGGCTCTCTCCCCCCTCCTCTTCCTCTTCTTCTCCCCTCGGCTCTCTCCCCCTCCTCTTCCTCTTCTTCTCCCCTCGGCTCTCTCCGCTTCCTCTTCCTCCTCTTCTCCCCTCGGCTCTCTCCCCTTCCTCTTCCTCTTCTTCTCCCCTTGGCTCTCTCCCCCTCCTCCTCTTCCTCTTCTTCTCCCCTCGGCTCTCTCCCCCTCCTCTTCTTCCTCTTCTTCTCCCATCGGCTCTCCCCCTCCTCCTCTTCTTCTTCTTCTTCTTCTTCTTCTTCTTCTTCTTCTTCTTCTTCTTCTTCTTCTTCTTCTTCTTCTTCTTCCATCGGCTCTCTCCCCCCTCCTCTTCCTCTTCTTCTCCCCTCTTCCTCTTCTTCTCCCCTCGGCTCTCTCCCCCCTCCTCTTCCTCTTCTTCTCCCCTCGGCTCTCTCCCCCTCCCTTTTTTTCTCCCCTCTCCTCCCTTCATGCTTCCCTTTTTCACATTTTTTTTATTATTTTTTATATATCCTTTCTTCTTCATCCTTTCTTCTTCATCCTTTCTTCTTCACTCTCTTGTTTCTTCAACTTACCGATTGTCACCGTCTCCTCTTATTTTTCTTGATGTCTCTCTATTCTTTCTAGTCTCTCTCTGCTTCTGTCTGTATGTCCCTCTACTTCGCCATGTGATTGGATTGGTGGGCAGTAGGTGGCGGTACCATTTTGTGGATGGTGACACACGCACACAATTATTGAAGAATCCATAAACCTCTTTTTAGCAATGAAAATGAATCTCCCTGTGTATAAAGGGTTTCGCAGTGGGGTTGTCAGACGTGTGTTAATTTCATTCCCGACAGCTGATCTCTAATGAGCATATGTTCTCTGCATTGGGGGGATGGTAATTGTCTGCTAAGTGTGGATTATGAATGGCTACTTCACCACACTCATTATGCCCAGGAACTGCCTGGCACGTCTCGGGGATCTACCATGTAAACACTTGTCCAGGAACAGCTGTGTGGGCTCATACAGGGGAGGGTGACTGCAATAACCTCCTCAGGGAAACTGGAATAATCAGTAAGGTAAAGGAAGGAGCAAAAATGCAGGAAACCATGACAACCAATTAGATATGTTTAATGAAACCACATCATTAGGATAGAACATTTGAATATGAAATAACACTCTAGTTATGTATTTATTCAGAAATCATAAAGTTGTACTTTTATATACTGCTAATACACAATATTCAAGCTGAAGCTGCATTATAATAGATCACCACAAGATGGCAGCAAAATACCTAGTGCAACATCTGAGCTTATAATGAATTCAAAAAAGACAAAGTGGGTTATCATTACCTGGCTGGGGCTCATTGGTGAGCAAATTGGCCTTGAAAGCAAGTGGCTGTGAGTTAAAATCCCTTTTCAGTTTGCGTGTTCTTCAGCAACCAATGTCTCTTAGCATACACATTGTTTGTAAGCCGCCATTGCTGGCTGTCCCTGTGGCTCATGCTGTTCGAGGGGTGGTTTGTTTATAAGGCTTTCTGGGTTCAACTCCACACTTCCTCTTTAAATCCTCCGTCATGCAGGTATCTTCAGTTATTGGATTCCGTGAGATTTCTGCTTTCTCTCTTGTCTGTGTGGCTCGTTGGGTTGGGCTGCAACTCTACAGAGCCCTGCTATATTGGTTCAAATCCTTCTCCCACCAAGTGGTTGTCTTTTATCTTCATGCTAAACTAAGCAAAAATCTGTGATATGGTTGGGATTGTATTTAATGATTGTTGTCCTGAGTGTGTGGCTCAGTGCCGGTGTTGGTAACGGAGGGCTTAAGAGTTCAAATCCCAGCAAAGGTGCAACTATACAGAGCCCTGCTTTATTGTCCTGTACTTGTTGTCCTGAGCGTGTGGCTCAGTGTGCTGGGTGCTGGTGTTGGTGTTGGTAACGGAGGGCTTGAGAGTTCAAATCCCAGCAAAGGTAACTCCATGTCTGGTGCGGACCAGAGAAGGTGCAATAGCCACCTCAATGTGATGTGGATGTGGGTGCAAAGGCCACTTCAATGTGTGAAGGCCACACTTGTGTCAGCTGTGCAATCTCTGGAGAGTATGAACCATAAAAAGGTACATGGGCAGTACTGGAGTGGCAAAGGAGGTGGTGTGAAGATGCCAATGGAGATCTCCTGGTGAAAAAAAAAAAAAAAGTTGCACTTTTTCTAGGCCTTGGCCAGCCCTCACCCCCTCAGATTGCTACTGAGGTTTACCAATCCAGTTCTGCTTCATCTTGATTGATGCTGACATCCCTTGTGCCAAGGTCTGGCTGTTCACTATGTACCCAAGTCTCTCACCTTACAGGTTGTTTGTTCCTTCCATTGTGGTGCACCATACCACCTACCTTCACTTCCACACCTTACATGTCCCATGTTGGTGTGCACCATATCACATGCCTTCATCACTTCCACATTGGGACAAGGTCCACACCTTGCATTAAGTCCCATTGTTGGTGCAGCGTCTTATCTGCCTTCATCACTTCCACATTGGGACAAGGTCCGCACCTTGCATTAAGTCCCATGTTGGTGGTGTACCATACCACACACATTGGCTTCCACATGGTGACAAGGTCAGCACCTTAACACCTCACATTGATGGCTCTGCCCCACAAGCCATCTTGCCTTCAATGCTTGAAATCCACTCTTTGTGACTCTGGATTTGAACTCATGACACGTTGCATTGAAGCTTGCTACCATACACTCTGAGCCACAGAGCTAGGTGATGGACTACTCTTCAACAAGACCTTGTGTACCTTGTTCATAGTGAATGAAGTCTTAAAAAAAAAACCAAAATAGAAAAACCCCCTCCTTGAATCAAACCAATAACCCAACATTCTAGTATATGGCACACTTAGGTGTCTCTGGATTTGAACCCACAATGACCTTGCATTAAAGCTTGCTACCATACACTCTGAGCCACAGAGCTAGATGGTGGACTGCTCCTTCGCAAGACCCTGTGTACCTTGGAAATGGTTCATAGTGCATGAAGTCGTAAAAACAGAAAAACCCCCACCTGGAATCGAACCAATAACTCAACATTCTTGTATAAGGCACACCTACACCTTGCACCACAGATTCTGGCAAGTTGGCTGTTTTGCAAAGTGTGGTTTAAAGAAAAGAAAAGAAAAGAAAAGAAAAGAAAAAAAAAAGGTGAAAGCATGGTCAAAGTAATGGTACTGCATAAACCCACACTGGCATTGCAATAAAAAAAAAAACGCATTCTACATCTGGTGGTTGCTATAGGTTACTACAGTTCGCACTACTAAAGTCAAGCCAAAAATTACCTTGGGAGGAGAAGGAGATTGAACCTGCAAGGCTCTGTGTTTGTAGCTCAGCGTCCTACCCACCATACCACAGTAACAAACGGAGGTGCTTGCCCCGAAGAAGACTTCTCTTATGATATCATTGAAGGTAACCCTGCCATCACTGCTTTAAATGGAAAGTGTTTGTTAAATTTTACATCATATTTTAATAATTGTTTAGTGCTCACTGGTTGACTCAAAAGTCGTAAAAACAGAAAAAACCCCAACTGGAATCGAACCAATAACCCAACATCCTAGTATAAGGCACACCTACACCCTGCACCACAGATACTGGCAACCTGTCTGCTTTGCCAAGTGTGGTTTGAAGACAAAAAAAGGTGAAAGCATGGTCAAAGTAATGGTAGTGCATAAGCCCACACTGGCATTGGAATAAAAAAAAATAAAAAAAACAGCATTCTACATCTGGTGGTTGCTATAGGTTACTACTACAGTTCACAGTACTAAAGTCAAGCCAAAAATTACTTTGGGAGGAGAAGGAGATCGAACCCGCAAGTCTCTGTGTTGTAGCTCAGCATCCTACCCACCATGCCACAGTAACAAATGGAGGCACCTGCCCCGAAGAAGACTTCTCTTATTATATCATTGAAGGTAACCCTGCTCAAAATGTAGGTTCCATAGACATAAAAAAAAGAAATCACAGCACCCTCTTTCTGGAATTGAACCTAAAACTCAAGACACATTTGAAACACATATATCGGGACTATTCCCCCATAGAGAATGTTTGCTGAATGTCAGGTCTTCTGCTTTATAGCTTTGCTCCGTCGTGATTATCTCCGTGAAATGAAGGTGGCTCCTGCAGAACCTTCCCTTGAGACGGTTGATAGATTTTTATGGCACCCATTTAGATTCAATGATCTTGCGGTGATATATTAGAAGGTCTTTTCACCTTTATGTATTTCTTATTATTATATCTTTATGTAGTCCCATTGTACATTGGCCGGTATCCTCCACATCGTGCCATTGTGGTTGTAAGTTGCTCGTATTGTTTATAGCGCCCCTGTCAGTCTCCTGGTGTAGTGTGCACATCTTCCACATACAGCTGATTTTATTGGGCCATAAAAGTGTCCAAGCCACATGTTTATGATGAAAGTAGATGAGTCCCCTGAGGATGGGTCACACCTTCTTGTGGAAGGGACACTGGGGATCTCACAGTTCTTTATAAATTAAGCACACATTGATGGCCACATGGGGTTTTGAACTCACAACCTTCTGCGTTATAGGTGAGAGACTTACACACCACACCATTGAACCCACGAGGAGCCTCTAGCCACAACTCAGCCTTCCTCTGACTCTAGACTTATGGGTTACTGTTAAGTGTTGAATTTGTTGGGTCATGAAGGTGTCCAAGCCACAATTTACAATAAAAGTGGATGAGCCCCCTGTGGACAGGTCCCTTTCACCTTCTTGTGGAAGAGTCTGACCATCCGGCTACACAGCAGAGCTCACAGTCCTTCATAAATTAAGCCTAAATTGATGACTCCATGGGGATTTGAACTTGCAAACTTCTGTGTTATAGTTGAGAAAACTACACACCACACCATAGAACCCACACGTGACACCTACCCACAACACAGCCTTCCTATGACTCTAGACTTATGGGTTACCATTGTTGATTTTGATGGGTCATGAAAGTGTCCAAGCCACAAGTTTGCAATAAAAGTGGATGAGCCCCCTGTGGACAGGTCCCTTTCACCTTCTTGTGGAAGGGTCTAACCATCTGCCTACACAGCAGATCTCACAGTTCTTCATAAATTAAGCCTAAATTGATAACTCCATGGGGATTTGAACCTGCAAAGTTCTATGTTATAGGTGAGAAACCTACACACCACACCACAGAACCCACAAGTGACCCCTACCCCCAACACAGCCTTCCTATGACTCTAGATTTATGGGTCACCTTTGCATAGTTGTGTGCGCTCCAGATGATTTTGTTGCATCATGAGAACGTGTCCAAGCCACAAGTTTACGATAAAGGTGGATGAGCCCCCCTGTGGACGGGTCCCTTTCACCTTTTAGGTGGAAGAGTCTAACCAACTGTCTACATGGTGGATCTCAGTTCTTCATAAATGAAGCTCGAAATGATGACCACATGAGGATTGAACTTATAACCGTGCACATTATAGGTGAGAGGCCTACACATCACACCATAGAACCAACAAGTGGCCTCTACCCACAGCACAGCACAGCACAGCATTCCTCTGACTCTAGACTTATGGGTTACCATTAAGTGTTGATTTTGTTGGGCCATGAAAGTGTCCAAGCCACAAGTTTACGATAAAAGTGGATGGGCCCCCTGTGGACAGGTCCCTTTCACCTTCTTGTGGAAGAGTCTAACCATCTGTCTACACAGCAGATCTCACAGTTCTTCATAAATTAAGCCTAAATTGATGACTCCATGGGGATTTGAACCTGCAAACTTCTGTGTTATAGGTGAGAAACCTATACACCACACCATAGAACCCACAAGTGACCCCTACCCATAACACAGCCTTCCTATGACTCTAGACTTATGGGTCACCTTTGCATAGTTGTGTGCGCTCCAGATGATTTTGTTGCATCACGAGAACGTGTCCAAGCCACAAGTTTACGATAAAGGTGGATGAGCCCCCTGTGGACGGGTCCCTTTCACCTTTTAATTGGAAGAGTCTGACCAACTGTCTACATGGTGGCTCAGTTCTTCATAAATTAAGCCCGAAATGACAACCACATGAGGATTGAACCGATAACTGTGTAGGTTATAGGTGAGAGGCCTACACATCACACCATAGAACCAACAAGTGGCCTCCACCCACAGCACAGCATTCCCATGACTCTAGACTTATGGCCCCCCATAGTGTAATTGTGTGTTCCAGATTATTTTACTAGGTTTTGAGAAAGTGTGCAAGCCCCAAGTTTGCAATAAAAGTAGATGAGTCCCCTGAGGACGGGATACCTTCTTGTGGAGAAGTCTTACCAAGTGTCTACATGGCGGATCTCACTGTTCTTCATAAATTAAGCCCAAAAGTATAACCATGTAGGGAATGAACTTCTGTGTGATAGGCGAGAAGTCTACACATCACCCCATAGAACCCACAAGTGGCCTCCAACCACAACACAGCCTTCCTATGACTATAGACATATGGGTCACTAGTAGTGGGTGCAGGGCCGGCCTTTGGGGTGTGCAAGCTGTGCGGCCGCACAGGGCGCCATGGGCAAAAGGGGCGCCGTGCGGCCATCACAGCTCGCAGATGATCAGGCCACACAGCGGGAGGTAAGCAGCGACCGCAGCCTGGAGGTTCAGTGTGGGGGTCTCTGATGTAAGGGGGGCTCTGTGTGTGGGGGTCTCTGATGTATGGGGGGCTCTGTGTGGGGGGGGTCTCTGATGTAAGGGGAGCTCTGTGTGGGGGGGTCTCTGATGTAAAGGGGGCTCTGTGGGGGTCTCTAATGTAAGGGGGTCTTTGATGTAAGGGAGGCTCTGTGGGGATCTCTAATGTAAATGGGGTATTTGATGTGAGGGGGGCTCTGCGAGGGGTCTCTAATGTAAGGAGGGCTAAGTTATTAGTGATCATAAAAAAGAAAAGTCAAATAAAGTGCAAAAAAATGTGCAGGGGGGGGTTCACGCGTGCGGTGGGGGGGTGCCACAGGATTAGCTCGCACAGGGCGCCTGAACACCTAAGGCCGGCCCTGAGTGGGTGTTCCAGATGATTTTATTGGGCCATGAGAAAGTGTCCAGCCACAAGTTTAGAATGAAAGTAGATGCGTCCCTTGATGACAGTTACGGTTCCCATTCACATGCTTGTAGAAGAGTCTGACCAACTGTCTATACGGTGGCTCTCAGAGACGTGCCAGGCCGCTCGCGGGTATAATGAATGTTGTGAAGGAGCCTTTCATAATCCGCATTTAGCAGGATAATTGCCATCTCTCAGCACGCAGATCATATCTGCACATTAGAGGGGGATTGTCAGCAAATTTACACCTGTAAATGGCAGCTGAGAATCCCCTCCATCTGGTGAATGTGTGACCCCTCCAATGTGTTTCGTCTTCTCAGTCGTAAAACACACTCACAGGTTCTTCAATTATAATGTACATGTCCTTAAAGTTTTTATGTTTTTCAATATGTTTGGCCTCATGCCTCACAGATTTCTTAAGGAAGTGTTAAGAAAAAAAACTTACCTGGAGATCCTGACAGTATCAGCACTTCCTGTTGCTGGCTGACAACGCTAGGCCACCGCCTTACAATTAGCAGCAGTGTTGTCAGCCTGCCTTGTGCACTCTTTCAACTGGCTGCCCATCAGGTCTCTCAGATAGACAACCCAACAGCCAACTGAAGGAACTCACACAGCTGGCTGACAACACTGCTGATACTTGGGAGGCAATGGGTTACTGCTGTCAGCCCACAACAGGAAGTTCTGTTACTGGCAGGATCTCCAGGGAAAGCTAACAATACACATAAAGATTTCCCTTCTCTAGCCCTGTGGTCTGAAAGGGGAGAATCGCTTGATTACCCCATCCACAGACGAATCCACATTGCCGGGCTATTCTGACAGCTGGTATCTGCGGCTATCAGACTACCTGAACAGTGCCTGCATCTGATTGGACACAGGCGCTCCTCAGCTGAGAATATTCTGCCCAACTCCATAGACAGAAGTACTGAAAAATCAATTATTGTCAAGTCAGGTGGAAGCGAATGGATAATGATGGGGGGGGGGGGGGACAAAGAGAAGGGGGGGTTAGAGGCAGAGAGGAAATTGGGGATAGAGAGGAAGGGGGGGGGGGTGAGGGAAAGAAGAGGGAGGAAGGGATAGAGAGGGAGGGCAGGGTGGGGACCGAGAGAAAAGGCAGGATAGGGAGGAAAGCTGGGATAGGGACAGAGAGGCAAGGCGGGTCGGGGACAGAGAGGAAAGGGGGGATGGGGACAGAGAGGAAAGGGGGGATGGGGACAGAGAGGCAAGGCGGGTCGGGGACAGAGAGGAAAGGGGGGATGGGGACAGAGAGGAAAGGGGGGATGGGGACAGAAAGGAAAGATGGGATAGGGAGGAAAGGGGTAATGAGAACAAAGAGAAAAGGGGGGGGGATAGGGACAGAGAGGAAAGGGGAGGAAAGGGGGGATAGGGACAGAGAGGAAAGGGGGGATAGGGATAGGGACAGAGGGAAGGGGAGGGAAGGGGGATGGGGATAGAGAGGAAAGGGGGGGATAGGGAGAAAATGGGGGATGGGGACAGAGAGGAAAGGGAGGATGGGGATAGGGACAGAGAGGAAAGGGGGGATGGGGATAGGGACAGAGAGGAAAGGGGAAGATAGAGAGGAAAGGGAGATGGGGACAGAGAGGAATGGGGAGTGGGGCAGAGAAGAGGGGGGAAGGAATAGAGAGGGAGGGTGGGATTGGGACAGAGAGAAAAGGGGGGATGGGGACAGAGAGAAAAGGGAGGGAGTCAGAGAGAAATGGGGGGATGGGGACAGAGAGAAAACGGGGGATGGGGACAGAGAGGAAGGGGGGGTGAAGAAAGGGGGGATGGGGATAGGGATAGGGACAGAGAGGAAAGGGGAGGATAGGGAGGATGGGGATGAGGAAAGAGGGGGATAGGGACAGAGAGGAAAGGGGGGATAGGGACAGAGAGGAAAGGGGGGATGGGGATAGGGACAGAGAGGAAAGAGGGGGATAGGGACAGAGAGGAAAGGGGGGATGGGGATAGGGACAGAGAGGAAAGGGGGATGAGGAAAGGGGGGGGGAATAGAAACAGAGAAGAAAGAGGGGGATAGGGACAGAGAGGAAAGAGGGGGGTGGGGATAGGGACAGAGAGGAAAGGGGGATGAGGAAAGGGGGGGGGAATAGAAACAGAGAAGAAAGAGGGGGATAGGGACAGAGAGGAAAGAGGGGGGTGGGGATAGGGACAGAGAGGAAAGGGGGATGAGGAAAGGGGGGGGGAATAGAAACAGAGAAGAAAGAGGGGGATAGGGACAGAGAGGAAAGAGGGGGGTGGGGATAGGGACAGAGAGGAAAGGGGGGGGGGGGGGAATAGAAACAGAGAAGAAAGAGGGGGATAGGGACAGAGAAGAAAGAGGGGGATAGGGACAGAGAGGAAAGGGGGGATGGGGATAGGGACAGAGAGGAAAGGGGGATGGGGAGGAAAGCAGGGGATAGGAGACAGAAAGGAGAGTGGGGGAAAGAGAAGCAGGTAGAGGGGGGGGGGGTACAAGTAAGCATTGTGTGCAATCATTTATATAGATTGTAGCAGTAAATACAGAATCAATGGATTGTATTAGAATGGGAGGGAAGTATGAGAAGATGAACACAAGACAAATATAATGTGTTTTATTGGATAATAGTGAACTTTCTGTAACCCCATTATGGTTGGGGTGGGGGTTGGGTTGTCGGTATTTCGCTCGGTGTTTGGACATTCTTCTCCTTTTCCAGGGACACAGACCGGTGACTCTGATCGGCTTCAGTCTCGGCGCTCGAGTCATTTACTTTTGCCTGCAGGAACTGGCACAGGAATCCGGTAAGCCCCTCCATCGGTCATGGCCTCATACGTTTGGTAGGTAAAGCAGACGCTTCTCACCACTGAGATCACTGAGATCACTGAGATCACTTCCTTCTACAACACAAGAGAAATGAGTCAGCAGGAAGGATTGCAAGCTGTGCTCACGTCAGAATCTTCCCCCAGCTCAATAAACCCAAATATTGCAGCTTAGAAATTCTCAGATGTAATGGCTGCATTCGTTTTCTTTTTTTAGGCTTTTTTTTTTATTTTTTCCTGGTGATCCAGCCAGTAAGTCTGTTGTTGTTCAGTAGAACAAGTTGTCCTGCAGCTGTAGCAGTTAGGGGGATGATACAAACCATTTACCACTGACAGGTGCTTACAATGATCAGCTTTTACTTATGTAAAACTTTTATCCCAAACGGAAAAAAAAAAGCTGTTTGCTGTAACTGCCTATGAAGTGTGAGCTGGAGCTTAGCTTTAAAGTGATTACAAAGTCTTGTTTAAAATAAATAACAAATATGTTACCCTTACCTCCTCTATGTAGTTGATTTTGCACAGAGCAGCCCCAATCCTCCTCTTTTTGGGTCCCTCTTCGCTGCTCCTGGCCCCTCCCTCCTGTCGAGTGCCCCCACAGCAAGCAGTTTGCTATGGGGGCACGCAAGCCAAGCTGCAGCTCTGTGTGTCCATTCAGACACGGAGCTGCGGTTCAGTCCTGCCCCTTCTCTCTCCTGATTGGCTAACTGACTTTGATTGACAGCCGCAGGAGCCAATGACGCGTGGTTGTGTCTCAGCCAATCAGGAGGGAGAGTCCCGGACGGCCGAGGGACTCATGGATATTTGCTGGACAGGGATGGGGCTCAGGTAAGTATTAGGGGAGGTTGCTACACCCAGAAGGCCTTTTAACTTAAAGCAAAGGATGCATTAGGATGAAAAACCTTCTGACTGTACAACTCCTTAACACCATTTTTAACGGACAATTGCGCGGTCGTGCGACGCTGTACTCTAATAAAATTAGATTCTGAAGAATTCTGAAAAAAAAAAAAACTTAAAAAAAAAAAAATAAATAAATAAATAAAAATGTGGGTGTCTTCTGATCAATACACAATGCATCCAGATACATTGACCACTTCTGGACCGGAAGGATTTGCCCCCTTAATGACTAGGCCATTTGTTGCGATTCGGCACTGCGTTACTTTTACAGACAATTGCAACACTGTACCCAAATAAAATTGATGTCCTTTTTTCCCACAAATAGAGTTTTTTTTTTGTGGCATTTGATCACCTCTGCGATTTTTATTTTTTGCGCTATAAACAAAAAAATTGTGACAATTCTGAAAAAAACAAAAAAAAAAAAACTATTTTTCACATTCTGCTATAAAATATTCCTCAATAAAAAAAAAATTAAAAATCGAATTTTTTCATCATTGTAGGCCAATTTGTGTCCTGCCACATATTTTTGGTAAAAAAAAAATCCCAATAATTGTAATGGGGGGGGGGGGGGGGGTTTGTGGAGAGAGACCAAATGTGATTAACAAGATTAACCACTTCAGCTCTGGAAGGTTTTAATCCCTTAATGACCAGGCCATTTTTTTTGCGATACGGCACTGCGTTACTTTAACTGACAAATAAAAATCACAATAATTGTATATTGATTGGTTTGCGCAAAAGTTATCGCATCTACAAACTGGGGGAAAGATTTATTATTATTTTTTTTACTAGTAATGGCAGTGATCAGCGATTTTTAGCAGGACTGCGACATTGCGGCGGACAGATCGGACTCCTGACATTTTTGACACTTTTGGGGGGGACCAGTGACATTACTACAGTAATCAGTGCTAAAAATATGCACTGTCACTGTACTAATGACACTGGCAGGGAAGGGGTTAACACCAGGGGCGATCAAAGGGTTAAATGTGTCCCTAGGGGGTGCTTTCTAACTGTGTGGGGGATGGGCTTATGGAATGAACACAGAGACCTGTGTTCCTAAATAGGAGGAGCTCTGTGTTCATTGCTGACAGAACAGCGGTCTGCCGTGTTTACAACAGCAGACCGCCGTTCTGTCTCCACGGGGAGCGATCGCGGGTACCAGGTGGCAATTGAGGCCACCAGACCTGCAGGTCAGCTTCCCTGCTGGCGAATGGGGTCACGCACAACCCCGAAGCGGCGTATATCTACGAGGATTAAATCAATACATCTCTGATCTATCTCCATGTCTGATTTCAGGTTCAGAGGGGATTATAGAGGACGTGGTGCTGCTGGGAGCCCCGGTGGAAGGAGACGTCAAGAGATGGAAACCCCTGACACGCGTTGTAGCCGGACGGATCATTAATGGTTACTGCAGGTGTGTAAAATCATCTCCCCGACCTGTCAGAACACATTGGGGTCTATTTGTGAAAACAATACTGTAACTGGGCAAACGTTTCAGCCGTCACAACTAATCCCAAACTTTTTTGCCTGCTACATTTAATTTCTTATGATCGTCAGCTCCATCTAGTGGCCATAATGCGGTATTTTCCTGAAATACCTCAAATCAGGGAAATTACCACATTAGGGCCACTAGATGGAGCCGATGATCAGAATAAATTAACACAGTAGGCAAAATGACAGGGATTGTTCGTGAAGGCTGTGTGAATGTTTGAGAAAGTCGCACATAGATTGTTTATATTATTATCACAGATGGAAAAGAGATGTCCAGGTTTTGGAGAGCTACACTACCAGCACGCTCTTTCATTTTCTGCCAGGACATTAGATGTGGCATTAATGCTTTATTGGAGAGGTGTCTGAAAAAAAAACTGTCTGTGTTCCCCATAGTTAATCAGGTTGCAAATTTCCAGAGCAGGTGAGGCGTCATGGACATGCAATAGTGTCTGGCAGCTTACCTTCTCCTCCATGTCTGCATTAGAGGCCAGACTCTCCTTCTGGCTGCTTTTTTATCATTTCTCCTCCCTGTTTGGCTCCTCCCCAGGCCATTATAGGAAGTCTATATTAACCAGTGCACTGCAGGTCTGCTTTGCTGTTCAACAGTGTTTGTTAGTTTGTGTTCCTGTCTACCGTGTGCTTCATCCACCTTACTGTGTACTGATTTTGGCTCGTCTTTGACTATTCCTGTTTGCCTGTGACCCTGACCTTTGGCCTGTCCCTTGGTTACCCTCGTCTGCCTGTTGCCCCGACCTCGGTTTACCCATCACTATCCCTTGTGTCCTGAGTGGCTGCTTCCCCTCTCTCCCTACGGAGCGTGACCCGGGGGACCCCATGGGCTGTGACCTGGGCCCAGTTGCAGCCAAGTCCATCTTCACCACTAGAGGCTCTGGTGAACACCTGCTGGGTCTTAGACTCTGCGCCCTGGGCGTGACCCAGGGGACCCCAGGGGCCGCGACCTGGTCCCAGTTGCAGCCAAGTCCATCCTCACCACTAGAGGCTCTGGTGAACACCTGCTGGGTCTTAGACTCCGCACCTTGGGGAATCTTGGGCTCACATTTCCTGTCCATCCGCAGCAGTCAGCTCTTGGGTTCACTACCCTGCGGTGCACCCCTGCCTCCAACAGGGGGCAGCTGTCACCTGGCCACAGGTGACCTGACATGAGGGAAGGAGAGGCGATGGGTGTATTCAAGCGTCATTCAGGGTTAGTTATTATTATTATACAGGATGTTATTATAGAGCGCCACCAGTTTGCTAAGCACTTTACAACATGAGGACAGACAATACAGTTACAATACAATTCAATGAAAGAATATTCAGCAAGGACAGATTGCCTGCGCCCCGGTGCATTGTGGGTAATTTGAGAAGTAGCGTATATAAAAGCGGGGAATAAATATGTTCCATCTCTGCGTGTCTCATCACATTGTGTCTTCCTGTGTGCGGGAGAGAAGGAGGATGAATAATGCAAGTAAACAATGACACTGATTACAGATGGCCGGGAATAGAATTGGGAGCCAGAGATTGTGGGGGAGGGGTACTAGCGTTTTTGTCACATGACAACCTTCCCAGCACAGAGATTCTTACAGCCCAGTCTGTGCGATGGGGGATATCATCTATTCCTGTACTGGTACCAGTCTGTGCGATGGGGGATATCATCTATTCCTGTACTGGTACCAGTCTGCGCAATGGGGGATACCATCTATTCCTGTACTGGTATCAGTCTGCGCGATGGGGGATACCATCTATTCCTGTACTGGTACCAGTCTGCGCGATGGGGGATATCATCTATTCCTGTACTGGTACCAGTCTGCGCGATGGGGGATACCATCTATTCCTGTACTGGTACCAGTCTGCGTGATGGGGGATACCATCTATTCCTGTACTGGTACCAGTCTGCGCGATGGGGGATATCATCTATTCCTGTACTGGTACCAGTCTGCGCGATGGGGGATACCATCTATTCCTGTACTGGTACCAGTCTGCGCGATGGGGGATATCATCTATTCCTGTACTGGTACCAGTCTGCGCGATGGGGGATACCATCTATTCCTGTACTGGTACCAGTCTGCGCGATGGGGGATATCATCTATTCCTGTACTGGTACCAGTCTGCGTGATGGGGGATACCATCTATTCCTGTACTGGTACCAGTCTGTGCGATGGGGGATATCATCTATTCCTGTACTGGTACCAGTCTGCGCAATGGGGGATACCATCTATTCCTGTACTGGTATCAGTCTGCGCGATGGGGGATACCATCTATTCCTGTACTGGTACCAGTCTGCGCGATGGGGGATATCATCTATTCCTGTACTGGTACCAGTCTGCGTGATGGGGGATACCATCTATTCCTGTACTGGGACCAGTCTGCGCGATGGGGGATACCATCTATTCCTGTACTGGTACCAGTCTGTGCCATGGGAGATATCCTCTATTCCTGTACTGGTACCAGTCTGCGCGATGGGGGATACCATCTATTCCTGTACTGGTATCAGTCTGCGCAATGGGGGATACCATCTATTCCTGTACTGGTACCAGTCTGCGCGATGGGGGATACCATCTATTCCTGTACTGGTACCAGTCTGCGCAATGGGGGATATCATCTATTCCTGTACTGGTACCAGTCTGCGCGATGGGGGATACCATCTATTCCTGTACTGGTATCAGTCTGCGCAATGGGGGATACCATCTATTCCTGTACTGGTACCAGTCTGTGCAATGGGGGATACCATCAATTCCTATACTGGTACTAGTCTGCTCGATGGGGGAGATCATCTATTCCTGTACTGGTACTAGTCTGCGCGATGGGGGGATACCATCTTTTCCTGTACTGGTACCAGTCTGTGTGATGGGGGAGATCATCTATTCCTGTACTGGTACCAGTCTGTGCAATAGGGGAGAACATCTATTCCTGTACTGGTACCAGTCTGCATGATGAGGGATATCCCTCTATACCTGTACTGGTACCAGTCTGTGCGTTGGGGGATACAATCTATTCCTGTACTGGTACCAGTCTGCCCAGTGGGTTATAGCCTCTATTTTTGTACTGGTACCAGTCTGTGCAGCGGGGAATATCCTCTATTCCTGTACTGGTACCAGTCTGTACGATGGGGGATATCATCTATTCCTGTACTGGTACAAGTCCGTGCCATGGGAGATATCCTCTATTCCTGTACTGGTATCAGTCTGCACGATGGGGGAATAGCCTCTAATCCTGTACTGGTACCAGTCTGTGCGATGGGGAATATCCTCTATTCCTCTACTGGTACCAGTCTGTGCGATGAGGGATATCCTCTATTCCTGTACTGGTACCGGTCTGTGCAATGGGTAATATCCTCTATTTCTGTACTGGTACCAGTTTGCGCAGTGGGGGGTTTCACCTATCCCTGTACAAGTCTGTGCGATGGGGGATATTATCTATTCCTGTACTGGTACCAGTCTGTATATGAAGGGATATCCGCTATTCCTTTACTGGTACCAGTTTGCACAAGGTTTGGGGATTCACCTATTACTGTACTGGTACCAGTTTGTACAGCGGGGGATAACCTCTATGCCTGTACTGGTACCAGTCTGCACAGTGGGGGGTTTCACCTATTCCTTTGCTGGTACCAGTTTGCGCAGCAGGATAGATTACCTCTATTCCTGTACTGGTACCAGTTTGCGCAGCAGGGGATATCACCAATTCCTGTACTGGGGGATATCTTCTTTTCCTGTACTGGTACCAGTTTGCACAGCAGGGGATATCGCCAATTCCTGTACTGGGGGATATATTCTATTCCTGTACTGGTACCAGTTTGCACAGCAGGGGATATCACCAATTCCTGTACTGGGGGATATCATCTATTCCTGTACTGGTACCAGTTTGCACAGCAGGGGATATCGCCAATTCCTGTACTGGGGGATATCTTCTTTTTTTTTTTTTTTTTTTTATATCTTCTATTCCTCTACTGGTACAAGTTTTCATAGTGGGGGATATTGTCTATTCCTGTGACGGCACTCTGATCTCTGCCTCTCCCAATATCCTCACACATTGCCCCTCCAGTTGTAACACCCATTGTTTTCTCTTGTCTATGTCTTAAAGGGCACCTTTCAAGAGAGAACTATGTGTGTCTCCAAGCATGCAGTCAGTGAAGTCCAAACTCCTGATCTGCATACTTTTTCCAGGTCAGTAGCTCAGAACATAATAACGCTGGGGGATGAGCACGACGGCAAGAAAAACAGGACAGACACAATAAATTCTCTCAGGACAGGTTTCCTTTGCCTCAGAACTCCCAGTATTACTTTACAGCAACCAATCTGACAAAGCCATACTGGAAAATATTGACAATAAGAATACTGAACATGTGACCTGGTTTGTCATGAGCAGCACAGACAGCACCCTTTTGAGACACTTTAATAAACAGAGTCCTGCATACAGGGCTTTTGACAAAGGGCAGGCAAGGGGGGCAGCTGCCCTGAGAGCAGAGAAGCAAGGGGGCAAAGAATAGAAGCAGGGTGGTACACCCATTCTACTGCATGTATTACCAGTGGGGGAGGGGGGCTCAATTCTGGATCCTTGCCCCAGTAGTGGCTGCATGTATGACAAGAATGGCTGAAAAATTTCTCACCTATCTCCCGGGAGGATGGCAGTGCTGGCGATCTCGCGCTGTGTTTCCCTCTGACCTTTCCCCTGGTGGTGGCGCTGTGCTGATGAGTCTCATCCTGTCTTACAGAGGGGATTGGCTGCTGAGTTTTGTGTATAGAAGCTCCTCGGCGAAGCTGAACGTGGCCGGTCTACAGCCGGTGGAATTGGATGACAGGAGGATGGTCAATGTGGACCTGTCTTCAGTGGTAAGTGACCCTTCTGTGTCCTCTTTATCCTGGTGGCAAGGTTAGTAGGGTATAAAGAGCGCAGATCCTTTAAGTCCTGTAAATTGTGAGTTGGAGTCTCCAATTCCAATTGGGGCATTTAAAGCAGAACTCCGGGGTTGCAACTTGTGCTCCCTCCTAATCCCTTAAGGCTCCTCTTCCCCCCCATCATGCATGTTTTTTTGTTTTTTTTCTTAAACCCCTATACTTATTTTTACTTTGCTGGTCCATTCACTTGCCTACGGCTTCATCTCCCTCTTTCATCGCTGGCAGGGGTGGGCATTCATTCAGGACTGAGTGGTGCTCATATAATGACCTGTAGGTGGAGCTCAGCCTCAGAATACACTAAGCCCAGCTTGTGTGATGATGCGCCCCCTGGAGGGGAGTGTAAATAACAGGGTGGGCTCACAGGAAATGGGCAGAATGACAGAGAGTTGAGTTGCCCGGAGGAAAACCACCGGTGCTAGACCGAGGAGGAAGACAGGAACAGTGCTGGAGCTTGGAACAAGTAGCTGAATTTGGGGGGGGGGGGGGGGGGCAGGAAACCATAATTGGAAAAAATCTGCATGGGATTCCACTTAAATGCTAAATTCGGTCTTATTTCTTCCAAAAAATGGTCATCAAAATCACTTTATTATATCCTCTGCCAAGGTGACTCCTATAGCCAGAGCATAAGCACCATTTATGGTGGAAAACAGATTATATTAGAGAGGATTATATCACAGAGGTTGGGTCACCCTGCTCTCTATATGATTGTCTAGTAGCTTCCCTCTGTAACTCTCATGCTTTTCTGGAATATCAGGAGCGTTAGGGAACAAGGAGAGGATAACACCAATCTCAGCACTCCCCCTACGCACCCTCTTCACACTGAGTCCCCGCTGGGATTGGAAAATGAGATCCGTGTCTTATGATACAATCAAACTTAATTAATCTTAGATCCCCTCTGCCGCACGCTGCACTTCTACTCCTTCACAAGGATCGAGGCTAATCCGACACAACCGCCTCTCGCTGTGTGAATTCACATGTCAGCGAGGGGCCTTTTCTCAGGTCCTAATCCTCCAGGAATTGGTATCCAACAGACTAAAGATTCACTCTGATAACAGTGTAAAAACATGCAGGAGTGGCCTTTCAACAGCTTCAAGTTCCTGGAGTTTTTCGATTTAACAGTTTGCAGCAATAAAGTAGTTTTCACACTTTGTTGTAAAACATTTACTGAATTTTGGAAGCCTCTCCTCTCCTGGAATGCCCATCCATCACGATAAAAGCTCCTTCACCCTTGAAAAGCCCCTTTCCACTTGTACAAAAACCCACAAAACCCTTGACCCAAGGCAGGCCCTGACTTCCCTGGAAAGAACCTCTTTATGTCTGTAGAGGCCCTATTTCCTAAAGGTCCTCCAGCCCAGGAGTACTACCCCACCATGGATAGCCCCACTTCTCTATCTTGAGAAAAGCAGACCCTCCACCACTAGAAAGTCCATCTCCACTGCTGAAATGTTTCTCCACCAATGCAAAAGCCCCTCTGCCATTGGAAAGCCATTTCTATTCCTACAAAATCCCTACCTATCTGGCAAGCCCCCTCTTAAAAGGCATGGATTTCCCTGGAGTACAGGCACCTCTCCCTGAAGGTCCTCCAGCCTAGGAGTGCTACTCTACTGTGAATGGCCCCACCTTTCCACCTCTAGAAAAGTAGACCCTTCACCACTAGAAAGCCCATCTCTACGCCAAAAGGCTCCTCCACCAATAAAAAATCCCTCTACCATTGGAAAGCCCATTTCCACTCCTACCAAATCCCAACATCCCTGGCAAGCCCCTAAACTCTTAGAAGGCCCTGAATCCACTAGAAAGAACCTCTTTACCCCTGTACAGGCACTCCTTCCTAAAGGTCTCCAGCCCAGAAGTGCTATCCTACGTTGGATGGCTCCAGCTCCCCTGAAAGCTCCTATGTCTCTGAAAAAGCTTCCCTTGAAAAGCCCCTTTCAACTTCTAAAAAGACCCTCCACCACTAGAAAGTCCCTCTCGCCTCCTGAGACGCCCTTCAACCAATTTAAAAGACCCTCCACTACTAGAAAGTCCTTCTGGGGTCAAAACCCCACCATTCGTGGGAAGTCCCTTAATTCTTGGTAAGCTCTAAATCTCCTGGAAAATACCTCCCTAAATCTGTACAGGCTCTCCACCCTAAAGGTCCTCCAGTCCAGGAGTCCTGTTCTACATTGGATGGCTTAACCTCTGCAAAAGCTTCCCCACCCTTGCAAAGCCCGTTTCAACCTCTAAAAAGACCCTCCACCACTAAAAAGCTTCTCTCACCTCTTGAAATGCCCTCAACCAATGAAAAAGACCCTCCACCCATGAAAAGTATCTTTCCACTGTACTTCTCCCTGCAGGTCCTCCAGCCAAGGAGTGCTACCCAACTGTGGATGGCCCACCTCCCCATCTCTAGAAAAGCAGACCTTCCACCACTAGAAAGCCTATCTCTACTGCTGAAATGCACCCACCAATAAAAAAGCACCTTCACCCTTGGAAAGGCCCTTTCAACTCTTATCAAAATTAACAATCCTTGGCAAGCCCTTCAAACCTTGCAAGGCTTTGGCTCTCTTAGAAAGAACCTCCCTAACCCTTTATAGGTCCCTCCTACCTAAAGATCCTCCTGCCCAAGAGTGCTTTCGTACATTGGATGGCCCCCCTCTCTCCTGGAAAGCTTCCCTACCTCTTTTAAAAGCCCCTTATGCCCTGGAAAGACCAGTTTGACCCCTAAAAAGACCCTCCACTACTAGAAAGCCCCTCTCTCCTGCTGAAATGCCTCTCCACCAATAAAAAAAAAGCCCCTTCACCCTTGGAAAGGCCCTTTGGAGGCTCCCTCTCTTCTGGAAAGCTCCTCCACCCCTAGAAAGCCCCTTATGTCCTGGGCAGTCCCTTTTGACCCATAAAAAGACCCTCCTGTACTAGAAAGCCCCTCTCCCCTGCTGGATAGGCCCACAACCCCCAGGAATGTTTTCTTCCCCTGATATGCGCCTCCATTGCATGGATGGAGTGGCCAGAATAAGAAGAGTTTAGTCGTTTTGTCACTCATAGAGACATTCTGAAAATGGCAAATGACACCAGAGTGTACTGCACCTAACTTCCTAATGCTGCCACAGTAACAGGCAACCAGTGCTCAGTACATGGCATGACCAGCATACGCTAAAACCTTTGCGATGTGATGAAGCAGGGAACCCAGAAGCTAGTGGAGCTCTAAAGTGGTTATTCATTTCAAATTAAAATACTCTTTTAATCTGGGACTTATGCCGGAAGGCGAGACGTCCGCCAATCATGGCGCCTTCAGCCATCAAGAAACTGCAGAATAATTCAGAGCGCCTTCTTTTCAGGTCATGAATATCGTAAAATGCAGATCGGGTTTTGGTCACCTGGTGTGTTGCTAGCGGATGGTGATGAGTCAATGGCGCAACCTGTACCGGACCCACCCTCCATTTTTCTAGCGTGCCTTAGATACGGCTGGTCACCATCTTCATTTTTCCTCTTCACCGGTTTTAGTAAATCAGCCATAACACGCCGCGCTCACTCTCTCTCTCCCTGTCAGCTTTGGAAAAGGGAAACGATGTGAAATATATATTTGCTGCCTGCGGGCCCTGGTTAATATTGCGGATTCATCCGGGTAGATTGTAACGCCTGCCAGGCTGATGGGCCGTGTCTGGGAGGGGGGGGGGGGGCCCATTTCCAGTAAAGAGCACTCAACCATCACAAAGCGCTGAACCATGGGGAGGGGCCGTCAGGTGAGTAAAATTGCAGGCTGGAGTCTTCAGAGCCATTTTATCTCGGGTTTTTACACAGAAAGCCCATCGCCGCCCATCTGGGAGATAACAGCCGAGCGCTCACACATCACACTTTAAGACTGACGGCAATGACGGTGGAGAGAGAGCGCCTCTGTCTGAGCACTTAGAAAGGTTTCCCAAAGTGCACCTGTCACTTCAAATAAAGCTTTTCACATTCAGGAGAGCGCAGAGGCGTTGGCTTCTTCCAAGTCCCCCAAGTCCCAGGAATCAGAGTTGGGATTTTGCTGGAATAAATGTCAGAAGGATTACTGGAGACTCGTAATATGCCAACACGTTATCAGAGATGGAGGAAGAGGCGCCAAAGTATAACCAGCGGGAATCCCCGCTTACCGTAATGCGTGAAAGTCATTTTTATTGAACTTTTTCTTTTTTGTTCCATATTTAAAGTGGAAGTCCAGCCAGGAAAGGTATACTACTATATGCAAGTGTAGCGCTTACAGCTAAAAGAATGCAAACATGCAGCTGGACTGGCCAGAAGGGCAACAGTCAGGGGCGTAACTACAGGGGTTGCAATTGCAACCGGGCCCCATGCTGATGGGGGCCTGTGTGGCTCCCCTGTACACCTGGATAGGAGGGGTGGCGGGGGCAGCATGTAGAGAAATCACTGTCTTCCTTTTTCCTCCTGTAGCTGCAGGAGGAAAATGGAGGAGATTGGTTCCTCTGTATGCTGCCCCCGCCCCTCCTCCTATCCAGTTCACTTGTGTTCTGCTGTCTCTGGACCCGTGTGCTCCCCTGGTCCCCCCCTACTGTGCTCCCCCCCCTACTGTGCCCCCCCCCCTCCCCGTGCTCCCTCCCCTCTCCTGCCGGCTGCTGCAGGGGCTGTGTCACAATAGAGAACCAGTAAGGGGTCAGTAAATATGTAATTTACCAGCTCCTTCCTTTTCTGAATGGACAGAGTCATAGTCAGTGATATTGTAAAAAATTTAATAAAATGATAAAAAATAATACAATTAAAATACCAAAAAATAAAAACTACTGAAACCAGTGGGTGAACTTCCAGGATCACAAAGGTCCCATTTGCGACCGGGCCCTGGCCTTCCACCACCGTGGGGAGGCCCCAAGATGGCAGGAAGGGGGTCCACTGCTGAACTTGTGAAAGGGTCCTGCAACGAGAGTAAAGGGCCCCAGGCCAGGGGTCCGGGGGGCCCTTCATGGTTTCTTGCACCGGGGCCCTGAAAGTTCTAGTTATGCCTCTGGTGGGTGGGGTATCTGCAGCTTCATGTTTGGAAAGGCTCAGGGACGCTCATGACAGCATTGACCGAGTACGGCCATGTTTGGTCAATGATGTCACAACCATCCAAAAACACCTTTGCAAGAAGTCAATGCCAAGAGTTCATTGGCCCAGCACAGACTTCAGCCTTCCAGGTTCGACCCAAAGCTAAGCTCATCCCTATTAATATCATTGGAAGTAATGTGCAGCGCCTGTACAGTCCCTCCCCCAGGCACAGTATGACATCACAAATCAGAGCTGAATTTCTTATAAGGACATGAAATAAAAAACATTAAAACAATTTCTAGAGTGCACAACAGGGAGGGAGCTAGGAGTCAAAAGTGAGCTCAATCCCTTCTCAGCTTAAGCCCCCATTCACATTGGGCTGATTTGACATTCGATTTGACACGTTGCATGCCAAATTGTAGCCGATTGCCCCCAACAGCACCATCCGAATCGGTGTGACGCCAACTTTACGCCGCACCCATTCCCAAAAGTAGTTTCTGCAGTACTTTTGGCGACTTCGGGGGGCAATTTGCACCTTCAAATATGCCTGCCAAATTGCCCCCGAACTTGCACTGACATCTAAAGTTTGAAATCTGAACTCGTACGATTTTAAACCCTCACTCAGTGTGAACGAGGGCTTGTTCTTAGTACTGGGAGTTCAGGCTGGCGTGATGATGCAACCCCAGGGGGCGGGTCCCCAGCCTCAGAGGCAAGGGGATGACTGACACTGGCTGTCACCGACCCAGAATAAGAATGACATCTAGTGGCAGAAAGGAATTATTGCAGCAGATAGTGAGACCACCCTCCATTCTCACACAGAGAGGTCCTCTTCCCTTTCTGACTGCTGAACAGAGCCGCAGGGGAGCAAAGGAAGAGGAAGGGGGGCATTAAAGTAATTTTTGTAGCTCTGGCATACAGATTACATATGATCCATCCTTGAGGTCAACCTGTATGCCAAGCAGAGCAACAGATTCACTCCCCCCCCCCCCCCCCACACACACACACCTTTGCTCCCCTGCTGCTTTAATCAGCCATCAGGAGTGATGATGGCGGGTTGTCTCACTATCAGCTGCAATAATTCCTTTCTGCCACTAGATGTCACTGGTCTTCTGGGTCCAGTGACAGTCAATATCCATCAACCCCCTTCCTCTTAGCCCAGGCTGTCATGGACCCGCCCCCTGAAATTGCATCATGGCGTCAGCCCAACCCACAGTACTGCAATGCATGAGCTCTGTTCAGCGCTGGAGGAAGGACTGCCCATCGCTACCGCTGCCGTTCAGTTTTTATATTAATTATATAGTATAATTAGTATAATTTAATATATTATTATATAGTAATTGCAGTCACTTACATGTAATAATAATAAAAAAGAAAAAAATTCAGATCTCCTTTAACAGCAATGATATCGCAGTGCCCTGTGTCTGCGCTAGCGTTTTGCGCTATGAATGGCGGTCCCTAAACTCTGTTTTCCCTCTCAGACGTCTCGCGGCTCCCCCGCAGTGTTGTCATCGGGTTAATTCTGAGGAATGGAAAAAAAAAATCTCGCCAGTTAATCAGCGTCAACGCCCCCACCTCTCCGAAACTAATTACACCTTGAGGTTAAAGCGGTGACCCGCTGTCCTTTCCACAGCCCCTTAGGAAAAGGGGGGGGGAGGGGGGGAACACACCGCTGTGACAGGCGCTGCGCGAGGAACAGCTGCTCCGAACGACGAAGCCCCGTGCGTCCTTTCCCCGTAATTAACGCCGCACGCTTTTTCACCCCTTTTGTTTTTGCACTTTAAAGCTCCTGATTGCCATTTGTGTAAGTTTTGTAAACGTCCCGCGGCGCCCCATTGTCTCGTCAGCGACTTACAGCTGCGTCACTCTGAACGGGCAAACCGCGGCGCGCTGGTACTTTTTATTTTACGCTCGTGAAGACACATAATCAAAGATTCCGCGGCAACTGAACTGGAATGGATCTCGCTGGGCTTTTCTGGATTTGTTTTGAGATTTTTTTTTTAACCCTTTTTCTACTGACGTTCGCTTTTTCCTAAAGAGAATCTGAGCGCCACCTCTGTGAGAAGCATTGGATGGAAGCTGCTTAGCAAGGGGGCAGGGTATTAAAAATGGTTGCTTCTTCTCTTCGGCAGTTTTTTTTTTTTCTTTAATATATTAGTAATTAATTGCAGCATGTAGTAGAGATCGGTTTTACATTTGCTGCACAATGGATCAATCAGGTTACATTGATCACTACAAGATTCAGCTACATGCTGCTTGTGCTGCTTACTCTATAGGGAGCCATTAGTTCAGTTTACACCGATCAGCCATAACATGATGACCCTGGTTAAATACAAAAAAAAAAAAAAAAGAGGGCGCCACCATCTAAGTGCAGCCATAACCTCCACCACCTCCATCCAAGAGCCTTCCCTCCCCCATCAATGAGCCTTCCCTCCCCACATCCATCAATGAGCCTTCCCTCCCCACCGCCATCAATGAGCTTTCCCTCTCCACCTCCATCAATGAGCCTTTCCTCCCCCCCTCCATCAATGAGCCCCCCCTCACCTCCGTCAATGAGCCTTCCCTCCCCACCTCCATCAATGAGCCTTCCCTCCCCACATCCATCAATGAGCCTTCCCCCCCTCACCTCCGTCAATGAGCCTTCCCTCCCCACCTCCATCAATGAGCCTTCCCTCCCCACATCCATCAATGAGCCTTCCCCCCCTCACCTCCGTCAATGAGCCTTCCCTCCCCACCTCCATCAATGAGCCTTCCCTCCCCACCTCCATCAATGAGCCTTCCCTCCCCATCTCCATCAATGAGCCTTCCCTCCCCACCTCCATCAATGAGCTTTCCCTCCCCACCTCCATCAATGAGCCTTCCCTCCCCACCTCCATCAATGAGCCTTCCCTCCCCACCTCCATCAAAGAGCTTTCCCTCCCCACCTCCATCAATGAGCCTAACCCTCCCCACCTCCATCAATGAGCCTTCCCTCCCCACCTCCATCAATGAGCTTTCCCTCCCCACCTCCATCAAAGTGCTTTCCCTCCCCACCTCCATCAATGAGCCTTCCCTCCCCACCTCCATCAAAGAGCTTTCCCTCCCTACCTCCATCAATGAGCCTTCTCTCCCCACCTTCATCAATGAGCCTTCCCTCCCCACCTCCATCAATGAGCTTTCCCTCCCCACCTCCATCAATGAGCTTTCCCTCTCCACCTCCATCAATGAGCCTTCCCTCCCCACCTCCATCAATGAGCCTTTCTTCCCCACCTCAATCAATGAGCCTTCCCTCCCCACCTCCATCAATGAGCCTAACCCTCCCCACCTCCATCAATGAGCCTTTCTTCCCCACCTTCATCAATGAGCCTTCCCTCCCCACCTCCATCAATGAGCTTTCCCTCCCCACCTCCATCAATGAGCCTTCCCTCCCCACCTCCATCAATGAGCCTTCCCTCCCCACCTCCATCAATGAGCCTTCCCTCCCCTCCTCCATCAATGAGCCTTCCCTCCCCACCTCCATCAATGAGCCTTCCCTCTCCCACCTCCATCAATGAGCCTTCCCTCTCCCACCTCCATCAATGAGCCTTCCCTCCCCACCTCCATCAATGAGCCTTCCCTCCCCACCTCCATCAATGAACCTTCCCTCCCCACCCCCCACCTCCATCAATGAGCCTTCCCCTCCCCACCTCCATCAATGTGTTTTCCCTCCCCACGTCCATCAATGAGCCTTCCCTCCCCACCTTCCCACGTCCATCAATGAGCCTTCCCTCCCCACCTTCCCACCTCCATCAATGAGCCTTCCCTCCCCACCTCCATCAATGAGCCTTCCCTCCCCACCTCCATCAATGAGCCTTGGCCGCCCATGACCCTGCCCTCAGTTGGCTGGTTCTCCTTCCTTGGACCACTTTTGGTCAGTCCTGACCACTGCAGAACGGGACATCCCACAAGAAGTGCAGTTTTGGAGTCGTCTAGATATTACAATTTGGTCCTGGTCAAAGTCCTTCAAAGCCTAACATTTGTCTATTTTTTTCTGCTTTAAACACATCAACTTCAGGGACAACATATCCCACCCACTTTCATTGTCACCAGATAATCAGAGTTATCCCACCCACTTTCATGGTCACCAGATAATCAGAGTTATTCACTTTACCAGTCAGTGATCAGAATGTTATGGCTGATCGGTGTATCGCCTAAGCGATTATTCCAAGGCGGTTCGGCTCTCTGCGGTCATTTGGTCAGTAATTCCTTCTGTCTCCTCCCTGCAGGTAAACGGACACCTGGACTACATGAAGCAGATGGACACGCTGCTCAAAGCCGTTGGAATTAAAACCAAGGATTGTCGCTTCGAAGAGCAAAGTGGACTGCTCCGCCCACTGGGCGGGGTAACAGTACAAACGCACAGCGACCCCACGGAAGAGAAAACAGACTGCGAGGACCGGTCCCCCTGGGACTGGGAACCAGTGGGTGCAGAGACAGCCCAAGAAGACGGGACCAAGTCCTCACCCACCAACCAGTACAAAGAGGACCTGGTGTGTAAAGACTGCGCAAACAACAACGAGAACGGCTCAGACTGTGCGTGTAAAAGCGCCACAACCGACGCCAAAACATGAGGCAGAGCGCCGCGTGCGTCCCGCATAATGCAACGCAGACAGTCTTTGCCCCAGACATTCCTCACCACAGGGGACTGCAGAAACCAGGACACCATGAAGACGACGTCACCTGGCCACGTGACGTCCCCGTTACTGCCATTCCTGCGATCGCTCGCCGTCACCGAGACACAGCCAGGCTCAGAGAACAAAGAGGACCTGTCACTCAGCAATCACCCACAGGCAGACAACAAAGAGGACCTGTCACTCAGCAATCACCCACACTCCAGGTGTCTGCTTGTATTTGATCCCGAGGAATGCAAAACCATTATGAAGGATCCTCAAGAGAATAAATTCCGTTCTATCAGCCATCCCATAATTCCCAGAATCTACATTTGTTTGCTACTGTCATTGTAAGGAGCCCTCTCCCCCCACACCAAAAAGCTGCCTTTTTAAAAAAAAAACAAAAAACAAAACTTTTTATACAGTAACCTATGTCTGCCAGATCCTGGGGGATGCCGCCCCACAATGTCACAGCTTTTACTGTAAAGACAACTTTCCAAAAGGCTGAATTCTCACCTATGAACGTGCATGATTATTGGGGACTAGCTGCCACTCCTAAGGCACAGAAATTTTGCTCTCTTCCCCAAAACAGCCCATCTGTAAGTAAGCCCCGCCCCTGCTGAGCTCTGAGGCAACCCTAGAGGAGCCTCATTGCTGGGTGGGCAGGAACCAGGGAAGGCAAGAACATACGCAAAATAAAATTCAGCCTTAAAATGAATATGATAGCGCCCCCATGTGACCCGCTTCTAGCAGTTTCCCCGCACACTTGTCTGAGAACACGAATACCTGACATTTAACAAATGTTAATACACCCCGTCTATTGCCGCGAAGGGCGAGGAGAAAAGGTGGAGACCCGCAGTGCTGGCTATTCTGTTTTCTGCAATGCAATTGTAACAAATATCACTGGAAATGTCACATCCAATAAAAGGATGTGAACCTAAATCACCGAAATCTCTCAACTCCGAGCCGAAAAAACTTTTCCTTCAACTGTGAACTCCAACAATGACTTCTTTACTGTTGAATCTCCCATTAGAAGCCCCTTGTTATATATGTTACTGTATGTATTTAATAAATGCAAATAAAAAAAAAACATTTACAAGAAGTCAGAAAATCCAGAGCTGTCCTTTGCACACTTCCCCTGACCTCCGCACACTTCCCGTGTCCTCCATACATTTCCCCTGACCTCCCCACACTCCTTCTGTCCTGAGCACACTTCCCCTGACCTCCGCACACTTCCTGTGTCCTCCATACACTTCCCCTGACCTCCGCACACTTCCCGTGTCCTCCATACATTTCCCCTGACCTCCCCACACTCCTTCTGTCCTGAGCACACTTCCCCTGACCTCCGCACACTTCCTGTGACCTCCATACACTTCCCCTGAACTCCGTACACTTCCCCCTGACCCCCGCAAACTTCCCGTGTCCTCCATACATTTCCCCTGACCTCCCCACACTCCTTCTGTCCTGAGCACACTTCCCCTGACCTCCGCACACTTCCTGTGTCCTCCATACATTTCCCCTGACCTCCCCTCCCCACACTCCTTCTGTCCTGAGCACACTTCCCCTGACCCACAGCACACTTCCTGTGTCCTCCATACACTTCCCCTGACCCCCTGCACACTTCCCCTGACCCCCCCCGCACACTTCCCGTGTCCTCCATACATTTCCCCTGACCTCCGCACACTTCCCCTGACCTCCCCACACTCCTTCTGTCCTTTGCACACTTCCCCTGACCTCCGCACACTTCCTGTGTCCTCCATACACTTCCCCTGACCTCCGCACACTTCCCGTGTCCTCCATACACTTCCCCTGACCTCCCCACACTCCTTCTGTCCTTTGCACACTTCCCCTGACCTCCGCACACTTCCTGTGTCCTCCATACACTTCCCCTGACCTCCGCACACTTCCTGTGTCCTCCATACACTTCCCCTGACCTCCGCACACTTCCCATGTCCTCCATACACTTCCCCTGACCTCCGCACACTTCCTGTGTCCTCCATACACTTCCCCTGACCTCCGCACACTTCCTGTGTCCTCCATACACTTCCCCTGACCCCCCGCACACTTCCCCTGCCCCCCCGCACACTTCCCCTGACCTCCCCACACTCCTTCTGTCCTGAGCACACTTCCCCTGACCTCTGCAGACTTCCCGTGTCCTCCATACACTTCCCCTGACCCCCCACACACTTCCCCTGACCTCCGCACACTTCCCGTGTCCTCCATACACTTCCCCTGACCCCCCACACACTTCCCCTGACCTCCGCACACTTCCCCTGTCCTCCATACACTTCCCCTGCCCCCCCGCACACTTTCCCTGACCTCCCTACACTCCTTCTGTCCTGAGCACACTTTCCCCTGACCCCCCCCCCCCGCACTTCCCTTGACCTCCCCAAACTTCCCCTGACCCATGCACACTTCCCATCCTCCGCACACTTCCCCTGACCTCTGCACACTTCCCCTGACCCATGCACACTTCCCCTCCTCTGCACATTTCCCTTGCACACTTCCCTTGTCCTCTGCACACTTTCCCCAGCCCTCTCCACACTTCCCCTGACCCGCACACATTTCCCCTGACCTCCCCACACTTCCCATCCTCTGCATACTTGCCCTGACCTCCCCACACTTCCCCTGTCCTCTGCACACTTCCCCTGAGGCATGGACACTTCCCCTGACCTCTGCACCCTTCCCCTGTCCCCCGCACACTTTTCATCCTCTGCACATTTCCCTTGCACACTTCCCTTGTCCTCTGCGCACTTCCCCTGACCTCTGCACCCTTCCCCTGTTCTCTGCACATTTCCCTTGTCCTCTGCGCACTTCCCTTGTCCTCTGCGCACTTCCCTTGTCCTCTGCGCACTTCCCCTGACCTCTGCACCCTTCCCCTGTTCTCTGCACATTTCCCTTGTCCTCCGCACGCTTTCCCCAGCCCTCTGCACACTTTCCCCACTCTTCCCCCTGACCTCTGCACACCCGAATTAAGCACGGCCCGGCTGCCTGTGTGTGTGAGTCCAGAGATTTTTAATTTCCTTAGGCCTGATCCTGGTTTGTCCTCTGCCCAAAGACTGACCAGAGCCAGGACACCCCCACATTCACCGATCGACCAAACTAGCTGATCCAATAATATGTATAGATGGGAGGGGGAAGAGAAATTAAATTCACATAAAGTCATTTAACATGAGCCAATGACCCTTTTGATTGGTTGTGACAAGATCTGACATTTGCAGAGCGGAGGCAGACGGTCGATGTAATTACACCCACAGACCCGCCAAGTTAGTTTGTGATGAAAGGTTGTCGATTATTGTATACCTGTCAAGATAATCCCCCCTCCCCCTCCCTCAAATGATGTGACTGTCTGCCGAGCTGTAGGTGTCACCGAGTTCACTAGATTCTTCTCATCCCACCATTGAATGATAAATAGGAGATACAGAGCCTTGAAAAAGTATTCACACCCCTTGAAATTCTCCACATTTTTTGTCATGTTATCTGTGAGGTGGTGGTCGTATTTTCTTGTATTATTGGTGTTATTTAATTTTTCAGTAAAGCCTTTCTACCATTACCTGTGTGTCCCCTTGTGACAGTCTAAGGCTACATTCACATGTTGGCGTAGTGGATCGCGGGCAGAATCACCGCGATTCTGCCCGTGATCCGGAAATCATTGCAAATCGCGGGACGCCTGTGCGTTGCCGTTAATTTGCAATGGCACCCCAAACGCTGTGCGATGTTGCCGCGATTTCCGCCTGCCGAATCGCGGTAACATCGCGCAAACAAAATCACGGGTCGCATGACGCCCCAAAGAAGCTCTTGTACCTTTTTTGGGCATCATGCCACCCGCGATTTTGTTTGCGCGATGTTACCGCGATTCGGCAGGCGGAAATCGCGGCAACATCGCACAGCGTTTGGGGTGCCATTGCAAATTAACGGCAATGCACAGGCGTCCCGCGATTTGCAATGATTTCCGGATCATGGGCAGAATCGCGGCGATTCTGCCCGCGATCCACTACGCCAACATTTGAATGTAGCCTTAGAGTTCTGGTTCCTCCTCCCCCCCTTTTTTGTATTACCTCTAGATTTAGTTAGGGGTATCAGAGTAAAGGGGGGGGGGGTTGAATACAAATGCAGCCACACTTTTCACAGATTTATTTGTATCATTTATCATTTTCCTTCCACTTCACAATTATGGCCACTATGGTCTATCACATAAAATCCCAATAAAATATATTTACGTTTTTGGTTGTAACATGAGAAAATGTGGGAAATTTCATGGGGTGTGAATACTTTTTCAAGGTCCTGTATACTGTATATATATATATATATATATATATATATATAGCTGCTCATACCTGCCAGGAGCCGATGAATGCTTTCCATACAGCCTTCCGCCCGGTGACAGGGAGCGCGCAGAGACGTCTCTTCTATACATCGCCCAGCTGATCCTCAGGAGATGGGAATGATGGGAGTCCCTCGGGGGTGTAACCCCTTACACACCGCCCAGCTGATCCTCAGGAGATGGGAATGGAGTCCCTCGGGGGTGTAACCCCTCACACACCGCCCAGCTGATCCTCAGGAGATGGGAATGATGGGAGTCCCTCGGGGGTGTAACCTCTTACACATCGCCCAGCTGATCCTCAGGAGATGGGAATGATGGGAGTCCCTCAGGGGTGTAACCCCTTACACACCGCCCAGCTGATCCTCAGGAGATGGGAATGATGGGAGTCCCTCGGGGGTGTAACCCCTTACACATCGCCCAGCTGATCCTCAGGAGATGGGAATGATGGGAGTCCCTCAGGGGGTGTAACCCTTTACACACCACCCAGCTGATCCTCAGGAGATGGGAATGATGGGAGTCCCTCGGGGGTGTAACCCCTTACACACCGCCCAGCTGATCCTCAGGAGATGGGAATGATGGGAGTCCCTCGGGGGTGTAACCCCTCACACACCGCCCAGCTGATCCTCAGGAGGTGGGAATGATGGGAGTCCTTCGGGGGTGTAACCCCTTATACATCGCCCAGCTGATCCTCGGGAGGTGGGAATGATGGGAGTCCTTCGGGGGTGTAACCCCTTATACATCGCCCAGCTGATCCTCAGGAGATGGGAATGATGGGAGTCCCTCGGGGGTGTAACCTCTTACACATTGCCCAGCTGATCCTCAGGAGATGGGAATGATGGGAGTCCTTCTGTGATGTGGGATTTTCTTTTACTTTCAATTATAATAGTAAACGGGACACATAGAGAGGAGGAATCTCCTTACCGGGGACACAGCAATAAAAACTGACAGGGGTACTAATCCCTCTCCACTCCATCCAAAACTAAATAAAAGTTTTGCCTTTATTTAAACATTAAGCCATTGACTCCACCTAGGCTGCAGGCAGGAGGAAGGATTTCCTCAGTCCCCCCCTCCCCCGGTGATCAGACTGTACATTGTAACTTTGTAGAAGGAGGAGGAAGCATTTCCTAAGTCTCCCCTCCCCCAGTGATTAGACTGTACATTGTAACTTTGTAGAAGGAGGAGGAGGCATTTCCTCAGTCTCCCCTCCCCCAGTGATCAGACTGTACATTGTAACTTTGTAGAAGGAGGAGGAAGCATTTCCTCAGTCTCCCCTCCCCCAGTGATCAGACTGTACATTGTAACTTTGTAGAAGGAGGAGGAGGCATTTCCTCAGTCTCCCCTCCCCCAGTGATCAGACTGTACATTGTAACTTTGTAGAAGGAGGAGGAAACATTTCCTCAGTCCCCCCTCCCCCAGTGATCAGACTGTACATTGTAACTTTGTAGAAGGAGGAGGAGGCATTTCCTCAGTCTCCCCTCCCCCAGTGATCAGACTGTACATTGTAACTTTGTAGAAGGAGGAAGCATTTCCTAAGTCTCCCCTCCCCCAGTGATCAGACTGTACATTGTAGCTTTGTAGAAACTCCTCCCACTGCTTGCATCAGAACTTAAGCAGGGTGATTTTAATATTTGCATAACTCCTCCCACTGTTTGCATCAGGACTTGAGCAAGGCAATTTCAATATTTGCATAACTCCTCCCAAGAGCCCGCCCACTGCTTGCATTAGGTCTGAGGGTTCTGGAGAGGAGGACTTAAGCAGGGTGATTTTTATATTTGCATAACTCCTCCCACTGCTTACATCAGGACTGAGGGCTTTTAGGAGGAGTACTGAGGCCGGTTGCTGTGATGTTTTCAGGAAGCTATGTACCGCTCCCTCCCACCTGCCTTGATCTGTCTGCATTGCATAGAGAAGCACAGAAGCCCAGTGGAAAAAAAAGAAATCCAGCCTCTATGGGCATAAAAACATTTAATTTCAACTTTTTCAGGATCGCCGATTTAATCTGTGAAGTTTTAATCTACAGACAAGTTTATCTATCAGTTTTTTTGTTTTTGAGGGAGCAGAAATTTGATTGGTCGGGGCGAGTTATCACATCTCAAACCATCGCCGTTCTTTTTACACTTTATTAAATAATCTGCAAAGTGCCAAATCACCATTTCCAGCAGATATTTACATTCCAAAAAAAAGGGGGTCTTAAAGATAGTAGGAGGGGCTATGCAAATCATACTTTCTGCTGGAGTGAAACAAGAGTGCAGGTTGCGGCAAAGTATTGGCAGCCGCCATCTTTGGTCCTGGCAGGTTTCGTTTAATGAGTTTTCGTAGGATCGCTCAGCTGTCTCCTGAAACAGCTGTGCTGAAAAATGACAAAAAAAAATAAATAAAAAAAAAAAAAAATCACTCACTATAATAGCGCAGGTTAGGAAAATTAGGATTTCCAAAGCCAAAAAAAGGATTAGTTTCACCTTTGTGGAAATGTGAACAAAAATGGTTGTCTATTTTCTAATTTACCTAAAAGAACTAAAAAAAAAAAACAAAAAAAAAAAAAATTTAAAAAAATAAAAATAGAAAAACTGCCAATTGCGCGTTCTGCCAGTTTTATCCAAAACCATTTTTTGTGGGTTTTTTTTTCCACAAGTTTTAAAAAAAAAAAAAAAAATTTAGGCCTGAAGATTATGTAAAAAAAAAAAAAAAACCCAAAAAATTCTCTCAAAGCAGAATAGTGATATCTCTAATTTTTTTATAGGTCACACAATATCAGCGCAAAATTCAGTTAAACATTATTATTATTATATTAAAAGATTTATATAGCTCCAACAGTTTGCACAGCTCTTTACAATGTAGAGGGGGGGGGGGGGGCAGTACAATTACAGTGCATCCGGAAAGTAGGAGAATAAAAGAAAAATTTAAAAAAAAAGTAAAAATTTTTAAATTCTTATCAAATAAATTTTGTTAAAAATTGTAAAAGCATCCTGTAAACAGCATTTGCACAACACATGAGAACAAAAATTCTGGCGCCGATATTCAGGGTTAACTCTAAATTGATGAACTGTAAACCTTTTAAAAGCTTTGCCTTTATACAATATTTGGGCACCGTATTTGTACCTCATGGGCGCGTGCAATTTTAAGTAGACGTGTGCGATTCGTTTCGTTCCGAATCGAAATTTGGACAACTTTTTCATTACTCAGAAATTTTGATGTATCCGAATTTCCTAATTACAATAGTAACAAATTTAAAGGAATCCAAAATAACAAAGAAATTCAAAAGCAAATTCAAAAACAACATTAGAATAGAAATTAAAGGAATAGAACAGACTAGAAAAGAAAAGTATTGAGGCAAAGAGAACACAATAGAATAGAAAAAAAATAAATTAAAATACAATAGAAATTAAAGGAATATAATAGAAAAGATTAGAACCAATTATAATAATAGAAAAATAATATAGAATAAAATAAATAATATAGAATAAAATAAAATAAAAAGAATATAACCGTCTTCTGAAATTCAAATTTTAAATAGAATGAACTCTAATTCGAATAGATTAGAAAAAAACAGAATAGAAAAAAAAATAGAATAAAATACAATAGAAATTAAAGGAACATAATAGAAAAGATTAGAATCAATTAGAATAGAAAAAGAATAGAAAAATTATATAGAATAAAATAAAAAGAAAATAACCGTCTTCTGAAATTCAAATTGTAAATATAGTGAACTCTAATTTGAATAGATTAGAAAAAAACAGAATAGAAAAAAAAAATAGAATACAATAGAAATTAAAGGAAAATAATAGAATCAATTATAATAGAAAAAGAATAGAATAGAATAAAATAATAATACCGAATAAAATAAAATAGAAAGAATATAACCGTCTTCTGAAATTCGAATTTTAAATATAGTGAACTCGCATTCGAATAGATTAGAAAAAAAACAGAATAGAAAAAAAATAGAATAAAATACAATAGAAATTAAAGGAATATAATGGAAAAGATTAGAATCAATTAGAATAGAAAAAGAATAGAAAAATTATATAGAATAAAATAAAATAGAAAGAATATAACCGTCTTCTGAAATTCAAATTTTAAATAGAATGAACTCAAATTCGAATAGATTAGAAAAAAACAGAATAGAAAAAAAAATAGAATAAAATACAATAGAAATTAAAGGAATATAATAGAAAAGATTAGAATCAATTAGACTAGAAAAAGAATAGAAAAATTATATAGAATAAAATAAAAAGAAAATAACCGTCTTCTGAAATTCAAATTGTAAATATAGTGAACTCTAATTTGAATAGATTAGAAAAAAACAGAATAGAAAAAAAAAATAGAATACAATAGAAATTAAAGGAAAATAATAGAAAAGATTAGAATCAATTATAATAGAAAAAGAATAGAATAGAATAAAATAATAATACAGAATAAAATAAAATAGAAAGAATATAACCGACTTCTGAAATTCAAATTTTAAATATAGTGAACTCGCATTCGAATAGATTAGAAAAAAAACAGAATAGAAAAAAAATAGAATAAAATACAATAGAAATTAAAGGAATATAATGGAAAACATTAGAATCATTTATAATAGAAAAAGAATAGAATAGAACAATAATATAAAATAAACTAAAATAGAAAGAATAAATCCATCTTCTGAAATTCGAATTTTACATAGAATAAACTCTAATTCGAATAAATTAGAAAAAAAAACAGAATAGAAAAAAATAGAATAAAATACAATAGAAATTAAAAGGAACATAATAGAAAAGATTAGAATCAATTATAATAGAAAAATAATAGAATAGAATAAAATAATAATAATACAGAATAACATAAAATAGAAAGAATATAACCGTCTTCTGAAATTCGAATTTTACATAGAATGAGCTCGAATTCGAATAGATTAGAAAAAAAAAAACAGAATAGAAAAAAAATAGAATAGAATAAATTAGAAAGAATATAACTGTCTTCCGAAATTCGGTCGAGTTGAATTTGGAAAATTCAAACCGAATTAGAAAGATGAATAAAACAAAATGAATTCCGAAAAAAATAAAATTTAAACAAAATTATTTAAAATAACAAAATCGAAGCTCAACAAAATTTTTGTAATTTTAAGGCTTATCATGTAGATTTTTTTTTTTTTTTTTTACTCGACGCAACCCAGTCTAATATGTTACCAAAATTAGATTTTATTAATTTTTTTGTATGCATTAAAATTGTTTTGGGGGTTTTAATTAATTTTCTAGCAAAAATGAATACATAAAAATAAAATGCTAATTTTAATATTTGTATGAAAAATTAAAAAAGTTGCTCTGGAGTTGAAGTAGTTACCCATATGGCAGATTCCAGTATGTTGTGGGAAAGGATCATACTGTGCATGTCTATTGATTATTTTGTAAAGAACTGCACAAATTGTTGGCACTATATAAATATATATAAAAATGAAGTCTAGAAATGAGAAAGGTCACCTTTTCGTCTCTGCCACCTACAGCCAAAAATCCTACTGAGCCTCTCCAGCCCTGCTCCGGGGTATAAAGGGGTGACTGTCATGGCTCCATCCACTATCTTTAAATCCACCAAAAAAAAGTTTGTCCCCGTTGACCCACCTCACCATGATCAGGTATTCCATATTAAATGTTTTTGAAAATGATAGCACACAAAAAAAAGTCAGTGAGATTGGGATAGGGTGGGCAGTACATGGGGGGCCTCCAGGACCCCTCAGTCCATAGGTGTATTCAGCTGGTGGACCTGCATCTCTTGCTCCAGGTCGAAGAGGTTGACGGAGTCGGCTGCGGTGACCGGTAGCGGGTCGGTACTGGGGTCCTTATAATGAGGCAGTAGGTGCTCGTTGCCCATGGTGGCGGAGTACATGGAGTCGGTCTCTCCGCGCAGGGTTAGCACGTTCCTCAGTGATAGCCCCAGGCGGGGGGCGCTGTTGGAGTTGCGCACCGACAGGGAGATGACCCTGGTCCGACGGAAGCAGGGCAGGTACTTCCCCATGGCTCGCTTGAAGTCCCTCATGAAGAGCGGGTAGATGATGGGGTTCATCGTACTGTTACAGTAGCCGAGCCATGTCAGCACATCGAACAGTCCGGGGGGGACACAGTCACAGACCGCCTGCGAGACACAAGAGAAGAACGACAGTAAGTACACACAGGGAGCGCGGGGAAAATGGTGGAGTGCAAAAATCCAAACTGATAAAAGTTTGAGGCGGTGAGCTCTACAACCCTAAATAGACACGAAGATCAACGTCCAAAGCATGGTGATGTGGGAGCACCCATGGGGGCCCCAGCTGGATGCGGGGAAACTCTCATTCGTTTAGGATCGGTTTTATTTAAAAAAATTTAAATTTTTTTATTTTTTTATATAAATTTAATACACTTTACACTCATAAAAGAGGATTCCTAGAGCACCGTGCACACGGCAGAAGCTGTTTGCTTTCAGACTCTCACAGACTGAAACACTCAGGCTCTAGCTAAAGGGGAAGGGAAGGGGTGGAGTTGATGGTTTGGAGAAGAGGAGTCACTGCTCTGGTCAGGAAGGGGTTATTGTCCTAGAGTGGGAGAGGGTCACTGCTCTAAGGATGGGGGGGGGGGTGGAATCATTGCTCCGGAGGAGGAGAGGGTCATTGCTCTGGATGGGGTCACTGATCTGGGTAGGAGAGAAAGTCCCTTCTATGGAGGGGAGAGGGTCACTGCTCTGGACAGGAAGGGGTTATTGCCCTAGAGGGTCACTACTCTGAGGATTGGGGGGGGGGGGGATCACGACTCTGGAGGTGGGGAGGATCACTGCTCTAGAGGGGAGTCGCTGCTCTGGAGGAGGGGAGGGTAGCTGCTCTGGAGGAGGAGAGGGTAGCTGCTCTGGAGGGGGAGAGGAATAGCTGCTCTGGAGGGGGAGAGGAATAGCTGCTCTGGAGGGGGAGAGGGTAGCTGCTCTGGAGGGGGAGAAGGTCACTTCTCTCAAGGATGGTCACTGTTTTCAAGTATGGTGGATCACTGCTCTGGAGGGAGCTATTGCTATAAAGAATGGAGGGGGTCACTTCTCTGGGGGGGGGGGGTCGCTGCTCTGGAGAGGAAGAAGGTCGTTGTTCTCAAGGATGGTGGATCACTGCTCTGGAGGGGGAAGAGGGTCACTGCTATGGAGGGTCACTGCTCTGGAGGGGGAGAGGATCACTGCTCTGGAGGGGGAGAGGGTCACTGCTATGGAGGGTCACTGCTTTGGAAGGGGAGAGAGTCACTGCTGTGAAGGGGGAGAATGTCACTGTTCTCAAGAATGGTGGATCACTGCTCTGGAGGGGGAGAGGGTCACTGCTATGGAGGGTCACTGCTCTGGAGGGGGAGAGGATCACTGCTCTGGAGGGGGGAAAGGGTCACTGCTATGGAGGGTCACTGCTCTGGAGGGGGAGAGGGTCACTGCTATGGAGGGTCACTGCTTTGGAAGGGGAGAGGGTCACTGCTCTGGAGGGGGAGAAAGGAACTGTTCTCAAGGATGGTGGATCACTGCTCTGGAGGGGGAGAGGGTCACTGCTATGGAGGGTCACTGCTCTGGAGGGGGAGTGGGTCACTGCTATGGAGAGGGGAGAGGGTCACTGCTATGGAGGGTCACTGCTCTGGAGGGGGAGAGGGTCACTGCTATGGAGGGGGAGAAGGTCACTGCTCTCAAGGATGGTGGACCTCTACTCTGGAGGGGGCTACTGCCATAAATAATAGAGGGGGGTCACTGTTCTAAGGATAGTGGATCACTGCTCTGGAGAGGATAACTGCTCTAAGGATGGAAGGAGTCACTGCTCTGGAAGAGAGGGGTCACTGCTCTAAAGGGGGAGGGCGTCGTTGCTCTGAATTTGGAGGGGGCCCCTATTCTATTCTAAGGATGGCGGATCACTGATCCTGCTCTGATGGGAAGGGGACCACTGTTCTAAGGATGGTGGATCACTGCTCTGGAGGAGGTCACTGCTCTGACTCATACACCTGTGTGTGTAAATTTTAGTTTAGGCTTTATAAAACCGACAATGCACAACCGAGCATGAGCCACCATAGGGAGGTCTTCCTCCATTGGGACGGTCAGCCCAATATGCTCCCCTCATATGCGAGTCGTGGCTCCAGGTTGTTGTTTTTTGGGTCTGCAGCTCACCTGGACGACGTTGGCCACGAAGAAGGGCAGCCACGCCACGAAGAACATGCCCAGCAGGATGCCCAGGGTCAGGCTGGCTTTCAGGGCCTTCTTGCTGTGCTTAGTGACAAACTTTCGGCTCTCGGTGGCAGGAAGCGTGAGAACCTGAGAGAGAGAGAAGCAGATGGATGAGACCTCGATGGTGCAGATTTCCCGATACAAGCCAAATTATTTGTACAATTATTGGAGGAACGGAGAAAAGTTAGAGCCTGCACAGTAGGAAAGCCATCTCCTACTTCTCCCTAGAGAAAGGAGACCACCTTGTTACCATAGGGCCACCATCTTCCCACCCTTGGTTGGCTGTAGAGAAACCTTGTTGGAGATTTGGACCGCCAGCATTGGCCCAAAATTCAAAACTTCAGGTGTTGGGTGGAGCGCCCTCCCCCCCCCCCCCCAGATTCAAACCCCCAATGAACATTAGTCGCGAGAAGAACCAAAATCTCCTTTTTTAGCTCATCGAGGGATTTGAGCCATCAGTCTGCACTAAGCTCCCTTTTTATGTCAGCCCCTCGCCGGAGGATACAACCATCTGTCCGGATTTCATGCTCGGCTTCCTCTGCCAAACCATCTATAGAGACAAAACCTGACCGAGAAAACGTGGCCCCGCCCCCCCAAGGACAATAGGGAGGCTGCAAGGTCTGCACAACATCTGTAACGTTTAACAAAGTAGCTGCTGATGTACTTTTATATGGATACATTTATTGTTCCATATCTTCATATGCAGGCATGTGAGCACTCACTCTCCTGGCCTTGATAATACAATCAGCATCCCTGCTTAATGACTGCTGAAATAAGCTCAGTTAGCCTGCAGGTGTCACATTGGGTGATGATGCCATGTCTGCGGGTGACATTAAACCGCGCTGTCTGGGGAAAAACCAAGAGGCCAAGTTGGAAAACCTGGCATGATCGCTACTACCCTCAACCCCAAAATAACCAATGTCAGCCATGCCAGGCCTCACTTCTTCCTTCTTCCCCTCTCCTAACCGAATGTTCATGGATCAGTCACTCTGCAGAGATGGCAGAGTTTATAAAGGTACATGAATGCTCACCTCAAAAAGTTGACCTGATCACCTCAGGAGGTCAGGATTGGATTTGTTCCTCTGGACGAGAATTTATATTTTTGTTTTTCTACTTTATGGATTGCCCTGGGGGGGGGGGGGGGGTATTGATGCCAGAACAGCCTTCCTTCTCATGCAAGTCAATTGGAATTTAGAAGCAACTTAGATAGAGGTTAGCTAAAGGAACACAGGCAGTCAACGAGTGAGGAGGAGGCCAACCGCAGGTCAGGAAGAGGTCAACAGACAGGGGGTCAGAAGAAAGTTAACAGCCAGTCAGGAGGAGGAGGAGGTCAGTACTAGGTCAGGAGGAGGCCAGCAGCAGGTCAGGAGAAGGCCAGTGCCAGGTCAGGAGAAGGCCAGTGCCAGGTCAGGAGGAGGCCAGTGCCAGGTCAGGAGGAGGCCAGTGCCAGGTCAGGAGAAGGCCAGTGCCAGGTCAGGAGAAGGCCAGTGCCAGGTCAGGAGAAGGCCAGTAGCGGGTCAGAATAAAGTCAACAGCAGGTAAGGAGGCCAACTGCAGATTAGGAAGAGGTCAATAGCGGTCAGAAGAAAGTCAACAGCCAGTCAGGAGGAGTTAAAAAGTAGGTGAGGAGGAAGTCAACAGCAGGTCAGAAGAAGGTCAATAGCAGGTTAGGAGGCGGTCAACAGCAGGTCAGGAAGAGGTCAACAGCAGGTCAGAAGAAGGTCAACAGCAGGTCAGAAGAAGGTCAACAGCAGGTCAGAAGAAGGTCAACAGCAGGTTATGAGGATGTCAACAGCGAGTTAGAAGGAGGTCAACAGCAGGAAAGCTGTATGTGTGAATTCTGAAGCATCTAGGCCAACTCACAATTAGGCGTTCCATTGTGGTGCATTATTGCACATGTCTAAGGAGGCACCACAATGGATGAAAGCAATGTGAATGACCTTGTTTCAACATCACACCACATGGTAGTGTGTATGTATATATATATGTGTGTGTGTGTGTGTGTGTGTGTGTGTGTGTGTGTGTGTGTGTGTGTGTGTGTGTGTGTATGTGTATGTGTATATATACACATACATATACACACACACACATATATACACACACACACACACATACATACATACACACACACACACTGTATATAGTCAAAAGTATTGGGACTCCTGCATTTACACACACATGAACTTTAATGGCATCCCAGTCTTAGTCCGTAGGGTTCAATATTGAGTTGGCCCACCCTTTGCAGCTATAACAGCTTCAACTCTTCTGGGAAGGCCGTCCACAAGGTTTAGGAGTGTTTCTATCGGAATGCTTGACCATTCTTCCAGAAGCACAGTCTCCACTCTAATTCATCCTAAAGGTGTTCTATCGGGTTGAGGTCAGGACTCTGTGCAGCCAGTCAAGCTCCTCCACCACAAACTCACTCATCCATGTCTTTATGGACCTTGGTTTGTGCACTGGTCCAAATCATTTGGTGGAGGGGGGACAATTTGAACAATTTCATGCTCTCAACTTTGTGGGAAGAGTTTGGGGATGGCCCCTTCCTATTCCAAGGGTGGGCCAACTCAATATTGAACCCTACAGACTAAGACTGGGATGCCATTAAAGTTCACATGCGTGTAAAGGCAGGCGCCCCAATACTTTTGACAATGTAGTGTATATATATATATATATATATATATATACACATACACACACACACATACATACATACATACATACACACTGTATATGCATTGGCCTCTATGACACGGTGTGTTGGGGTGCTATTCACAATAAATGACATCATAGCGTACACAGAGCAGGTGTATTGCCACAACACACAAGCGTGAATGGAACCTCAAACTCCAACCATGAGAAGGGTGGACTTCAACCCATGTGATTCCTGTGCCCCTAAAAGTTTGAAAAGTTGGAGATTGAGGTTTTGCCATAAGCTAAATGCATTCCAACTCAACGGTAAAGGTGGTTTTTGGTCCAATAGTCCCCCGAGGGTTTTGGAAGCTCCTCTCACTTATCCTTGGACCGGTTCTTGTGCCAGAAAAACAGCTCCTCGGTACTCTTCAGAATTGTATTTATTTTTATTTACAGAAAGTAACCCACAGCAAAAAAAAAAAAAAGAAGGAAATAAAGCAACAGTAGACAATCAAAAACAAACAAAACAAAATGAAAATAAATAAATAAAAACATATACAAAACAAACAAAAAGAGCACAAAATAAAACAAAAGTAAACTACCACCCAACCTCCCTAATTAAAAACATTGTTAATTAAAAAAAATAAAAAAAAAAATAAACATTTCAAGCAAATTTCACCAAGCAGTTCAATGAGAGAAAGCGTTTTTGTCTGCAAAATGTTGCTGGAATTGTCAATTTTTGCGGCCAAACCTGTAAACCCCTCCCTATGAAGCATGTAAGCGCTGCTTTCCCCAGCATACCCCCCACATTACAAGGTCTATAGGAGACAACCACATAGCGACTTCCATCAAGAAGCAACACTCAACTAGTGTAAAACTTCAGGTAAAAGCTATGCGTCTTTTTTTTTTTTAGTGCATTTTTTAATGTTCGCTGTAGCGTGTTAATACATGTGGTGCGTTTTTTTGATTTGACTGATAAGGATTGATCTCCTGCAGGGACATCATTGTTGTTGACTTTGGAAGGATCTAATTCCAGGGGCTGGCAATGATTGAAAACGCATTAAAACCGCACTATATTTCCACTTTAATGGGTCACCGTAGGCTTCTATGGGGTTCCCAAGGCTTCATACACACTTGTGCGACTTGTCATGTGACTTTGGACACAAAGTCACGGTACAAACCGCAGCCCATAGATTTCAATAAAAGCTGTTCAAATCTTTGCGACTTAAAGACCAGGTCTTTTTATAACAATTGCTGTTTACATGTAAAAATCAGTAATTATATATATATATATATATATTTTATTACACACACACACATTATATATATATATATATATATATATATATATATATTTTTTTTTTTTTTTTAATATATATATATATATATATATATATTTATTTTTTTTTTATTTTTTTTAGCAGGAGACCTTAAAATGACTAAAATTACGATCATTGCAATATTTTATGTCACACCGTCTTTTAAACACAATTTTTGGGAAAAAAATACACTTTTAACCACTTCCGGACCACCCGCCGCAGTTATACATCGCTACTTTGACATTGACATTACATACCAGGGGTTATGGCATCAGATAGCTGCCACAACCCTGGTATTTTTTTACTGGGCGGGTGGTCCTCTTTCACATAAAAGTGGTCCCAGGGGCAGATTTGCCGCAGGATCACTTTTATGGACAGCGGGAGAGGTTCCCCCCGCCACTTCTCATCGTTTTCACCAGAGCTGTCCGGACTCGGTAGCGGGAAAACTATTCGATCCGCTCCCCTCCTAGGCATGAAGTGGAGTGAAGGCAAGCTGGCCCCCACTCTATGGCTTTGGAGGACCAGAGCGACGTCATACCTCACTTCCTCCCAACGGCCCTAAAGGGCCCATTTTTTTCATGGTGAAAAAAACAATGGAATTTTTTTTTTTTTTTTTGCTTTTTAGTGTAAATGTGAGATGTGAGGTCTTTTTGACCCCAGATCTTACATTAAAGAGAACCTGCCCTGTTTATTTCTATTACAAGGGATGTTTACATTCCTCGTGAAGGAATAAAAGTTATCAAAATTTTTTATTTTTTTTTAAAAATGGACAGTGTAAAAAAAAAAAAAAAAATTATAATATAAAGTGCCCTGTCCCTCCGAGCTCATGCGCAGAAGTGATCGCATATGCAAGTCACGCCTACATATGGAAACGGTGTTCAAACCACACGTGAGGTATCGCCGCAATCGTTAGAATGAGAGCAATAATTCTATCCCTGGACCTCCTCTGTAACCTTAAACTGGTAACCTATAGAAATGTTTAAAATGTCGCCTATGGAGAATTTTAAGTACCAATGTTTGTTGCCATTCCACGAGCCTGTGCAATTTTGAAGCCTGACACGTTGGGTGTCTATTTACTCGACGTAACATTATCTTTCACATTATATAAAAAAATTGGGCTAGCTTTACCGTTTAGTTTTTTTTTTTATATGCAGTGAAATGTATTTTTTTTCCAAAAAAAAAAAAACTGCATTTGAAGGACTGCTGCGCAAATACCACATGACAAAAAAATATTGCAATGACCGCCATTTTATTCTCCAGACCCTTTGCTAAAAAAAAAACCTCACACACACACATATATACACACACACACACATCTCTATCTATATATACACACACACACACACACACACACACACACACACACACACACACATATTATTTATATATATATATATATATACATACATACATATATAAAAAAAATTTTTATTGTTTATTTTACTGGGGTTTTTTTTTTTTGTTTTTTTTTTTTTACACTTGTTTTCTTATTACAAGGAATGTAATAAGAATAGGGCATGACCGGTCCTCTTGATAGGGAAATGTGGGGTCCCCACATCTCTCCTCTAGGCTGGAAACCCTGAGATCAAAAAAAAAAAAAAAAAAAAAAGAAAGAAGAAAAAAAAAAAATGATTTTGGCTTCCCAGCTGAAGAAACTGCAGTGTTTACATCTGCCCAGGCCGGACAGAACGTCATAACGTTGTGCCCGAGCCTCCGAAGGTCATAGAGATGACCAGGGACCCATCTGGTCCTTGGTCAGGTCTATGGTAAACGGCTGCCGCCGGTCGATGTGGAGATGCATGATTTTTAAAATAGAGACTGCCATACTTTTTGTGCTTTTCAGTGCATTGGGAAGCCCTTTGAAAATTAATGGGCTGCGGAAAACGCGCAGCTGGGGAACGCAGGGAAGTGGTTAAAGTCCTAGTGCACCAAAGTGCATGGTACCATGCGTTTTGGTGCCTGCAAATCCAACTACGTTAGCTAAAAGGTGTAGGGGTGCTATTAAGAACTTGTACTCACCAATTGCAGTTGGTGCTGCCATCTGCAGACGCATGCAGGTGCAATTAATTCCTAATGGCACCCCCACGCATCAAGCAAACGCGTGTGAGTTTGTGATGACCACAACACTGATACCGCAGTACCATGCGGTCTGGAGATGCATGATTTTTTTAGTGACTGCCATACTTTTTGTGCATTCCAGCACATTGGGAAGCCCTTTGAAATTAATGGGCTGCGGAAAACGCGCAGCTCGGGAATGCACAAAGATGCGCGCGCTTGGATGTATCTGTATGGCGTAAACAAGCTTAAAAGTTTACAGAGACTGCGCGCTCCCTCAAGGCCAGGCGGCGGCTCTGCAAAGCGAAGGATTCAGCAGAGCGAGGATGTCGTACAGAAGAGGAGACCGGCGCCGGCTGTGTTCGGTGGGGGTTGGCGTGCTCCTGCGGCGCACACAGCGACTTGGCACCCGGCAGCCCAGCAGACAGAGGGTACAGGGGCGTGTATATTTTATGCATGCTCTGTGGGCAGCAGGAAGGGCTGGCAGGAGAGCGCAGCGCACATTCCTCGTGTTCGGAGCTGCTGTGCCGCAGGAGGGGGGGAGGGGAGGGTGAATCATCTGAGAGGCTGTCATAGCAGTAGCGCTGCCATAATCATGGGAATGTCATTCATTGAACCGCAGCAAATCCCCAGTGCCAAGCGGTGACATTTATAGTGGAGGAATAAAGGGCGCCATTTGTGCCCCGTGGGCAGCCTGGTGACTCTTCATGTTTCTTAGAGTCATGTGACGACCGCCGGCAAAATAATCCGATCAGTGAGATTTGATGTTCAAAAATCCCCTCTCCGTGTATACATTATAATTTTATAGTGTATTGGGGGGGAGGGGGCAGTATATTACACAGGCACCCTCTGCTTCCTGCTGAGTATCCTTGCGCGGTGACTGCGCTTTACTGTTCTGCCGTTTCAGGGCAGCTCTACCAGTCAGGGCTGGGATGGGACTGCAGCCTCTTGCCAGGCTTCCAGGAGGCCTCTGGGTGGGACTGCAGCCTCTTTCCAGGGCTGACCGGAGGCCTCTGGGTGGGACTTCAGCCTCTTTCCAGGGCTGACAGGAGGCCTCTGGGTGGGACTGTAGCCTGTTGCCGGGCTTCCAGGAGGCATCTGGGTGGGACTCCAGCCTCTTGCCTGGCTTTCAGGAGGCCTCTGGGTTGGACTGCAGCTTCTTGCTGGACTTTCAGGAGGCCTCTAGATGGGACTGCAGCTTCTTGCCAGGCTTTCAGGAGGTCTCTGGGTGGGACTGCAGCCTCCTGCCAGGCTTCCAGGAGGCCTTTGGATAAGACTGCAGCCTTTTGCCGGGCTTTCAGGAGGCCTCTGGATGGGACTGCTGCCTCTTGTTGGGCTTTCAGGAGGCCTCTGTTCTCAATCCACACGGGTTGGTGGACGTATGAAGGAATGGCAGATGATGGGACTCCTCCTTCACCTGTAAGAGTTCAGGAAATGCCAATCCTTGGAGGCAGGAGACTCAATGTCATCCTAATCCATGCCAGTGGAAGAAATATCTCAAGGAGAACCCACCTGTGAACGCTACCAAGGCCGGTATACCATCATCTGTACACTGCAAGTAAGTGTAGCCGAATGTTGGGCTACAACAACATGGAAAATGAGACATTGCTTTATAATTGCTTCACTTCCTCTACTGAGATTCTGAAGTTGTGCTGCACTTTTCTCCCCCAGCTAAAGTCAAGCGAGCCTATAGACTATTACAGAGCACCCAGAACCCTGGGAGATGTAGTCCAAGATGACAGCCATATAAAAAGGGACAACTGACTTTCTGAATTACAGGTTCCAATAGACGCTGGGCAGCAGGAGGAGTCAGGAGGGAAGGGGGGGGGGGTATTACATTTCCAGGGAAAGTGTGTTCTCTGGAGGTATTCATCTGCCAGTGGGAAGCCAAGCCAGCCAAACTCAAGCCCACAGTCGAGAGCGGAGACACCAGAGGTTCAACAGCCCTGTCAGCACAGCTACCTTTGCCCAGTTGCCACCGAGAGACCAGAGCGTTCATCCTGCGCTCTACTTCAAACCATGAAAGACAGAATCACCAGGATAAGACTGAGGGGGCCCGTCCACCATGAGAGCCTGTCGACATTTCACTGAGATCAGGACATTCAATGCACCAATTTCATACTGCATCTTCTCCAAACCTGTACCGCACCCTTACTAACTCTGAGCTGCGGTTACACCAAATGGTTATCAGTTCAGATCCACAGCACCTCATATTAAAACTGTACAAAACCCCTCCGCACTTCACTGCATGCATGTTTAAAAGACTATCATTAAGTGCACCAACGCTTCTTAAAGGGCCTAACAATTGCCGGCAGATGAAACAACCTGTAGGACTGCCCCTCCCATAAGCCACCCTGCACATCCCCTTTGTCCCTTTTACCCCTCCTCGTTTTTTGCTGCCAGGATCTTTCCTGCATCCTCTGCAAGGCGGACCCCCCTGAAGGTAGAACACACATTTAGGGGAGACTCTGCTGTGCACTCGGCACCGGTCTCTGCTCTGGAATCCCCCTGCACTATACTCACACTGCAAACAGCAGGGCATGCACCTAGTGGTCTCCTACACTGGGACCCCCCTCCAGACTACCAGGGCGGGACACACACTATACCAGGACCCTTACAGAGTGGGGATAGTGGGTGAGACCCCAGGGGTCTCTGCTGCATTCTCTGTCCTGGGACCCCCACCAGACTCTAGGTCCAGACAGGGGTGGATAAGAGTGGGGGAAGCCCAGCCTATTGAGTGATTTAAGGATGGGTGGAGGGAACCTGCAGGCACGTCTGATCATCCCTGGAGGTTACCCGCGTCCACCCCAAAGAAAACCACCAAAAGGGGAGAAGGGGGACTGTACTTGCCCTTCCATGGTGCGGGTAACGCTCCAGACAGAACTCCTTACTATCGAAGTAGGGGAGCTGTCGGCCAAGGGACTGCTGTGACTTAGACCCAAGCTCGGTCGTATGTGACCCTGTGAGACGTTTAACTCATGGGCCAGCCTCTGTCCGTGAGGCTATGTCACGGCCGACCTAGCGCGTAGCTGCGGTCTGCACACGCTCGCTGGCTGGGCTGGATCTAGATTATCTAGCCAGTTGCCCAGCCCTGCAGTTGGTTGTAGACCTCCCCAGAGAAAACAAAAAAGATGTAAGACTAGACAGATTAAAACTGATTACCTAGAGCAGAGGGGGGGTTATATACCAAGCTGAGGACGGCCTATGGGCGTAGCCAGGTGTTTTTTGTTCTGCCTAGTCCTACTCCTGGAGGAGGCAATATAACCCAGTAGTTATGGTTTATGGAGCCCTGTGTCCATCGATGAACGAAAGAGAAATATCAACTTCTGCAACATATTCACCCAGACATAAATTCACATAAAATTACTTAAATTGGCTCCCAGTTCTAACAGTATTCAACTGGATCCAAAGACTTTGATCAAGAAACCCCAAATTACAGTATCTCACAAAAGTAAGTACACCCCTCACATTTGTGTAAATATTTTATTCTATCTTTTCATGTGACAACACTGAAGAAATGAGACTTTGCTACAATGTAAAGTAGTGAGTGTACAGCTTGTATAACAGTGTAAATTTACTGTCCCCTCAAAATAACTCAACACACAGACATTAATGTCTAAACCACTGGCAACAAAAGTCAGTACACCCCTAAGTGACAATGTCCAAATTGGACCCAAAGTGTCAATATTTTGTGTGGCCGCCATTATTTTCCAGCACTGCCTTAACCCTCTTGGCCATGGTGTTCACCAGAGCTTCAGGGGTTGCCACTGGAGTCCTCTTCCCCTCCTCCATGATGACATCACAGAGCTGGTGGGTGTTAGAGACCTTGCGCTCCTCCACCTTAGATGTATAAGTAGTCAACTTACACTAAGGGAATCCTAAAATCGAACCCCACAAAGTCAGCATCAACTTTATATGCATTAAAAAAATAAATACATTTTAACCAGACACTGTAGATACGCTGTTTGTCCACCCACCCTCCCCACACTTTCTCCAATGTATGTGGTATTCCTCAACTAGTATACGTGGCTCTATAAAAAGGCTTTATTGATAAGTGCCTTCCAGGCCTGAGCACCGGGAGGAGTAGGTTTTTTTTTCCAAGAGAGAACTATCAACTTTCTAGCGTAATAAAATAATGTCAGAAGGGCAGTGCTGTATTTTGGCCTAGGCCAACAAGGCCCAGGCCTAGGGCGGTACTTTGCAGGGGGGCAGCAAAGAACACGTCCCCCTCCACCTGAGACTCTATTGGCCACTAGTTGCTAGAGTCGCCTCTCTCATTCCCCCCTCTCTCTCACCCCCCTCGCTTTCACTCTCATCCCCCCTCTCTCTCTCACCGCCCCTATCTCTCTCTCTCACCCCCTCTCTCTCTCTTTCTCTCTCTCTCGTCCCCCTCTCTCTCACCCCCCCCTCTCTCTCTCACCCCTCCTCTCACTCTCTCTCTCATCTCCCTCTCTCTGTCTCTCTCTCATCCCCCCTCTCTCTCTCCCTCACCCACCTCCCTTCTCGTGAGATCTCAGGGGTTCATGCTGGGATTGTAGTCCTTCAATTTTGGATAGAGCCACATCCGTTAAAAAAGAAGGAGTGGGGCAAAGTTACATAGGTGGGGGAGGGGGGGGGCCCGATTTTAGTCTTGCCTAGGGCAGCACAAAACCAAAATACACCACTGCAGAAGGGTACGTGTTACTCTCGTAGGGGCCAGGGACTCAACTGGTCCAAGAATACACTCTTCCAACAGTTGGTCTAACACAAAGTGTAGAGACTTCTTCTATACATTCAGTTACCTCCATCCAAAATTTCTGAATGGTCGCACATTCCCTAGAAAATCTGCATAAAATCTGCCCTGGGTGAGGTCCACCACCAACAACAGGGCGACTGGGAGGGGAATATCCTGGCCAGTCTGGCCCGGGGTAAGATATATACGATTGTATTGGAGGAGACGATCCCAAGCCGATAGCAATCCGGAAAAATTAATTTCCCAAAGGTCATCCCAGTCTAGCTGATGGGCAGTGTTGGGGGTAACGAGTTACAAAGTAACTGATTACAGTAACTACATTACTTTTTTTGGTAACGAAGTAACGTAACTAGTTACAATACTAATATTGGTAACTACACTACTTTACTAGGCTATAGGAGGTAACTACACTACTTTACTAGGCTATAGGAGGTAACTACACTACTTTACTAGACTATAGGAGGTAACTACACTACTTTACTAGGCTATAGGAGGTAACTACACTACTTTACTAGGCTATAGGAGGTATCTACACTACTTTACTAGGCTATAGGAGGTAACTACACTACTTTACTAGGCTATAGGAGGTAACTACACTACTTTACTAGGCTATAGGAGGTAACTACACTACTTTACTAGGCTATAGGAGGTATCTACACTACTTTACTAGGCTATAGGAGGTAACTACACTACTTTACTAGGCTATAGGAGGTAACTACACTACTTTACTAGGCTATAGGAGGTAACTACACTACTTTACTAGGCTATAGGAGGTATCTACACTACTTTACTAGGCTATAGGAGGTAACTACACTACTTTACTAGGCTATAGGAGGTATCTACACTACTTTACTAGACTATAGGAGGTAACTACACTACTTTACTAGGCTATAGGAGGTAACTACACTACTTTACTAGGCTATAGGAGGTATCTACACTACTTTACTAGGCTATAGGAGGTAACTACACTACTTTACTAGGCTATAGGAGGTAACTACACTACTTTACTAGGCTATAGGAGGTAACTACACTACTTTACTAGGCTATAGGAGGTATCTACACTACTTTACTAGGCTATAGGAGGTAACTACACTACTTTACTAGGCTATAGGAGGTAACTACACTACTTTACTAGGCTATAGGAGGTAACTACACTACTTTACTAGGCTATAGGAGGTATCTACACTACTTTACTAGGCTATAGGAGGTAACTACACTACTTTACTAGGCTATAGGAGGTAACTACACTACTTTACTAGGCTATAGGAGGTAACTACACTACTTTACTAGGCTATAGGAGGTAACTACACTACTTTACTAGGCTATAGGAGGTAACTACACTACTTTACTAGGCTATAGGAGGTATCTACACTACTTTACTAGACTATAGGAGGTAACTACACTACTTTACTAGGCTATAGGAGGTAACTACATTACTTTACTAGACTATAGGAGGTAACTACACTACTTTACTAGACTATAGGAGGTAACTACACTACTTTACTAGGCTATAGGAGGTAACTACACTACTTTACTAGGCTATAGGAGGTAACTACACTACTTTACTAGGCTATAGGAGGTAACTACACTACTTTACTAGGCTATAGGAGGGAACTACACTACTTTACTAGGCTATAGGAGGTAACTACACTACTTTACTAGACTATAGGAGATAACTACACTACTTTACTAGGCTATAGGAGGTAACTACACTACTTTACTAGGCTATAGGAGGTAACTACACTACTTTACTAGGCTATAGGAGGTAACTACACTACTTTACTAGACTATAGGAGGTAACTACACTACTTTACTAGGCTATAGGAGGTAACTACACTACTTTACTAGGCTATAGGAGGTAACTACACTACTTTACTAGGCTATAGGAAGTAACTACACTACTTTACTAGACTATAGGAGGTAACTACACTACTTTACTAGGCTATAGGAACGCGCTTTCCTGCGTTACCCAAGCCGTGCGATACAATCGTTATTTGGAAGAATAGAGAGGGATGAAGTTTATGACTTTTTGTTGCACTTTATCTTTTATTCTGTTTTTTCAGCTTTTGTTCTCATGTTTCCCAAAGCCTGTGTTTATACAATAAACTCTATGCAGAAAGAGTGTCATGGATCTTCTTCTACACGGTCAATTAAGAAAGAGGAAAGTAAAGTAATAAGTAGTGAAGTTACTTTTCAAATGCAGTAACTAGTAAAGTAATCTCATTACAATTTACAGAAGTAACTAGTTACATTTTTTGAGTAACTACCCCAACACTGCTTATGGGTTACCCCCCCCCCCCAGTCTAGCTGATGGATTACCCCCCCCCCCCCCCAAGCTGCTGTACAAGGTGTGAGGGCCCTGTGTGTATCCACAGACTTCTATAAAGATTAGACAAAGCCTTGTGGAGAGAATTGTCTCGAAGGACGGACTCCGGATCCTCCACCTGCAATGTGAGTTCTGCAGTCAATTACATGCATGACGAAGCTGCAGATAACGAAACAAGTGAGGAGTTAGGCAATTTAAATTTGGATTTCATAGCATCAAAATTCTCAACAATATCTCCCACCCCTTTTTATAACAAATTTGGTCCATAGAATAGGATTAGGAAATAAATAAAAATGTGAAGGGGATTTTTCCATCAAGGTGTGTGTGTGTGTGGGGGGGGGGGGGGGTTATATTGTATGTTTTTAGCACTCAACCTGGTGTGTCAGAGGGGTGGAGGTTCTTGAGAAGGTCTTCTAGACCCCAGATCTCTCCTTAAAGAATACCCGTCACAAGCCTATTGCTGTCACGAGGCATGTTTACATGCCTTGTGACAGCAGCAAAAGTGATAACATAAAAATAATATGTGACAGCATCAGTGTAAAAATAAAAATAAATAAATAAAACATTTTTTTTTGTAAAGTGCCCCTGTCCCCCCCCCCCCCCCCATGCTCGTGTGCAAAGGCAAACGCATGCATCGGTCTCGCACCCATACAGCAAATGTATTCATTTTTTTTTTTAAAGTGTATTTTTCCCCAAAAAAAAAAAAAATTGCATTTGGAAAAACAGCTGCGCGAATACCATGTGACATAAAAAAAAAAAATGTCAAAACCCACCAATTTATTCTCTAGGGCCTCTGCTTTAAAATAATAAATAGAAGCGCAATGCTTTTGGGTTTCTAAGAAATTTTCTAGCAAAAAATACGGATTGTTACATGGAAACGAAAAGTGCCAGAACAGGCCTGGTCTTCAAGTGGTTAATAATGTCAGAGCACAGAGTATCCGTCCATGCCACATGGAATTGTCCAATCAGTGTCACTGACCGTATTTCCATTAGTGACACGCAGATTATTAGGGTTGTCACCGCACAGAATATCCCTGTAGCCCATACATTATTCCTTTTAGTGCACATCTGTCAATGCCGCACTGATTTTTTTTTTTCTACTAGTGCCACGGAATTTATTTTTATTAGTGCCCCATGAACTTTAGGGAGTGTCATGGCAATAATTCTCAGCACAGTACATCTCAGAGTTATAGAGGTTGTTCCTAATCAATCATATCACAGCAATCAGTGCCACAGTGATTATTCCCATCAGTGCCACGGCCATTATTCCCATCAGTGCCACGGCCATTATTCCCATCAGTGCCACAGCCATTATTCCCATCAGTGCCACAGCCATTATTCCCATCAGTGCCACAGCCATTATTCCCATCAGTGCCACAGCCATTATTCCCATCAGTGCCACAGCCATTATTCCCCATCAGTGCCACAGCCATTATTCCCCATCAGTGCCACAGCCATTATTCCCCATCAGTGCCACAGCCATTATTCCCATCAGTGCCACAGCCATTATTCCCATCAGTGCCACAGCCATTATTCCCATCAATGTTACAGCCATTATTCCCATCAGTGCCACAGCCATTATTCATATCAGTGTCACTGCCATTATTTCCATCAGTGCCACAGCCATTATTCCCATCAGTGCCACAGCCATTATTCCCATCAGTGCCACAGCCATTATTCCCCATCAGTGCCACAGCCATTATTCCCCATCAGTGCCACAGCCATTATTCCCCATCAGTGCCACAGCCATTATTCCCCATCAGTGCCACAGCCATTATTCCCCATCAGTGCCACAGCCATTATTACCATCAGTGCCACAGTGAGCTACAGAATTTAATGGTTGCATAGGCTAAAAAAAAAAAAAAAAAAAAAAAAAAAAACACAACCACAACAAGTAGAGGGTTCAACTAAAAGGAAAGGTAATCAAGAAATTGAAAACCTGCAATATGTTTCAGTGCCCATGGCCCTGGCAAAGGGTAGGCAGGAGGGGCAGGGCAATAGTTTATTAAAGGAATGTGGGCACCCTGACCCTAACCCTAAGGGAAGGGGGGGGCATGTGCCATCTGTAATATTTCAGTCAGTGCCAGCGAGTGGATTTCCTTTAGTGGCAAATGGTTTAATTTTAGAATGTCTCCGCACAGTATATGCCGGCACCATCTAAGACTGACCTCCCAGTGCCACATGGAACACATCTGGTCATTGCCACGCTGATTTTTTTTCTACCAGTGCCACCGCAGTTATCTGTGTGAGTGCCACAGAATTTATTTCCAGGAGTGCCCTAGAGACTAAATTTAGAGCGTCACAGTGATAATAGTCAGCACAGTGCGTTTTGGAGGATATATATAACCAATCCCATGACGGAAAATACATGTATCCATGACACAGTTATTTCCATCAGTGCCACAGCAACTATCGAGCCACACTGATTATACAGTATGTTATAGAGATGGGAAAAAAGACAAGTGACATGTTCAACCAATAGGACAATAAATTAAGTAAATGGAAAACCTGCAATATGGATCAGTGCCACATGGAGTATTTCCATCAGTGCCACATGGAATATTTACACCAGTGCCACATGGAATATTTCCATCAGTGCCACATGGAATATTTACACCAGTGCCACATGGAGTATTTCCATCAGTGCCACATGGAGTATTTCCATCAGTGCCACATGGAATATTTACACCAGTGCCACATGGAATATTTACACCAGTGCCACATGGAGTATTTCCATCAGTGCCACATGGAGTATTTACACCAGTGCCACATGGAGTATTTCCATCAGTGCCACATGGAATATTTACACCAGTGCCACATGGAATATTTACACCAGTGCCACATGGAGTATTTCCATCAGTGCCACATGGAATATTTACACCAGTGCCACATGGAATATTTACACCAGTGCCACATGGAGTATTTCCATCAGTGCCACATGGAGTATTTCCATCAGTGCCACATGGAGTATTTCCATCAGTGCCACATGGAGTATTTCCACCAGTGCCACATGGAGTATTTCCACCAGTGCCACATGGAGTATTTCCATCAGTGCCACCGTGACTATTAAACTACAGGGATTATTTGTTGCATAGGTTGAAAAAAAAAAAAAAAAGAGAAGTATGGAGTTCAGCCGATAGGAAAAGGAATTAAATAAAGGGAAAACCTGCAATATGTATCAGTGCCACATGGAATAATTTAATCAGTGCCACATGGAATAATTCAATCAGTGCCACATGGAATAATTCAATCAGTGCCACATGGAATAATTCAATCAGTGCCACATGGAATAATTCAATCAGTGCCCCAGAGAGAAATTTTACTTTAGTGTCAAATGGATTAATTTTGGAGTGTCCCAGCACAATATATCCCTGACTCATCTAGGGCTTACCTGCCACAAGGAACACATCTGTCATTGCCACACTGATTTTTTTTTTTGTCTACCAATGTCCCCGCAGTTATCAGTGTGAGCGCAATTTATTTCCACGTGAGATCTTTAGAGTGTGATAATACTCATCAAAGTAAATCCCTGTGTTTTGGCGGATGTTCCTTACCAATCATATCACAGCAAATACATGCATCAATGCCACAGTGATTATTCCCATCAGTGCCACAGCAACTATCGAGCCACACTGATTATAGGTTACATAGATTGAAAAACAAACAAACAAATAACATCTTCAATTAGTAGGAAAATGAAATAAATAAAATGATAAATTGACAATCTACAATTTTATAGATGTCCATCAGTGGAATGAATGGAATAATTAAATCGGTGCTAAATGGAATATCAAATCAGTGCCACATGGAATATTTCAAATTAGTGCCAAATTGATTATTTCCATCAGTGCCACAAGAAATATCAATCAGCGTCACATGGAATATTTCCATCAGTACCACAAGGAATATCAATCAGTGCCACAAGGAATATCAATCAATCAGTGCCACATGAAATATCAATCAGTGCCACATGGAATATTTCCATCAGTGCCACATGGAATATTTCCATCAGTGCCACGTGGAATATCAATCAGTGCCACATGGAATATTTTCATCAGTGCCACAAGGAATATTTCCATCAGTGCCACATGGAATATTTCCATCAGTGCCACGTGGAATATCAATCAGTGCCACATGGAATATTTTCATCAGTGCCACAAGGAATATTTCCATCAGTGCCACAAGGAATATTTCCATCAGTGCCACATGGAATATTTCCATCAGTGCCACATGGAATATCAATCAGTGCCACATGGAATATTTTCATCAGTGCCGCAAGGAATATCAATCAGTGTCGCAAGGAATATCAATCAGTGCCGCAAGGAATATCAATCAGTGCCACATGGAATATTTCTATCAGCGCCACAATGAATATCAGTGCCACAAGGAATATCAATCAGTGCCACATGGAATATTTCTATCAGCGCCACAATGAATATCAGTGCCACAAGGAATATCAATCAATACCACATGGAATATTTTATCCAGTGTACATGAGATATCAATCAGTGCCACATGGAATATCAATCAGTGCCACATGGAATATCAATCAGTGCCACATGGTATATTTCAATTAGTGCCACATGGAATATTTCAATCAGTGCCACATGGAATATTTCAATCAGTGCCACAGAGAGAAATTTTTCTTTAGTGTCAAATGGATTAATTTTAGAATGTTCCAGCAGAATATATCCCTGACCCGTCTAGGACTGACCTTTCAGTGCCACAAGGAGCACATGTTGTCATTGCCACACTGATTTTTTTTTTTCTACGAATACCGCCGCAGTTATCTGTGTGAGTGCCATGGAATTTATATCCAAAAGTGCCCCAGAGACGATCATCTTCACTGCAATATTACTTAGTATAGTAAAACCAGTATATGAGCAGGGGGTGTCCAACCTGCGGCCCAAGACCGCTACGAATGCGCCCAACAGAAAAACCTATTCTTACACTACTTAACAATGTTGAATTTATTTATTTATTTATTTGGGGGGGGGGGGATTTTTTGTAAAAAAAAAAAAAAGTGTTTACACTTAGCCAACACGCGGCCAATGAAAAATGTAACAATGTCTCTTTACTTGGCTATTATACGTTTTATCTTCGCAAAGAAAAATCTCCCAACCTTCCCAATCGCGCCTCATTCATGTCATCAGTTTTCGGCAGCACCAACATTTGTGAGCGACGATTTTGCAAAGGAAGAAGCACACGAGGAACAAAATTAGAACCACAATATCTGAGGAACACCTTGAGAATTCTTTGGGAATCATTGCTCCATCCATCCAACCAGATATTGATGCGTCCAATTAATTAAAGAACAGCGGCAAATATCGCATTCGTTCTATGTCGCCCAATCTTACTTTTTTTTTAAAATTCTTTTTATTGAGATTATAGAGAAAAATAACAATGCCCACGCAGGCAGGGCACAGAGACCCGAGGCAAGAAAAAAAAGAGAAAAAAATAATACAAAGAACAAATAGAAATATATATGTGTCTCATGCTGTACTCATACAACATTTCGCTGCAAGACACCAGGGACACTTCAAATTTTAACAACATTCCCCCAGATACCAAAAGACAGCAAAAATAAATAAATAAAAAAAGACCCCCCAAAAAAAAAAAAAAAGAAAAATCCCCCACAAGGGGACCTATTAATTAGGGAGTAGCTGGCATCGTAGCTGTTGAGTTGTCCTGTATCCATGGTGACCATACTTTTTTTTTTTTGGACATCCTCTATTTCAATAGGTGTCTTTGCAAAGGGGAAGGGTGGAGGTAAGCAATTGCTTCCAGAATGCCGCCTCCCTTTTTTACTTTCATTTAAAAATAAAACTTTTTTTAAAAACTCATTTAAAAATAAAACTTTTTTTAAATAAAAAATAAAAAAAGTTTTATTGCTCAGATAGATACATTTTTAAACTTGGTATAAAAAAAAACCCCTTGTGAAAAACTAAAAGGCAAAAAAAAAAAAAAATGAATGTAGTTTACCAGGACCAAAATTAAAATCATTTAAAAATCATAGAGAAAATATTTAAAGTAAAACCAAACAAAGAAAAAACACCACAAAAAAAAAAAAAATGTAAATCTATTTAGTTTTTTTTTTTTTAACGCATTGCTTATGAAAATTGAGAAATTAAATAAAAATATGAAATAAAATACAAAACAAAAAACATTTGTTTATTGCCTCTAATCCTTCCATCAAACTTGGTATAACTTGGTATGGTGCCAAATTAAAGGCAACAAAAATGAATGTAGTTTAACAGGGCCACAATGAAAAGGATTTTAAAAAAATCACGGAGAAAATATTTACAGTAAAAAAAAAAAAAAAGCAGCGTAAACCCCATTTTTAAAAATCCATTGCTTAAAAGAAATTTGCAAAAAAAAAAAATAATAAATAAAAAAAGTGTACTTCTTGTTAATTTTATTGGGATTTTTTTCTTTTTTTGAATTTGATAATTATTTATAAATGGTCTCTTTACATTTATTTATATTACTTTTTTTTATCATTTTTTTTTTAAATCTGTAAAATAAACGACAGACTGTTTATTTGGCACAAGAACAAGTCTAGGGTGTGTGAACTTCCTTAACCCTCAGGAGAAGGGCTAAGGGTTAAAGCATATGGGACCCAAAAATCCCCACCAAAAGCACCTTCATTTCACCATTTTATTTGACTTCACCCAAAATGATAAAGTTTAACTAAATCTAACAATTCTTTTTTTCTTTTTATTTTAATTTTGGTTAAGAGAAATCTCAGTTTTTACTCATGATTGGGATAAACAGAGGTCAGCAGATATTCACAGCTGGGCCCATAAACAGAGGTCTATCCTCACAAAAATGTGAAATACCGGGCAGACTTGATTGACCGCTTTGTCCTTTTCGGCCATCAGTCTTCTAAGTTTTTAGGGTTCTATTTGCAAAAGTTTCCTCTCCTTACACCTGACGCTCTTCGAACCTCTTATATGAATTCTGATCAAGCTGTTACTCACCTGTGTGTGGTCTTCAGTAGCGTTGGGCATGTTGGTTGTCAGAGAGGCCACCTGGACGGCTTGTTTCCTGGCCGCCAACAGGATTCGGCAGTAGGTGAAGGAAATAGCCGCTGACGGTAAGAAGAAGGTCAAGCAGGAGGCGATCAGAGCGTACGGTAGACTGACTGTGAGCCGGCACTGCTTCTCCTCCACCATGGATGTCAAGTTTGTGGACGGCACCTCCAAGTTCTGCTCGTGCCATCCCATCTCGATGGGTAAAAATGAGGCCAGCGCCGCCAACGTCCATGTGGCCAAGATCAGTCCCAAGGCCCGGCAGGACGTCATGCGGAGCTTGTATTTGAGCGGCGAGATGATGAGCAGGTACCGGTCCAGGCTGATTACGCAAAGGTTGAGTATGGATGCGCTGCAGCACATGACGTCGAAGGAGTACCAGATGCAACAGAAGGCGCCGTCCAGGACCCACCTGCCATAGAGTTCGTTCAGCATGGCCGGTGGCATCACCACCAGGCCCACCATGAGGTCCGACATGAAGAGGGACACCAGGAAGTAGTTGGAAGTGTTCCGAAGGGACCTTTGGGTGAAGATGAGCAAGATGAGAAGCGAGTTGCCCGCAGTGGTCAAGAGGACAATGAAACTCAAGAAGACGGCAATCCATACCCTTCGCCCGTCCGACGATACGCCTTGGACCTCCTGCCCATGAAGTCCATCCAGCTCTTCATCGTTAAGTTGAGCCATGAAGGATTTTCCTACTCTGAAGAGACCATTGCCGTTTTCTTCTCCTTGGCCGAGGTCTTTGTCTTCTCCGCTCCATCTATATCCTAACCCTTGGCTCTCATATCCCTATCCCGTCAGCGCTCCTCGCACCTCCATTTACTTAGTTTTATTCCATCGCACTTTTCTCGCCGTGCTGGAGATCCCAGGTTTCAGCAGAGCCTTTGTGTCTGGCGGTCTTTTTTTCTGCATCTAATAATGTTCCTCGGCAGTTCCTCTTCCCCATCATTATCTCTCAGTTCTGTGTCTTCAGTTTATTATGCGCTCCCCCTCCTCGGCGGTTGTGTCACTTCTCCTTTCTCCATCCCTTCCACCATGCCTCTCGCAGAAGCCTCACGGTGAGATTTCACATCACACAGAGAGCCATTCCTGAGCCTGGAAACGTGAAAGTCAACGGAGAATGAAAAAATCAGCCGGGAGCCGGGCGACTGACGGGGGAGATTATGAATGCCAGAATGACGCCCACCTCCACTTCCCAGACCCCCCCCCCCACCCTCCCCCCGCCACTCACCGGGGAAAAATCCTATTATCTCAAGGAATCAATTCATTCCTTCCCACAAATAAAACACCTGACTGAATGCCGACACCGAATACCCCCAACAGGGGGTGACAACTGACAGCAGAGACGGCTGACAGAAAACAATGATGACATCAATTGTCACAACAATATCATCATCATCTTCATCTTCATCATCCTCATCATCATCATCATAATCTTCAACATGTATGAGCTGAAATGTAATTTACTAGTGATAATAAAAAAAACAATAATAGTCTGACTGCATTAGAGTGTAAGCTCCTCTGGTGGGGACATTAGAGTGTAAGCTCCTCTGGTACAGAGACTAATGTGACTGTGGGGGAGGGGACATTAGAGTGTAAGCTCCTCTGGTACAGAGACTGATGTAACTGTGGGGGAGGGGACATTAGAGTGTAAGCTCCTCTGGTACAGAGACTGATGTGACTATGGAGAAGGGGACATTAGAGTGTAAGCTCCTCTGGTGGGGACATTAGTGTGTAAGCTCCTCTGGTACAGAGACTAATGTGACTGTGGGGGAGGGGACATTAGAGTGTAAGCTCCTCTGGTACAGAGACTGATGTGACTGTGGGGGAGGGGACATTAGAGTGTATGCTCCTCTGGTACAGAGACTGATGTGACTATGGAGGAGGGGACATTAGAGTGTAAGCTCCTCTGGTGGGGACATTAGAGTGTAAGCTCCTCTGGTACAGAGACTAATGTGACTGTGGGGGAGGGGACATTAGAGTGTAAGCTCCTCTGGTACAGAGACTGATGTAACTGGGGAGAGGGAGGGGGGGCATTAGAGTGTAAGCTTCTCTGGTACAGAGACTGATGTGACTGTGGGGGAGGGGACATTAGAGTGTAAGCTCCTCTGGTACAGAGACTGATGTAACTGGGGAGAGGGAGGGGGGGCATTAGAGTGTAAGCTCCTCTGGTACAGAGACTGATGTGACTGTGGGGGAGGGAACATTAGAGTGTAAGCTCCTCTGGTACAGAGACTGATGTGACTGTGGAGGAGGGGACATTACAGTGTAAGCTCCTCTGGGGGGACATTAGAGTGTAAGCTCCGTTGGTACAGAGACTGATGGGACTGTGGGGGGGGGGGGACATTAGAGTGTAAGCTCCTCGCTCCTCTGGTACAGAGACTGATGTGACTGTGGGGGAGGGGACATAGAGTGTAAGCTCCTCTAAGGGGACATTAGAGTGTAAGCTCCTTTGGTACAGAGACGGGTGTGACTGTGGGGGGGGGGGAGGGGACATAAGAGTGTAAGCTCCTCGCTCCTCTGGTACAGAGACTGATGTGACTGTGGGGGGGAGGGGTCATTAGAGTTTAAGCTCCTCTGGTACAGAGACTGATGTGACTGTGGGGGGAGGGGCATTAGAGTGTAAGCTCCTCTGGTACAGAGACTGATGTGACTGTGGGAGGAGGGGGCATTAGAGTGTAAGCTCCTCTGGTACAGAGACTGATGTGACTGTGGGGGAGGGGACATTAGAGTGTAAGCTCCTCTGGTACAGAGATTGATGTGATTGGCTCAGTGATCTCTGTACAGCACTGCGGTATATGTCAGAGCTATATAAATGTATAATAATAATGGCTCCATTACTGTACAGCCAAACAGGTCACTCCGCTGTAAACTACCAATGATTTTGCGGATTGCGGGGTCACTGCTGATTGGACGGATGTGAATTGATCTTTGCATTTGGTAAATCTCTTCATATGTCCAAGTATTTCCACTGAAACCTCTTTACTTTATTCTACAGAACATGAGAGGATAGCAAAATATCCCATTGTGACACTATGCAGGCAACACACAGGTAATTGTAATCATATGGGAGGGGGGGGGGGGGCAGCAAAAACCAATCTCCCTTAGCAAATACCAACCAATCAAAATCCCCCTCCTCCAGCAAAACTCCCAATAAGTAAAAATCACCTTCCCCATAGCAAAACCCCAAACCAGCAAAAATCCCCCTTCCCCCAGCAAAATCCCCAACAAGTAGAAATCCCCCTTCCCTTAGTAAAATCCCCAAACAGTGCAAAATCTCCCTTTCCCCAGAAAAAAAAACCCTCTTTCTCTAGCTTAATCCCCCACCCCCAACAATACCCCAAACCAGCGAAAAAAAACCTGTGATGAACGCCTTTCCCTAGAAAAACCATGAACAAGCAAAAACCCTCCTCCCCTGCAAAACCCCCAACAAGCAAAAATCCCCCTTCTCCTAGCAAAACCACCAACCAGCCAAGATCCCCAATCAGCAAAAATCCCCCTTCCCCAGCAAAACACCCAACCAGCAAAAATCTCACTTCCCCCAGCAAAACCCTCAACAAAAATCCCCCTTCCCCCAGCAAAACACCCAACCAGCAAAAATCTCACTTCCCCCAGCAAAACCCTCAACAAACAAAAATCCCCCTTCTCATAGCAAAATCCCAAAGCAGCAAAAACCACATTTTCCCCAGGAAAACTCTGACCAAGCACAAATCCCTAAGAATCAAAAATCCCTATCCCCCTAGCAAAACCCCCAACCAGCAAAAATACCACTTTCTCTAGCAAAATCTCCAACCAGCAAAAATCCCCCTTCCCTCAGCAAACCCCCCAACAAACAAAATCCTCCTTCCCCTAGCAAAATCCCAAAGCACCAAAAATACCCCTTCCCCTAGCAAAAACCACAACAAGCAAAAATCCCCTTTCCTCTAGCAAAACCGAGATCAAGCACAAATCTCTCTTCCTCTAGCAAACACCCCCCCCCCCCCTTACAAGCGAAAATCCCCCTTTCACTAGCAAAACCCCGATCAAGCACAAATTCCCCTTCCCCTAGCAAAATCCCCAAACATCAAAAATCCCGCTTTCCCTAGCAACATCCCCAACCAGAAAAAAAATCCCACAGCAAAACCCCCAACAAATAAAAATCCCCCTTTACCTAGCAAAACCACCAATCAGAAAAATCCCCCTTCCCCTAGCAAAACCCCCAACAAAACCCCCCTTCCCCTAGCAAAACCCCCAACAAAATCCCCCTTTCCCTAGCAAAACCCCCAAGCAGCAAAAATCCCCCTTCCCCCAGCAAAACCCCCAACAAAACCCCCCTTCCCCTAGCAAAACCCCCAACAAAATCCCCCTTTCCCTAGCAAAATCCCCAAGCAGCAAAAATCCCCCTTCCCCTAGCAAAACCCCCAACAAACAAAAAACTCCCTTCCTCTAGCAAAACCCCCAGCCAGCAAAAGTCCCACCTCCCACCAAGCAAAACAGGCAAAAGCCCTCCTTCCCCTAGCAAACCCCCCTTTCCACCATCAGGAAAATCCCCCCCCCCCCTTCCGTCCCCAGCAGAGTAAGGGACATCCTCCTAAGCTTCCCATTATCTGTGTCATGAGATACATCAGAGTGGAGAAGAATTTTAGGAGAGATTTCCCAGGCTCAGGGCCCCCCTCTGTATATGAGGTCTGACAAGGCTGCTCGGGGGTTGTCCCAGTCAGTGGGGGGGTGAGTCCTATCCCCCCCTCCCCCAGCTGTACCCAGCACGTTGTTATAGAGCAGATTTTGCACCAGCCCAGAGTATAGAGTGAAATGCGTCCAGAGTGAAATGCGTCAGTGATTTATCTTCTATCCTGTATTAAATTGATATGAAGTATTCAGTGGACGCAGTCGGCGGTCTTCTTTTATGTGGACGGTTCCGGGTCCGAAGCCTAGATCTGCACGTTAGTTCAGCTGGGCTGGCCATTGTATGGATGGACCTGGATTGGGTCTTCTATACGAGGATTCAACAATGAACACCTTGTGACCAATCAACGTTTGATTGTGACACGAGAACGCGTCCCTGGGGCAATATCGACCTTCTATACACTCCGCGTCACCTACGGCAAAATGCGTCTGTGAACTATGACCACGGCGGAGCCGTACAATGAGATCTAATTAACAGGCACTTCACATGCCATTATCTGGCGTATTTCACCTCCACGCTAATACCTTCTCATCCCCCGCTCCCAGAGCCCCCATTATATCCCATAATCACCCATCGAGCGCCGTGCCGGGATTATTATCTTCCAGGGACAAAGAGAGAGAGAGAGACCTCCGCCTGGCACGACTCATCCGCGGCACATCGCCAACCACCACCAACCCATAACCCCGGGATAGGGACACTATTTATTATGTATAGAACAATAGGTAACTGCCCTCATCTCAGAGAAAATTATATAATAATCCCCCATATAGATAATAACCCCCTTCATCATAGAGAGTAACTGCCACTGACCCCCCCCCCCCCCCCCCTTACAGAGAGAGAGAGATCTCCGCCTGGCACAACTCATCTGTGGCACATCGCCAACCAGATGAGAGAGGCAGTACTGGAACGGGGTCATCCAGCGACCAGGACAAGGATGCAGAATTGTGCCCCCCTTCCCCCAATAATAATATATACCATAGAATAGGTGTACCACTCTTCCTCCATTTTTTGCCCCTTTGCTTCACTGCGCCCAGGGCAACTGTCCCTCCTGCCCACCCCTTGTCCCGGCCCGGGGGGGGTGGGGGGTAACCTCCAGAATTCCAACTTACAGCTGAAATTCCCGTCAGGTCAGCGTCTCCGGGTGCCGTGAAGTGAGGATGAGGATGACGGCCCCGGCACTGCCAGCTACTCTTCTTTTCCTACTCTACATTCTCTGAAGAGGAAAGCTGTACTGGACAAAGCCGCCATTGTTTATTTCTCCCTGAAAATTCTGTTCACCTGGCTGCCTCTGGCTTTGGAATTTCAGGGTCAGAGACTCAAAAGCTTTGAAGCCAGAGGATCATTGGGACACCCTGAGATTACCATCTGGAAGTTGCAGCTAAGAGCTCCATAATATAGGGGTGCCTATGGCTGAGCTCCTTCTGAAAATACCAGAAGCCTGGCTGTTATGCTGAACCTCTGGCTTCCATAAAATCTCCGCCACTGACCCCGGAGCAAGCATGCGGATGAAGTCATGTTAAAAGACATGACCTGAACGCTTGTTCTAAAAAAGTGACTCAAGGAGTCCAGAGGATCAATATGACAGCCAAGCATGGGGCATTGTCTGTTAAACCCGGCTCATTGTACAGCTCTGATACTCTGAATACAATGTGTGAGCTGAGCAGTTGGCGACACCTGCTGGACCTGTTAGGGCATTGCAGTCAGGATTGTTTATGGTTGGCGACACCTGCTGGACATGTTCTGCATTGCAGTGAGGATTGTTTATTTTTAGCGACACCTTCTGGACATGTTGGGCATTGCAGTCAGGATTGTTTATGGTTGGCGACACCTGCTGGACATGTTCTGCATTGCAGTGAGGATTGTTTATTTTTAGCGACACCTTCTGGACATGTTGGGCATTGCAGTCAGGATTGTTTGTGGTTGGCGACACCTGCTGGACATGTTTTGCATTGCAGTAAGGATTGTTTATTTATTTATTTATTATTATTTATTTATTTTTTTTTTAAATATGGAACGCTTCACGAATTTGCGTGTCATCCTTGCGCAAGGGCCATGCTAATCTTCTCTGTATCGTTCCAATTTTAGTATATGTCCTGCCGCAGCGAGGACAGGATTGTTTATTTTTAGCGACACCTGCTGGACAGGTTGGGTATTGCAGTCAGGATTGTTTGTGGTTGGCGACACCTGCTGGACATGTTTTGCATTGCAGTCAGGATTGTTATTTTTAGTGACACCTGCTGGACATGTTGGGTATTGCAGTCAGGATTATTTATGGTTGGTGACTCCTGCTGGACATGTACAGTATTACAGTCACTTTGTGTCGACAGTCCAGTCACGCATAAAAAATGCATGTACATGTGTTTCTGATTGGGTTTTTTGTTTAACAACCAGTCTTCTCCTCCTACAAAAAAGATGCATTAAGTATGAAAATGTAACAAAAACATGCTTGAAATTGCGCTGCAAAAACGCATCAACTGTGCATGTGTGCAGGGCCAGGATAAGGGGTGGGCAGGAGGGAGCGGCTGTTCTATGTGCAGTGGGGATTTGGGTGATTTTGCTAGAAGGGGTAATACGGAGGGGGGGAGGGGGTTGTACCAAGAGGGTGAATTTGTATTAGAAAGTGGAATTGGGGGGGGGTGGATTTGCGCTAGTAGGGATGATTGGGGGGTTTGTGCTAGGGGGGAATTAGTGCTAGGGTAGTGGGGGTTGTACTAAGAGGATGAATTTGTATTAGAATAGAGAATTTGGGGGGGGGGGGTGGATTTGAGCTAGTAAGGGTGACTGGGGGATTAGTGCTAGGAGAGGGAAACTTGGGGGAGGGGGGGGGGATTTAAGCTCAGAGAGAAAATTTGAAGGATAGAGGATTTGTGCTAGGAGGGGAAATTGGGGGGGGGGGATTAACGCTAGGAGAGGGTATTTCGGGAGAAACAGAGGATTTGAGCTGGGATGGAGAGGATTTGCACTGGAAGAGGGGAACATTTTTGTTTGGGGAGAATTTTGGCTTGCAAAGGGAATTTATGCTTAGGGGGTAAGGGTGAAGATTTGAGGTGGGGAGGGGATTTATGGTGACGCACAATGCTCATACATTTTGAGGGGGTAGTGCCGTTTGTCATCTTCGCTCTGGGCACCGAATGACCTTGTCCCGGCACTGTGCACAGGTGTAATCCTAGCCTATGCATTCACACTTTGCAAATGCACCTGCAAGTGATTGGCCCTGGGTGGAGGCAGTTACATGCAAGTGGCCACAATTAGCTCAGCTTCCCGCTGCTTTCAGTGGGGCTGCCTACTCTATCGCCGGACCCCCACTGGGGTTCTCGCATGTGATTGCAGTGTGGGTGCATTTGCAAGTGTGAATGCACTCTAATATAAGGCGATGCCACAACACGCTGCACATAAAGCAGGCGCATTTCCATGTGTGCGTTTTTGTGTATATTAACTACTTGCCGCCCGCCATCAAATGACGGCAGAGCTATCGTTCTGGGAGGGGGCCATATGACGCCACCCCAGAACGGCTGCTCTCGCAGGCCCGCAGGGCCATGCTGTGTTCCTTGGACAAGGCCCGACCCTGATCTTGGTAAAGAGCCAATGGCGTGGCTCTTTACCCATGTGATTTGTCCAATCACAGTCGGTCGCAAGTAAATGACGTGCCGTTTATCTGCGCTCCTCGCCTCACACTGTCAGAGTGTGTGATGAGGAGAGTCACTTCCCATCAGTGCCACCTATCAGTGCCTCCTCATTAGTGCCACCTCATCAGTGCCCAGCAGTGCCGCCCATCAGTGCCACCTCATCAGTAGTGAAGGAGAAACATTACTAATTTACAAAATTTACTGACAGAAATGAAGAAAACTTATTTTTTTCAAAATTTTCTGCCTTTTTTTTCTTAGTAAAAAATAAAAACCCCATATGGGTACAGTGTAGCATGACCGCACAATTGTCAAAGTATGACAGCGCTGAAAGCTGAAAATTGGCCTGGGCAGGAAGGAGGGGAAAGTGCCCGGTATTGAAGTGGTTAATGGGACATGGGAGGGGGGGGAAAGTGCCCGGTATTGAAGACATGGGGGGGTTAGCAGGTAGGGGGGGGAGTGTCCTGTATTGAAGTGGGTAATGGGACACGGGGGGGTTAGCAGGAAGGGGGGGGGGGTCCCGGTATTGAAGTGGGTAATGGGACACTGGGGGGGGGGGGGTTAGCAGGAAGGGGGGGAAATTGCCCGGTATTGAAGTGGGTAATGGGACACAGGGGGGGGGGGGGTTGTGCCCAGTATTGAAATGGGTAATGGGACATGGGGGGTTAGCAGGAAGGGGGGGGGGAGTGCCCAGTATTGAAGTGGGTAATGGGACACGGGGGGGGGGGGGAAGTGCCCGGTATTGAAATGGGTAATGGGACACGGGGGGGGGGGGAGTGCCCGGTATTGAAGTGGGTAATGGGACACGGGGGAAGGAGGTGCCCGGTATTGAAGTGGGTAATGGGGCATGGGGGGAAGGGAAAGTGCCTGGTATTGAAGACATGGGGGGGTTAGCAGGTAGGGGGGGGTTGCCCAGTATTGAAGTGGGTAAAGGGACACGGGGGGGGGGAGTGCCTGGTATTGAAGTGGGTAATGGGACACGGGGGAAGGAGGTGCCCGGTATTGAAGTGGGTAATGGGGCATGGGGGGGGAAGGGAAAGTGCCCGGTATTGAAGACATGGGGGGGTTAGCAGGTAGGGGGGGGTTGCCCGGTATTGAAGTGGGTAATGGGACACGGGGGGGGGGGAGTGCCCGGTATTGAAGTGGGTAATGGGACATGGGGGGGGGGGGTAAGTGCCCGGTATTAAAGGGTAATGGGACAATGCACAAGGGGCAAATTTTGAGGGTTTGATGTGAATAGAAATCCTAAACATTGCTGAGGAAACCAGGAGACTGCCGCTGTGGATTTGCTCTCCCCGGCTGTCATGTTGGTCCAGAAGCTCCAATATTTCCTTACCTGGGACATTTATGTAAACGCTGAAGTAAGCGAAATAGAAGTCTATGGCAGAGCGCAGCTAGCCCAGGAAAGTCGCAGATGCGATGTGCTGCACGTGTGGTGCAGGTAAATCGCAGCACATCAGGGTGAAAGAAGCCTTATAGGGGGCTCAGAACAGTAAAGGTTCATTTATATTTGCAGTTTCGAGGGGGGGGATGGTAAAAACCCCATTGTTAGGATGTGTTTTTACCACCCCCAACTGCACCCCTTTAAGCTGCAGTGGTCAGGGGTGTACACATGTTGCAGCCACCGCAGGAGTTTTACGCCCGGTCATGGTTGGTGGGCGTGGCACCTGCCCAGCATTAACCATTCAAGTGAATGAGACCCGCTCTGCAAGCGCCCCACAACCTTGTGCAGTACAGCAAGGAAGGGGTTCAAGCAGGCAGCTTTGTGAGGGTGCTTGCAAAGTGGCCCCATCTACTGGAATGGGTCCTGATTGGCAGACGTTAGCACCCACCAAAAGCAACAGGGGCTTGTGTACACCTTAAGCTGCTGCAGCTAAAGGGGGGGGGGGGTATTGGTGGTGGCAAAACTGCGACTCATCTGCATCGTTTTACCACCCCCCAACTTTATGTGTAAACAAGTACTAAGGGTGCTGCTGTGGAATGCAACTTAAGGGCTCCATTCACAAGTGCAGTAGGCACGGCTACTCCTCTGAAAAGCTTGACTATCACTATCACTTGTGTTTGACAAGATAGTGAGGAGGTGATGTGTTGACTCCTCCCCTCACAATTTAAACCCATGATTGATTGATTGATTGATTGATTGCGGTGCAATGCATGCGATTGTGACACGACAGTACAACAATTGGAGGTTTAAATCAGGTGTGAGGAGGCGGTGCTCTGTGATCTCTGACTCCTCCCATGTTGTTCAGGTAGATCTCCGCCTCTATAAGGTTGCCGCCCCTGGCTGTAGTACATAATTTGGCTTCTAATGAAATATAAATGTGCCGTCTGTTCAACCGGGAATCACCGACATCAATATTCATCATACTGCAACATTTCATGAAAGTCACCTTTGTAGCAAAAGATCCCACTGGCCCCCCATGGGTCCTTACCTGGCCCCCCATGGGTCCTTACCTGGCCCCCCATATGGGCCCTTACCTGGCCCCCCATATGGGCCCTTACCTGGCCACCCATGGGCCCTTACCTTGCCCCCCATATGGGTCCTTACCTTGCCACTCATGGGCCCTTACCTGGCCCCCCCCATATGGGCCCTTACCTTGCCCCCCATATGGGTCCTTACCTTGCCACTCATGGGCCCTTACCTGGCCCCCCCATATGGGTCCTTACCTGGCCCCTCATGGGCCCTTACCTGGTGCCCCATATGGGTCCTTACCTGGCCACCCATGGGCCGCTACCTGGCCCTCCCCATATGAGGCCTTATTGGCCCCTACCTGGCCCCCCAATATGGGCCCCTACCTGGCCCTCTATATGGGCCCTCACCTGGCCCCCCCATATGAGATCTTACCTGGCCCCTGAGCTCTCCTCCACGGGTTCATTGTTGCATTTCCCCTCCCCCAACCGGACTCATTAATGTCGGAGCCGCACAGGTGAGAGATTTAACCCCTCGCTGGCCATCTTATTTAAAATATAAGTGAAGACAAAACATTTTTTTTTTTTTAATTTTGTATGGGGTGGAGAGGGATTGGACCCCCTGCCAGACCCCCCCCCCCTTGCTGTCTGTAGCCCCCATTAGGGGTGTGTTCCCCCTCTCTATTTGTCCTATAACCGAAAGTGCAAGAAATTCCCACATTTTGTGATGTCACCAGAACAGGAATAAAGGTAAAATCTCCCTAATGGGGACACTAGCTCTGGTGACACCCGGGGATTTCATCACTTTGGAAGGATTTGGTCTCACTTCCTGTTTTGCTGTGAGACAGGAAGTGAAGGGAAATCTCCCCAATGGGGACACTAGCTCTGGTGACACCCCGGGATTTCCTCTCACTTCCTGTTCTGGCTGTGGAACAGGAAGTGAAGGGAAATCTCCCCAATGGTGACACTAGCTCTGGTGACACCCCGGGATTTCCTCCCTTTGGAAGGATTTCCTCCTACTTCCTGTTCTGGCTATGAGACAGGAGGTAAAGAGAAATCTCCTCAATGGGGACACTAGTACTTGGGACACCCTGGGATTTCCTCACTTTGGAGGGATTTCCTCTCAGTTCCTGTTCTGGCTAAGTGACCGGAAGTGAAGGGAAATCTCCCCGATGGATACATTAGTTCTGGTTATACTCTAGGATTTCCTCACTTTGGAAGGGCTTCCTCTAACTTCCTGTCTGGCTATGGGAAAGGAAGTGAAGGAAAATTTCCCCTTAATGGGGACACTAGTTCAGGTGACACCCTGGGATTTCCTCACTTTGGAAGGATTTCCTCCCACTTCCTGTTCTGGCTATGGAACAGGAGGTGAAGGGAAATCTCCCCAATGGTGACACTAGCTCTGGTGACACCCTGGGATTTCCTCACTTTGGAAGGATTTCCTCCCACTTCCTGTTCTGGCTATGAGAGAGGAATTAAAGAGAAATCTCCCCAATGGGAACACTAGTTCTTGTGACACCCCTGGATTTCCTCATGTTGGAGAGATTTCCTTTCACTTCCTGTTTTGGCTATGGGACAGGACGTGAAGGGAAATCTCCCTAATGGGGACACTAGCTCCGGTGACACCCCAGGATTTTCTCACTTTGGAGGGATTTCCTCTCACTTCCTGTTTTGGCTATGGGACAGGAAGTGAGGGGACACAGAAGGGTAAAATAAACTGACAAGGGCTACTGCAGTAGTGCTGGGCGGCCTATAGAAATAATATGGGATCCAATGGGAAGCCATGACCTAACAGGTCTCCCTTATAGCCACAAACACTCAACGCGGCCAAGTGCTCATGTTTATTCTTTTTTGAATAACAAAGAGAAATCTGTCCGGGTCAGAAGGGTTATAATCTATTGGAGGATCCACAGACACAGCCGGGCAATGTCCATGAAAGTGGTATACAGTATATATATTGAATGTCTCTTCTCAGCGGCTGCAATGGACGTGGCGATGTACAAACAGATGAGTTCCCAGAAAGGGGGCGAGATATCATATCATTTGGTCAGTGTGCAGTTCCTTCTGTTGGCCTGCGGGTGGCGCTGTGATGTCACAATAAGCCAGTTGTTGGGATTGGCAGGATGATTCCTCCATTCTTCAAGCAGTGCAATGTAACTGGGAAATACTTTCCAATATCATATCAAATATTTCATAGCCAGAGGGGTCAACTAATTACTGCAAAATGTTAAAGGGATTCTCCACCTTCACATAACTGATACAGGTCTGTGCATGGATCCTGTGACTTCTCCTATTACAGAGGTCTCCTCTAATTTCCAGCTGATCGGCTGCTATTATCCTATTATTCTGAACACCCACAAATCTGAGCCCATGTGTTCCCTGGTTCTAGCTCCGCCCCTCTCTGAGCCTGGGAAAGTGCAGCCCATGTGTTCCCTGGTTCTAGCTCCGCCCCTCTCAGCCTGGGAAAATTCAGCCCATGTGTTCCCTGGTTTTAGCTCCGCCCCTCTCTGAGCCTGGGAAAGTGCAGCCCATGTGTTTTCTGGTTCTAGCTCCGCCCCTCTCTGAGCCTGGGAAACTGCAGCCCATGTGTTCCCTGGTTCTAGCTCCGCCCCTCTCTGAGCCTGGGAAACTGCAGCCCATGTGTTCCCTGGTTCCAGCTCCGCCCCTCTCTGAGCCTGGGAAAGTGCAGCCCATGTGTTCCCTGGTTTTAGCTCCGCCCCTCTCTGAGCCTGGGAAAGTGCAGCCCATATGTTCCCTGGTTCTAGCTCCGCCTCCCTCTCTGAGCCTGGGAAAGTGCAGCCCATATGTTCCCTGGTTCTAGCTCCGCCTCCCTCTCTGAGCCTGGTAAACTGCAGCCCATGTGTTCCCTGGTTTTAGCTCCGCCCCTCTCTGAGCCTGGGAAAATGCAGACCATGTGTTCCCTGGTTCTAGCTCCGCCCCTCTCTGAGCCTGGGAAAGTGCAGCCCATGTGTTCCCTGGTTCTAGCTCCACCCCTCTAAGAGCCTGGGAAACTGCAGCCCATGTGTTCCCTGGTTCTAGCTCTGCCCCTCTGGGAAAGTGCAGCCCATGTGTTTTCTGGTTCCAGCTCCGCCCCCCCTCTCTGAGCCTTGGAAAATGCAGACCATGTGTTTTCTGGTTCTAGCTCCGCCCCTCTCTGAGCCTGGGAAAATCCAGATACTATTTTATTTCAGTCTAGGGTCGGATTAAGATTAAAGGTCAAAAAGCTCCGCCCCTCTCTGAGCCTGGGAAAGTGCAGCCCATGTGTTCGCTGGTTCTAGCTCTGCCCCTCTCTGAGCTTTTTCTTTTTTTTTGGACCTGAAACGCGTTGGTTTCCTCTACTTGAGCTTTTATCCTATACTGGAATAAAATTGGATCGGATATTTGAATATACTATAAGATAATATTAATTACAATTATTAAAATCTATTCAAATGCTTATTTTATTATTTTTTTACAGAAAAATATATATTACTCTTCTTTGCCCCGATGACGGCATTTTTGGACCTAAAACGCATCGGCTTCCTCTTTTTGACCTTTGATCCTACCATGGAATAAAATTGTATCTGGACTATGAATCTGCCGTGTGGTGTTTCCATTTTTAGATCTTTTTTTTAGATTTATTTTTTAGATTTTTACACTAAGAACCAAGGAAGGTGTGGGATTCCTCAGGGGTGTGCCCACCCAGTAAGCAGCCATCATCCTTATAATACTATTGGACAGCAGCAGTACCGGTAGGACCACCCCTGAGTTCCAGCACTTCCTATGGTCACATTAAATTAATTGATCAGGCAGGAAATATGGAACCTGGAGAAGAACGTTTGAACCTTTGTAGAGTGGAGGATGCAGTGGTGGAAAGCCTGGACCCAACCCTCATTGTTGGTCAACACAACCTTGCCAACCAATTGCGAGGCCAGATATCGAAAGTGGGGTGTGGCCTCGAACCCTCAGCCACAAGAGCATGGGACACATCTAAACACCCGTCTTATATTTCCATCTTGATGACCTCAAGCCAACAGCCCATTGCAGCTCTTGCCGGCCAACGTTCTGTTTTTTTTTTTGGGTGGAGCTCCAATTCAAGACCTGATTGACGTAACTGGGAGATCCACGCCACCATCTGACTGACGTAACCAATCAGCACGAAGCGTAGATTTCAAGGCGCCTGGTATGACAGGTTCAGGTCTTGGCGTACGTCATGGCGTTGCAGTTGGGGGACAATGGTGCAACCAACAGAAGATTCTGCACAAAGAACTGACGAAAAAAGGTTTCCTGCTATGATGGGGGATGGGAAGGAATCGGAAACAATGTTTATTCTTTCATTTGGGTCTCGCCGGGAGCCAAGTTTATTTTCGGCCTACAAGATTTGGCGTGTTGCAGTCTCTGTCCGTGGAATGTTGGCGTCGGTTTGGCCATGGCGGACCGCCCAGCCACGTGGGCACAAGTCTTTCGAGCTTGGCGGGCGGCTTACTCCTCGCTCTCGCCGTCGCGTTGGGCCGTGGGAGGCGTCTCCTCTTCCTGGTGGTGCTGGTGGCGGCCAATGTTCTCAGCCGGTGAGAGGGTCTCCTCTGCCGTGTTCAGGTAAACGTTAAACATGGCGCTCTCCTGGCTGAGCTCCTTCCCGCAGGACTGACAGCTGCAACGCAGAATCTTCTCCACCAGCTTGTCCACCCGCGGCACCTCCTCGTTCCCCGGACACTCCAGGGTCACCTGCAGAGGGAGGGGCAAGAGGATGGTTTAAGACACAACCCTTTATGTATGAAGATTTATGACACGCCTCCTTATGTATGAAGATTATAGGCACATCTCTCGTAAAGTATGAAGATTTATGACATGTCCAATGTATGAAGATTTAGGACATGCCCCCTATATGTATGATGATTTTTTGGACACACCCCTCATGTATGGAGATTTAAGAAAGCCCCTTTATGTATGAAGATTTAGGACACACCCCCTTATGAAGATGAAAGGCCCTCCCCCTTATGTATGAAAATTTAGGACACACACCCTTATGAAGATTCTTGACACGCCTCCATGTGTATGAAGATTAAAGGCACACCCCTCATGTATGAAGATTTACGACACACTCCTCATGTATGAAGATTTATGACATGTCCCTTATGTATGGAGACTTAAGACACACCTTCTAATGTATGAAGATTTAGGACACACCCCCTTATAAAGATCAAAGGCATTCCCCCATATGTATGAAGATTTAGGACACACCCCCTTATGAAGATTTATGACACACCTCCTTATGTATGAAGATTTAGGACACACCCCTCAAATATGAAGATTATAGCCACACCCCTCACGTATGAGGATTTGGGACCCACTCCTCATGTATGAGGATTCATGACATGTCCCTTATGTATGAAGATTTAAGACACTCCCTCTTTATGTATATTTGGGACACACCTCTCATGTATGAAGATTTAATACACGCCCCTTATGTATGAAGATTTAGGATACACCCCTTATGAAGATTAAAGGCATTCCCCCTTAGGTATCAAAATATAGGACACACACCCTTATGAAGATTTATGACACACCCCCTTATGTATGAAGATTTAGGACACACCCCATTTATGTATGATTTAGGACACACCCCTCATATATGGAGAATTGAGAAACGCCCCTTTATGTATGAAGGTTTATAAAACACTCATTATGCATGAAGACTTAAGACACGCCTCCTTATGTATGAATATTTAGGACACACCCCTTTATGAAGATTAAAGGCACTCCCCCTCATGTATGAGAATTTAGGACACACCCCCTTATGAAGATTTATGACACACCCCTTATGTATGAAGATTTATGACACACCCCTAATATAAGAAAATGTTAGATGCACACCTATGTGTAGAAATTTAGGACGGCCCCCTTATGTACACATATTTAGGACACGCCCCCTTATGGATGAAGATTTGGGATTTATTTGCAGTAAATGATGAAGGAAAGTTTATTCTGCCTCTAATCTTCATTAAAGGGGACCTGCCATTACACAGAGAGTCATTGCTAAACTTTTAAAACAAGCATGTAGCCAGTGAAGCCAAGCTGGCCAATATACTCACCACATCCCACATGGACTTGGCCGGCATGCAGGAGTCACAGTGCACCAGGGACTCGGTGGACTGCGGGAAGGTGTTGGGGACGCTGTAGCTGAAGCACTGTCCCAGACACGCCCTGAAATCAGACAAATCCAATCAAACAACGATTGCTAATCCCCAACAAGGAACACCCACCTTCCAATCTGATTGTACAATCTCCTGATTGGAGGAAGAATGGATGGATTGTTTAGACAAGCCGCCCTCAGATTATGTGTACGAAGTTTTTCGTTTTTTATTCGATATTTAAATAATTTCGTTTATTTAAATTTACTTTCTACTATTCTATTATTTTCTATTGTTTTTTCTATTCTATTATTTTCTATTCCCTTATTTTCTATTTTATTTTATTCTATTCTTTTCTATTCTATTCTGTTTTATATTCTATTAAATTCTATTCTTTTCTATTGTTTTATTTTCTATTCCCTTATTTTCCATTTTATTTTATTCTATTCTTTTGTATTCTATTCTATTTTCTATTGTATTATTTTATATTCTATTACATTCTATTCTTTTCTATTTTATTTTCTATTCCCTTATTTTCTATTCTATTTTTTCAATTCCCTTATCTTATATTCTATTCTTTTGTATTGTATTGTATTTTATTTTCTATTATGTTATGTTTTTATTATATGATATTCTATTCTTTTATATTACTTTCCTTTAGTTCCAATTATATTGGATTCTATTCTTTTATTTTTTATTCCATTGTGTTTTACTCTATTCCTTTCAATTCTGTTCCTTTATTTTCTATTCTATTCTATTATTTTCTTTTGTTTTATTTTCTACTCAAATCTATTCCCCTATTTTCTATTCTATTTTATTCTTTTGTATTCTATTATATTTTCTATTTTATTATTTTCTATTCTATTCCTTTCTATTGTTTTATTTTCTATTCTATTATTTTCTATTCCCTTATTTTCTATTTTATTTTATTCCTTTCTATTTTCTATTGTATTATTTTATATTCTATTAAATTCTATTTGTTTTATTTTCTATTCCCTTATTTACTATTCAATTTTTTCTATTCCCTTATTTTCTATTTTATTTTATTCTATTCTTTTGTATTCTATTCTATTTTCTATTGTATTATTTTATATTCTATTAAATTCTATTCTTTTCTATTGTTTTATTTTCTATTCCCTTATTTTCTGTTATATTTTTTCTATGCCCTTATTTTATATATTTTTTTTATTCTATTCTTTTGTATTCTATTCTATTTTCTATTGTATTATTTTATTTTCTATTAAATTCTATTCTTTTCTATTGTTTTATTTTCTATTCCCTTATTTTCTATTCTATTTTTTCTATCCCCTTATCTTATCTTATATTCTATTCTTTTGTATTTTATTTTCTATTATGTTATTTTTTATTTTATGATATTCTATTCCTTTATATTACTTTCCTTTAGTTCCTATTATATTGGATTCTATTTTATTTTCTATTCTGTTGTGTTTTATTCTATTCCTTTCTATTCTGATCCTTTATTTTCTATTCTATTTTATTCCATTCTTCTTTTCTAATTTTGATTTAAAAATCCTTTACAATACATTTTCAAATGCAATTTGCAAAATTAGCGATTTGAATTTCAGCCGAATTTAATTTCGGATTGGTTTAAATTAGTTACTATTGTAATTTGGAAATCCGGATACATCCGAATAATTAGATATTTGTCTTAATTTCGATTGGGAACAAATCGGGCTGCACATGTTTGATAATGTATGGGGTCAGATGAAAGCGAAGTCAGGACCCAACAAAATCATCCATCCATCCATCCGTCACCCAATCCCGTCTCCCGCACACTGTACAGCGCTCTGTATCTGTCCAATCAGATTGCGCAGAGGTCAGGAGATTGGAATCGGTGACGTCATCACGTCATCACGCCATAATGGCCGACATTGGTCTCACCTGTTCTGGATGGACTTGGATTCGCAGCCGCTGTGGCCGACGATCTGGGTGATGTTTTTGGCCTCGCACCAAGCGCTCTTGTCCGGGAAAAGGGCCAACCGGTTAATCGGAGGCGGAGCCGCGAAAATCGCTAGCGGAAGCAGGAAGCCAATCAGGAAGCGGACCATCATCGTCACCTACAACTGAGAGGAGAGTCTGACGTGAGAATCGTCATCATCATCAACATTAAATATAACGACGAGTATCTGAGGGTGGAAAATCGATCGTTTATTGATTGGAAATCTGATATTCAGTTTGGTGCCATTATCAGCCAATCGCCATAAAAGGGACATGACGGCGAGCTCCACCCAGAGACTCTGCCTAGGCTGAGATGATGTCATCGGTCTGCTACAGGCAGGAGGAAGCATTTTCTCAGTCTCTTCCCCCCTCCCCCACCTAGAGGCTACAGGACTGTACTACAGGAAACAAACAATGCACACCTTATAGCAAATCATGTGACAGACAATTCCCATTATACATGGAAGCTCCGCCTCTTATCATTAACAAGCCGTCGGTGAGCTCCAATCAGTGACTTTGCCTAGGCTGAGATGATGTCATCAGTCTGCTGCAGGCAGGAGGAGGCATTTCTTCAGTCTCCCATCCCCCCAGTGATCAGACTGTACATTGTAACTTTGTAGAAGAAGGAGAAGGCATTTCCCTAGTCTCCCCTCCCCCAGTGATCAGGCTGTACATTGTAACTTTGTAGAAGGAGGAGGCAGCATTTTCTCAGTCTCCCCTCCCCCAGTGATCAGACTGTACATTGTAACTTTGTAGAAGAAGGAGAAGGCATTTCCCTAGTCTCCCCTCCCCCAGTGATCAGACTGTAAATTGTAACTTTGTAGAAGGAGGAGGCAGCATTTTCTCAGTCTCCCCTCCCCCAGTGATCAAACTGTACATTGTAACTTTGTAGGAGGAGGAGGCATTTCCTTAGTCTCCCCTCCCCCAGTGATCAGACTGTACATTGTAACTTTGTAGAAGGAGGAGGAGGCATTTCTTCAGTCTCCCCTCCCCCAGTGATCAGGCTGCACATTGTAACTTTGTAGAAGGAGGAGGAGACATTTCCTCAGTCTCCCCTCCCCCAGTGATCAGACTGTACAATGTAACTTTGTAGAAGGAGGAGGAGGTATTTCCTCAGTCTCCCCTCCCCCAGTGATCAGACTGTACATTGTAACTTTGTAGAAGGAGGAGGCATTTCCTCAGTCTCCCCTCCCCCAGTGATCAGGCTGTACATTGCAACTTTGTAGAAGGAGGAGGAGTCATTTCCTCAGTCTCCCCTCCCCCAAGTGATCAGACTGTACATTGTAACTTTGTAGAAGGAGGAGGAGGCATTTCTTCAGTCTCCCCTCCCCCAGTGATCACACTGTACGTTGTAACTTTGTAGAAGGAAGAGGAGGCATTTCCTCAGTCTCCCCTCCCTCCAGTGATCAGACTGTACATTGTAACTTTGTAGAAGGAGGAGGAGTCATTTTCCCAGTCTCTCCTCCCCCAGTGATCAGACTGTACTTTGTAACTTTGTAGGAGGAGGAGGAGGCATTTCCTCAGTCTCCCCTCCCCCAGTGATCAGACTGTACTTTGTAACTTTGTAGGAGGAGGAGGCATTTCCTCAGTCTCCCCTCTCCCAGTGATCAGACTGTACATTGTAACTTTACAGAAGGAGGGGGAGGCATTTCCTCAGTCTTTCCTCCCCCAGTGATCAGACTGTACATTGTAACTTTGTAGCAAGTGACAAGGTGAGAGGCTGCAGCAGGGGCTGATCTGTGTCAGACATTTGTGAACACACGGACATTATAAAAATATTATATAATAAATATGCATTAGAATATTTTTTTTTATTTATAATGTAGTACTAATAACTGAATAGTAAATATAATGTAAAGCAAATTTAAAAAATTATAAATATATAAATCATAATTTGACTTAATCTAATTCCTATATATATATCCTAATATCCTATATATATATATTTTTTTTTTTTTTCTAATAAGTATAATATTACAAATAATATATCATTTTTTTATATATTATATTTAATATTTTGAATTTCATTTTATATCAATCATTATTTATTTATTGGGTGGAGCCCATTTGGAGATCGATTTTGAGTTTGTTGCATCGATCGGCCGCACTTGTCACTTCTGATCGTTTGAACAAACATCTGGGGGCGGGTCAGGGAACGAATCGTAATTCTGATCGATCAAATAATCAGGGTCACATTGATGACCAATCGATCGTATTTTTGATCACTATTTTAAGCTGATCAGAGGTGTTGAACAATAGAGGAGAGCGGAAGGTTTGGCGCTGTGACCGGTGGGAGGGGCCTGTATGAGTATTAGCGGAAGGTATGTGAGGGGGGCGGAGTCACCCATCCATGTCTGGGGATAATGTTCAGGTTGGGAGACGGCCGGACGCGTGGCTGTAAATTACCTGCAAATTCACCGTCAAGTCCAGACAGCTTCCAGCCCGCCCCGCCCACTGCGCACCCAGGAATGTGCCGCAGGCATGGAATCCGCCCTCTCCGTCTCACGGGCACGGCGCAACACTTAACCCCTTCCCGGGAGACGGCGTCACAATACACAACAACTCTGCTCGGCAGGCACGACTCTTCAAATTGCACAGCGCCAAACCGCATGGTACTGCGGCATGCCACGCATTTTGGTGGTTCCACACGCGTACATGCGTGCGAGGCGCCATTAATAAAAACCGGCACCTGCGTGCGCCTAAAGAAGAAAACGCGTATTTCCTGCAGCACAAGGGGTGTGAGCCGGCCCCTGGGGCCCCCAATCATACCTCCATGACCCACGATCGCGCACATGACGCAGGCACAGATGCAGCAAGCCAAAAAATATATATAAAATAATTTTTTAAAATGCAGCAAGCCAAAAAGAAAAAAACAAAAAAAGACCAGCAAGCCATAAAAAAAGAAAATCCACAGCAAACGAAAAAACACAAAAATAAATTCAAAAAAAGATGCAGAAATCGCCCCCCCCAAAAAAAAAAAAAAAAAAAAAAAAACAGAGACATAGTAAACTAAAAAAAAAAAAAAAAAACACAAAACAAAAAAATAAATAAAACAAAAGGCGCAGCAAGCCAAAAAAATAAATAAATAAAAAGCTACAGCAAGCAAAAGAAAACAAAAATAAAAAAATCAATGAAAAAAAGATGCAGCAAGCCCAAAAAAAAACAAAAGGAGACATAGCAAGCCAAAAAAAAAGGTGCAACAAGCAAGAAAAAATAAATAAAACTGCAAGCCAAATAAACAACGCAGCAAGCACCACAAAAAAAAAAAAAAAATAGACAAACAAAAAAAAAACAGCTAGCAAGAACAAAAAAAAGGATACAGCAAGCCAAAAAAAAAACAAAAAAGATACAGTAAGCCAAATAAATAAGATGCAGCAAGCCAAAAAATATATATAAAATAATTTTTTAAAATGCAGCAAGCCAAAAGGAAAAAAACAATAAAAGACCAGCAAGCCATAAAAAAAGAAAATCCACAGCAAACGAAAAAACACAAAATTCGAAAAAAGATGCAGAAATCGCCGCCCCCAAAAAAAAAAAAAAAAAAACAGAGACATAAAAAAAATCAATAAAACAAAAGGCGCAGCAAGCCAAGAAAAATAAATAAATAAATAAAAAGCTACAGCAAGCAAAAGAAAACAAAAAAAAAATCTATGAAAAAAAGATGCAGCAAGCCAAAAAAAAAACAAAAGGAGACATAGCAAGCCAAAAAAAAGGTGCAACAAGCAAGAAAAAAAATAAAATAAAACTGCAAGCCAAATAAACAACGCAGCAAGCACCACAAAAAAAAAAAAAAAATGGACAAAAAAAAAAAAAAAAAACAGCTAGCAAGAACAAAAAAAGGATACAGCAAGCCAAAAAAAAAAGATGCAGCAAGCCAAAAAAAAACAAAAAAGATACAGCAAGCCAAATAAATAAGATGCAGCAAGCCAAAAAGAAAAACAGAAAACAGAAGCAGCAAGCCACATAAAAAAAAAAAAAAGCACAGCAAGCAAAAACAAAAAAGGCGCATCAAGCCCAAAAAAATAAATAAAAAGCAGCAGCAAGCAAAAAAAAAAAAAAAAAAAGGAAAATCAATCAAAAATAGACACAGCAAGCCAAAACAAACAACGCAGCAAGCACCACAAAAAAAAAAAAAAATAGACAAACAAAAAAAGACCGCAAGCCAGAAAAAACAAAAAAGATGCAGCAAGCCAAATAAATAAAATGCAGCAAACCAAAAAGAAAAACATAAAAAGCTGCAGCAAGCAAAAAAAAAAAAAAATCAATCAAAAAAAGATGCAGCAAGCCAAGAAGAAAAACAAAAGGAGACAAAGCAAGGAAGATTAATAAAAGAAAACGCGTTGCGGTGATGTGGAGTTTTTAGGTTATAATGGTAGTTTATTCTTCATGCGTTTTTAGTTGCTCCTGCGTTGTAGCGCACATAAAATGCGATGCTGGAAACGGGCCCTACAGGTGCGACCGAGCACGGGCGCATTCCCACACATCGCCATTCTTTTCTTTGGGTTGTCGTATATGTGCAAGAAATGCGGGAATAAAGTTCCAGGCTCTCTTTCCAAATAAAAGCTCCGCCCCACGCGGTTTGGCGCGTCCAAACCTCCATGTCTCGTGATTGCGCATTTTTTTTTTCACGTGCCATGCATTGAGCAGCCCGTTTACATGCGCCAAAGAAGCAGCCATGCCTTTTTTGGGCACACTTTTACGGAGCATGCAGATGTGAATGGAGCCGGAGAGGTCGGATTGCCCCACCCCCAGCGGTTTTTGAAATTGAAATGTTTGTTGTTGAAGTGGAGGAGGGTCGGCGCCTCTGTCAGGTTTTTACTGCCATCTACTGGAGGGATCCCTCACTTCCTGTCACATTGCTTTCCTGCTCTGTCCTGGTGTCACCCGTACAGGAAGTGATGGGAAATCTCCCCAATGGGGTCACATACAGAAATAAATCCCTGACTTGAACCTCTTCCCCCCCCCCCCCAACAAAAATTAAAAAAAATAATAATAATCATTTTGGCTTAAGTTGGGCTCTGCTTTCGGCGGCGGGAGACTTTCACCGCGGCCAGGGCGATATTTTATAGCGGCGCCCGGCTTGGTTGCATGAGAAGCAGAAAGTGAATTGTTACCAGAAACAAAGATGGTTGACAAATCCCCCCCCCCCCCCCGACGCCCCCGGCAGGACACGTGCGCCGCATTACAGCGCTGGGCTCACACTTTCCGCTCTTTATATTGGTGAAAAGGGGAAAAAACAGGTGGAGCGACTCCGGAGGGAGCGCCGGTAATGGGAAACAATTTAACTGCTCCCACAGCGAGAGTTTAGGGAAGCGCAAGGCCAGCGAGGGCGGAGGAGGGGGGGAGGGGGGGAAGCCGTGGTTCAAGAGTACGGAATGTAACATCTGTGCACAACCGGAGACACGCCGAGCGTAATGCGAAACATCCTACCGAGCAAAGCGCCATCTGTGCGCCCGTACCACCATTTTTAAGGGCCCTTTCACGCCGTCCGGTTAGAAAACACGCGCGGATTTTTAAGCACGTTTTTTTAAAGCGTTAGGTTAAAGCGTAAGGTGACGCAATGTGCGTTTTCCATGCGTTTTCTTCCCGCAGGCCTATGAGAACTATGGACATGTGACTTGGAAAACGTATTTCAAAGGCATGTTACATTTCCCGCATGTTTTCAATGCGTTGTGTGTGCGACTTTACCATCATGCACAAAAGACGCAGCAAGCTAAACAAAACAAAAAAAAAACATAAAAAACACACAAATAAGAAGCAGCAAACAAAAAATAAATAAATAAACAAAAAAAAAAAAAAAAAGACACAGCAACCCAAAAAAATAAATGCAGAAAGCCAAAATAAATAAAAAAATAAATAAAAAAAAAAAGAGATGCAGCGAGCCAAAAAGAAAAAAAAAAAAACGCAGCAAGCCAAAAAAATAAGAAAAATAAAGAAGACGCAGCAAGTAAAAAACAATGAATAAATAAAAAGACGCGGCAAGATAAAAAGGAAAACAAAAAAAAAAAAAAACGCAGCAGGACTTCCCATAGACACTCCTAAACTTTGTGGACAGTCTTCCCAGAAGAGTTGAAGCTGTTATAGCTGCAAAGGGCGGAGCCAACTCAATATTGAACCCTACGGACTAAGACTGGGATGTCATTAAAGTTCATGTGTGTGTAAAGGCAGGCGTCCCAATACTTTTGATAATATAGTGTATGTGCGGGAACTCCTCCCTTTTAAGGAAGTCTGTGCCTCCACCCCCTACCCACCTCTGAGCACCAACCCTTGGTTCCACCCACTACCCACCTCCCGGTACTGGTCCTTTTAGAGAGAACAGAACCAAGTATCATTTTGTGGTGATCATAACAATGGACCCCTCAGCAACAATAGATCCCACTCCAAAAACAATAGCTTCCTCAAGCGATAATACATTCCCTCAACAACAATAGACCCCCACAACATTTGACTCACCCCAGCAACAATAGATGCCCCATCAACAATAGATCCCCCCGGCAATAATAGATACCCCCTGCATAACTAAACCCACCCCAGCACTGAGAGACCCCCCCCCAACAACAATACATCACCCAGCAACAATAGATACCCCCAGCAACACTAGACCCACACCAGTAGCAATAGATACCCCATCAACAATAGATCCCCCGGCAATAATAGATCCCCCCGGTAATAATAGATACCCCAGCAAAACTAGACCCCCCAGCAACAATAGATCACCCAGCAACAATAGATCACCCAGCAACACTAGACCCACCCCAACAACACTAGATCACCCAACAACAATAGATCCTCCAGCAACACCAGACCCACCCCAACAACACTAGACCCACCCCAGCAATGCTAGACCCACCCCAGCAACAATAGATGCAACATCAACAATCGATCCCCCGGCAATAATCAATACCCCCAGCAAAACTAGACCCAACCAAGCAACAATAGACCCCCCAGCAACAATAGATCACCCAGCAACACTAGACCACCCAGCAACACTAGACCCACCCCAGCAACACTAGACCCACCCCAGCAAAAATAGATGCCCCATCAACAATAGATCCCCCGGCAATAATAGTTACCCCCAGCAAAACTAGACCCACCCGAGCACTAAGAGACCACCCCTCAGCAACAATACATCACCCATCAACAATAGACCCACACAAGTAACAATAGGTCTTTGCTGCAGAGGTTGAAGGGGTGGGGGAGGGGTCAGACTGTCAGTGCTCAGACCATACGCCGCACACTGCATCAAATTGGTCTGCATGGCTGTCATCCCAGAAGGAAGCCTCTTCTAAAGATGATGAACAAGAAATCCCGCAAACAGTTTGCTGAAGACAAGCAGACTAAGCACATGGATTACTGGAACCATCTCCAAATTGACACTTTGGGCCCAATTTGGACATTGTCACTTAGGGGTGTACTCACTTTTGTTGCCAGTGGTTTAGACATTAATGGCTGTGTGTTGAGTTATTTTGAGGGGACAGTAAATTTACACTGTTATACAAGCTGTACACTCACTACTTTACATTGTAGCAAAGTCTCATTTCTTCAGTGTTGTCACATGAAAAGATAGAATAAAATATTTACAAAAATGGGAGGGGTGTACTTACTTTTGGGAGATACTGTATATATTTTGTATATATTTATTTTTTTATTTTTATATATTTATTTATTTATTGTGTGTGTATATATATATATTTTTTTAAGTGTACGCAGAGGATATATAAAACATAAACGCACAGCGCTGGGAGTGTACACGGCGCTGATCACTTTCACATCTGCATCTATAAAAATAACAGGGGGGGGGGAGGGAAGCCATAAATCGGCGAGCTGTGCTGGGGGTGGCGGAGCTGTGCTGGTCCCGGCTCGGGACGCTCGGTGATAAGTGATCCCCAGCTGTGAGAAGAACAACAATCACGTTTATATGAAAGCCGAGAGTCCCACCGGGGGGGTGGAGCTCATTGCGAGCCCCATCCGCCACAGATTCGCTAGAACCCCCCACCCCAGGAGCGCTCCAATGCTTCCTAAAGACTGCGGATCTGATAGCGTCCTGATCTCTAAGGCTCCATTCACAGAACGCGTGACGCGCTGGTGGCGCATTCTTTGCCAATGGCACCCCAAACATGGAATGGTGAAAAACGCGCAAGCTCACCAAGAAAAAGGTGGCGTGTTTGTCACATGTAGGGTACCTAGAATAAATATTTAGGCTGCCCAATGCGCGTCGCGGGAAAACGTGGAGAAAAAAAAAGCGCCATCATGCAACACACAGATGTGAATGGGACCCTAAAGGTTTTCACTAGACGTGTGCAGAACGATAACATTTATTTAGTTTTGTTTTGATCCGTTAAATTCGTTTTCAGAATTTGTTTTGTTTCGTTTTATTTAATTATTTTCTAATTTGATTTGAATTTTCTGAATTTGAGTAAATCAAATTCAATCTCACCGAATTCAGAAAAATTGGCATTAAGAAAATTTCAAATCGGCATTCGAGTTCTAATTTGTTTTTTTTGATTCGAATGCGGCTGCTGCATTTTTCACATCTAAGAATTGCAATAGATTTACTTGTTTCCAAATTTGAATCAACTTCAAATGGAATTTAAATTGGAATTTAGTTATTTTGGAGGATATGTTTACATTTGTGATTTGGAATTCGGATACATTCGAATTTGCGAATAACAAAAAACGTGTCCGAATTTAGATTCGGAACAAAATGAATCGCACATGTCTAGTTTTCAGCTATTGGATTCTACGTGGAAATTGTGTGACAACCTTCATAAACCTTTTAATTGATATCTACAGTCAGACCGTCTTTAGTTTGAATGGAGTCAGCAGTGGATTGACCCTTGCCTTCATTTCCTGTCAAGGGAGACACAAAAGGAAGTTAAAGGAAATTGCTCTTAGTTGTCCCCCATTGGAAGATTTCCTTCCTGTTCAGATGACAACCCTAAGCGTCGGTTCACACTACGGCGATCCGACTTAGGGGGCGACCTGTGAAGTCGCGTGTAGCGCGACTTCGGCACGACTTGCACGGACTTCATAAAATGAATGTCTATGCAAGTCGATCCAGGTCGCCCCGAAGTAGTACAGGAACCTTTTTCTAAGTCGGAGGGACTTGTGTCGCTCCTATTAGAACGGCTCCTGTACTACACAATGGGAGCGTGATGGACTGCGACTTGTCAGGCTGACAAGTTGCGGTCCAAGTCAGATCAATGTGAATGCGGTCTAAACCGTTGGTTTTTCTTGGTGACACAACAAATAAAGCGGGTGAATCCCTCCAGTGGGGACGCACAGCAATAAAAAAACAGCATATAAATGAAACCTCTGCCTTGTGAAGAGTGCATTGCCTTCAATCAGACAGACCCTGTCTGGTAGGCGTCCTTCTCTGCAGAAAAGAGGAGGAGTCATGGGTGCTGATTTGCATCAAGGACACGCCTTTATAAAACAAAAATACTCCCCCTGTGAGCCTAATATGGAGGTCCTTGTTCAGGAACTTCCTGTTATAGGGTGACAACGCTCTGTCCCCGTCTCCCAATTTCGCTCCTGCGTTGTCACACTGGCTTCTGAAGAACACCAGGGGCGATCAAAGGGTTAAAGTGGAGTTCCACCCAAAAGAGGAACTTCCGCTCACCTGCTTTTCTGCCCCCTCCGGTGCCACATTTGCCACCTTTCAGGGGGGAGAAGGGAACGGGTACCGGTTTTTGACAGGAACCCTTCCTTACTCCCAGGAGACAGTGCCGTGGCGCCGTCTCTCAGACGTTCGGCCCCCCTCCTCCTCCCCCCGCTGCTGGGCCAATTAGAAAGCGCAGCGCACTTTGCACATGCGCAGTAGGGAACCGGTTGTGAAATCGAAAGACATCACTGCCGGTTTAGACAAATAAATAAATACGTCTTCATTTAAATGATAAAAAATACATAAAAATTGTGAAGTCCATATATAGTTTCACACATGAATAGCGTCCTCAGGGAGTATAGGAAAGGTTCGTCTCCACCCATATGCAGACGCACTATACACTCACCAAACTTAATTGACCCCTAGTACAGGGAGTCAAATTGTGCATGTGGAAAAATCCAAGATGTCATACATGAGGTCACAGGAATGATTTCAAACTGCTGCTGTCATCCATTTCAATATGTATATAAATAGCGTTTTCAAAGCTCCACTGTTGTCATATAGAGAGGGTGAGGAAGAAACACTCTCATGGTGCAGTATATCAAATCGTTTATTTAAAAAAGAAGGTTGTATTGCACTTACAGCAAAGAAGACAGGGATCATTTTTGGTCAGCTTGGAGACAAATTGGCAATTCCTATACATGCTGATCCCTGTCTACTTTGATGTAAGTGCAATTCTACCTTCTTTTTAAAATAAATGATTTGATTTACCGCACCATGAGAGTGTTTCTTCCTCACCCTCTCTATATGGCAACACTGGAGCTTTGAATACGCTATTGTCATATTGAATGGATGACAGCAGCGGTTTGAAATCATTCCTGTGACCTCATGTATGACATTCTTGGATTTTCCCATATGCCTGTAATAGGGGTCAATTCAGTCTGGTGAGTGTAGAGTCGTCTGCATACGGGTGGAGAGGAACCTTTTCTATACTCACTGAGGAAGCTATTCCCGTGTGGGATTATATATGGACTTCACAATTTTTATTTATTTTATATAATTTAAATGAAGATGTATTTATTTATTTATTAATGTGCACCCACTGTGCAGAAGCAAAGGGGGGGGAATATTTTCCTGTGCACAGCCAAATTCCTGTCCAGCAAACATGATGCCGTACTCGCCAATGCTGAGCCCCCCTGAGCCGAAAAATGGCGGGCAGCACAGTAATACAAATATCAGAGAGACCGGGGAAGGGACACACATATCAACGATTCCTCAGATCACAGAATCTCCTTTATATTCATTTTTCTGTTCACGTCACTGCGCCTTTAAGCGATCCCCTCCAGCCAAGGGGCCAAGCGCAGCGCCGTTTAGGCGGCCCGGGATTCTTCCAGCGGAGTTTCGGGAAGGAAATAAAAGAGATTTTTTTTTAGCATTCCTGACGGCAAGCGATCTTTTTATCAGCGGGGAAGTAAAGCGATTCTATATTTGCTCTCCGCCCCCTCGTACCAACATCTGGAAAAGTGCGTGCTTATTTATAACTCGGCGAACGCAGCGCGAGGATCGCCAAGAGAGCGTCGAGGGAAAGAAAAAAGTCCCTTATCAGCGATTAACAAAAACGGAGAAAAAAAAATGCTGTAAAAAGTCGTCCTGTATAAACCGCGTTTTACACGCCGCTCGCAGCTGGAGCGATCGGCGAGGCTGTAAAAGCCGCTGCAAACAATTCGATACATTTTAAAAAAAAATGTCTTTATAGCGATAATAGGTAAAATGTTACAAAGTTTCTCCGTTTTGTTACATAGAGCGAGCTAATCGGCCGTCTTCGCTCGTCGCTCGTCTGATATTGAACATTCTCCAACTGTGGGAATCCAACTGGAATCCCCCCAAACCAGTGATCACTCTGACAGCCAATAATAATCGTCACATTTTCTTCTGGTGACAGCAGCTGCAGCGATCGATGAGTTTGTGGAATGAAAGTCGCCGTGGAAGATTCATCGTATCTTTCTGTTTTTTTACATTTATTTATATATATTTTTTAAATGTATTTATATATTTTTTTTATGTATTTATATTTTTATTTATACAAAGTTTCTCAGTTTTATGTACGGCACGCTAATCGGCCGTCTTTGCAGCTCGCCAACCGCAGCAATCTAATCTGATATTGAACATTCGCCAGCTGTGGGAATCCAACGGAAACCCCCCAACCAGTGATAACTCTGACAGCCAATAATAATCGTCAAACTTTCCTCATGGCAGCAGCTGCAGCGATCGATGAGTTTGTGGAATGAAAGTCGCCGTGGAAAATTCGACGCATCTTTCTGTTTTTTTACATTTACTTATATTTTTTTTTACCTTTTATTTATGTTTTTTTTAATGTATTTTTTTTTTACATTTATTTATCTTTTAAATGTATTTAATTTTTTTAATGTATTTATATTTTTATTAATATAAAGTTTCTCAGTTTTATGTACGACACGCTAATTGGCCCTCTTTGCAGCTCGCCAACCGCGGCGATCTAATCTGATATTGAACATTCTCCAACTGTGGGAATCCAACTGGAATCCCCCACAGCCAGTGATAACTCTAACAGCCAATAATAATCGTCAAACTTTCCTGGTGGCAGCAGCTGCAGCGATCGATGAGTTTGTGGAATGAAACTCGCTGTGGAAAATTCAACGCATCTTTCTGTTTTTTTTACATTTATTTATGTTCTTTTTTAAATGTATTTCTTTTTTTTATATATTTTTTTTAATTTGTTTATATATTTTTTTAAATGTATTTATTTTTTTAATATATTTATATTTTTATTAATACAAAGTTTCTCAGTTTTATGTACGGCACGCTAATCGACCGTCTTTGCAGCTCGCCAACCGCGGCGATCTAATCTGATATTGAACATTCGCCAGCTGTGGGGATCCAACTCATTCAAGCCAGTGATAACTCTGACAGCCAATAATAGTCGAACTTTCCTTTCCAGCTGCAGCGATCGATGAGTTTGTGGAATGAAAGTCGCCATGGAAAATTTAAGGCATCTTTCTGTTTTTTTTATTTAATTATAGATTTTTTGATAATTTTTTTTATTTTTTGTACATTT
>NC_138779.1:221047672-221092429 GCF_965119305.1 Pelophylax lessonae | reverse complement strand
GCACAACCCCCCCTGAATCATTAACACCTCTCCAACCCCCCCCAAGTTCCCCAATCTAACCAATTCTTCCCCCCCTGCCGCCTCCTAATTCCCCCCCCCCCCCAACACAAATACCCTCTCTTCTCGCTCTCCTCATGGTGCCCCCTACCTCACATGATACTATATTGCCAAGGGCAGCGCCCTTCCTGCCCCTTGTCCCAGCCCTAGTGAGGGGTTAGACCCCTGTCAGGTTCTACCACTCTCTGTGTCCCCTTTAGGGACCTTCACCTTCTCTATTTGTCCTGATCACCAATAACATCGGGAATGAAGATGATGGAACATCCAAAATTTTGAGTTGTCACCAGAACAGGAACTGAGGGGAAATCTTTCAATGGGGGCACGCTCCAGGGAGGACTGTCTAAAGCAGGGCCTTCTTGTACATCGGACAGATTTTCTCTCACTTCCTGTTGAGTGTATAGGACAGGAAGTGAAGAGAAATCTCTTTGATAAAACAAAGATGGTAACAATAAACTGACAGCTGTTCGAACCCTTCCCTTCTCCATTCCAAATGAAAAACAGATTTTGGCTTCAGATATAATTACATCCATATGAGAGGCAGAAAGTGGGATCTACAGACCAGAAAAAAACTTTATCTGAAACAGGAAGGTGCACCAAGTGGAGAAGAAGTAAAGATAGGTGCCCTGGCTCCGAGAGGAAGCAGAGGTAGGTGACATAAGTGACGAAGCAGAAGTAGCTGTACTAAGTGGAAGCAGAGATAGGTTGCCATACATGGAAAGGAAGCTCCGTTTGGTGACCTAAGTGGAACAGAGGTAGCTGCTTTAAGTAGAGAGGAAGCAGGGGTAGGGGCTCTACATGGAGAGGAAGCAGGGGTAGGGGCTCTACATGGAGAGGAAGCAGGGGTAGGGGCTCTACATGGAGAGGAAGCAGGGGTAGGGGCTCTACATGGAGAGGAAGCAGGGGTAGGGGGCTCTACATGGAGAGGAAGCAGGGGTAGGGGCTCTACATGGAGAGGAAGCAAGGGTAGGGGCTCTACATGGAGAGGAAGCAAGGGTAGGGGCTCTACATGGAGAGGAAGCAGGGGTAGGGGCTCTACATGGAGAGGAAGCAGGGGTAGGGGCTCTACATGGAGAGGAAGCAAGGGTAGGGGCTCTACATGGAGAGGAAGCAAGGGTAGGGGCTCTACATGGAGAGGAAGCAGGGGTAGGGGCTCTACATGGAGAGGAAGCAGGGGGTAGGGGCTCTACATGGAGAGGAAGCGGGGTAGGGGATCTACATGGAGAGGAAGCAGGGGTAGGGGCTCTACATGGAGAGGAAGCAGGGGTAGGGGCTCTACATGGAGAGGAAGCAGGGGTAGGGGCTCTACATGGAGAGGAAGCTCAGTTTGGTGACTTTAGGGGAAAATAAGCAGAAGTAGGTGTTCTAAGTAGAGAGGAAGCTGAGGTAGGTGCGCTATGTGGAGAAAAAGCAGAGGTAGGGGGCCTACATGGAGAGGAATCAGAGTTTGTGACCTAAGGGGAAAGGAAACAGAGGTAGGCGACCTAAGTGGAGAGGAAGCAGAGGTAGGTGACCTACTTGGAGAGGAAGCAGAGGTAGGTGCCCTACATGGAGAGGAATCAGAGTTTGTGACCTAAGGGGAAAGGAAACAGAGGTAGGTGCCCTACATGGAGAGGAATCAGAGTTTGTGACCTAAGGGGAAAGGAAACAGAGGTAGGTGACCTAAGTGGAGAGGAAGCAGAGGTAGGTGACCTACTTGGAGAGGAAGGAGAGGTTGGTGACCTAAGTGGAGACAAAGCAGAAGTAGGTGCTCTTAATGGAAAGCAAGGCGCCCTACCTTGAGAGAAAGTAGAGTTTGGGGACCTAAGGGGAAAGAAAGCAGAGCTTGGTGACCAAACGGAGAGGAAGCAAAAGTAGGTGCTTTATGTGGAGAGGAAGCAGAAGTAGGTGACCTAAGTAAGGAGGAAGCAGAAGTTGGTGCTCCAAGTTGAGAGGAAGCAGAGGTAGGTGCTCTAATTGAAAAGAAAGCAGAGATAGGTGACCTAAGTGTCGAGGAAAGCAGAGGTAGGTGCTCTAAGGGGAGAGGAAGCAGAGGTAGGTGACCTAAGTGTCGAGGAAAGCAGAGGTAGGTGCTCTAAGTGGAGAGGAAGCAGAGGTAGATGACCTAAGTTGAGAGAGGAAGCAGAGGTAGGTGACCCAAGTGGAGAGGAAGCAGAAGAAGATGACTCAGGTGGAGAAGCAGAGGTAGGTGACCTAAGTGGAGAGGAAGCAGATGACCTAAGTGGAGAGAAAGCAGAGGTAGATGACCCAAGTGGAGAGGAAGCAGAGGTAGGTGCACAAAGTGACTATTTGGAAACCTTACAGAACCTCATCCAGAAGAGGCAGGCAAACGCACATGTTGAAAAATATACAAAATCTGGCCTAGAAGAGGTAGGTACCTACAGGAGAAGGGTGGGGGTAGGTGCATTAAGTGGTCTTGTAGAACTTCATCTAGAAGATGTAGGTGAACTTACATGCTTGGAGATGTGCAGACATCTCTCTCTGAAAGGTAGGTGTACTTACTAACAATGGAGGACAGGTAGGCATATTAGATCTTTGGAAATTTTGCAGAACTGGTCTATATAAAGGTAGGTACGCCAAGTGGAGACAGGCAAGAGGAGTAGGTGCACTAAGTGACTGCTTGGTAATTTTGCAGAGCTTGTTCTAGAGTAGGTAAGTGCACTAAGTGACTGAGAAATTCACAGATCTCTGCCTAGAAGAAGTAGGTGCACTATGTGGTCAAGTCGAAGAGGTAGGTGTTCCCAGTGGGGTGAGGGGAACAATAGGTGAATTTGGTGTAAGTTTTGGAAACCAGCAGAATTTTAAGCAACAAGGCTTTGGTATCTACTAGCTACCTTTAAAATCCGGTGATGTCGGGGATAGGCGCACTTACCAACTATCCCTGGAAGATCAGACGGCAGGGGATGGAAGAGGTAGGTGCACTCAATATCGGTTTAGGAAATTTGAAAGTTTTGGTCTAGAAAAGGTAAGTACACTAAGTGGAGAAAGGGAATAAAAGGTGGTTGTTTGGTGATCTTGATAGACCCTATTTGGAAGAGGTAAGTATACTGGGAGATTCTTGGATCATTGTCTAGAAGAGGTAGGTGCTCTTATCGGATGTTTAGGGATCTTGTAGAACCTCATCTGAAAAATTTAGGTTAACTTACATGCTGGGTGATTCTCAGTTCATTGTCTAGAAGAGGTAAGTGTACTCTGTGGGGGGTAAAGAGGTACACTTACCTGCTCTGTCCCTAGATGCTCTCGTGGCAAGGGGTGGATGGGGTAGGTACGCTAAGGGGAGAGGGGAAAGGGGAGTCCATTTTTATAGGACCTTATCTAGAAGAGGTAGGTGTATTTACTGGGAGATTTTCAGATATTTGTTTAAAAGAGGCAGATGAACGTAAATGCTCAGAAATATACAGACGTTGGTCTAGAAGTGGGTAAGTGTACTCAATGGAGAGGGAAAGAGGTAAGTGGCTGTTTAGGGATCCTTAAGAACTTCATCTAGAAGAGGTAAGTGCACTAAGTCACTGGAAAATTCTCAGATCTTTGTCTAGAAGAGGTAGTCATACTCAGTCACTGGAGATTCTTAGATCTTTGTCTAGAAGAGGTAGGTGTACTTAGTGACTGGGGGATTCTTAGATCTTTGCCTAGAAGAGGTAGGTGTACCCGGTCACTGGGAGATTCTTATATCTTGGTCCAGAAGAGGTAGGTGTACCCAGTCACTGGGAGATTCTTAGATCTTTGTCTAGAAGAGGTAGGTGTACCCAGTCACTGGGAGATTCTTAGATCTTTGTCTAGAAGAGGTAGGTGTACCCAGTCACTGGGAGATTCTTAGATCTTTGCTAGAAGAGGTAGGTGTACCCAGTCACTGAAAGATTCTTAGATCTTGGTCCAGAAGAGGTAGGTGTACCCAGTCACTGGGAGATTCTTAGATCTTTGCTAGAAGAGGTAGGTGTACCCAGTCACTGAAAGATTCTTAGATCTTTGTCTAGAAGAGGTAGGTGTGCTCAGTCACACGGATATTCGTTGATCTTTGTCTAGAAGAGGGAGTTACACTTAGTCACTGGGAGAGTCTCAGGTCTTTGTCTAGAAGAGGTAGGTGTACTTAGTCACTAGGAGATTATTAGATCTTTGTCTAGAAGTGGTAGGTGTACCCATTCACTGGAGGGTTCTTGGATCATTGTCGAAAAGAGATAGGTGTACCCAGTCACTGAAAGAATCTCAGAAGAGAATTCCAGAAGAGGTAGATGTACTTAGTGACGGGGGTGAGAGGTAGGTGCATCGGTCAGCATTTTTTGGAAACATGCAGAATTTGAAGAGTCAAGACCCTGGTGTTCCTACTAGCTGTCCTCAGAAACCTGCATAGCAGGGAAAGGTGCTAGATCTTTGTCTAGAAGAGGTAAGTGTACCCAGTAACTGGGTGATTCTTAGATCTTTGTCCAGAAGAGGTAGGTGTACTTTGTCACTGGGAGATTATTAGTTCTTCTGAAGGAAATTCTAGAAGAGGTAGGTGTACTTTGTCACTGGGAGAATTTTAGAAGAGGTAGATGTACATAGTGACACGGGTGAAGAGGTAAGTGTACTTAGTCACTGAGATATTCTAAGATCTTTGTCTAGAAGAGGTAGGTGTACTTAGTCACTGGGAGAATGTCAGAAGAGAATTCTAGAAGAGGTAGATGTACTTAGCACCGAACGTGAAGAGGTAGGTGAATCAGTCAGCTTTTTATAAACACGCAGAACTCAAGACGAGACCCCGCTGCTCCTACCAGCTGTCTTTCAAAACCTGCATAGCTGGGAAAGGTGTTAGATTTATGTCTAGAAGAGGTAGGTGTACCCAGTCACTGGGAGATTCTTAGATCTTTGTCTAGAAGAAGAGGTAGGTGTACTTAGTCACTGGGAGAAATTCAGAAGAGAATTCTACAAGAGGTAGATGTACTTTGTGAAGGGGGTGAAGAGGTAGGTGCATGGGTCAGCAGTTTTGGAAACGCACAAAATTCGAAGAGACTAGACCTGGGTGCTCCTACCAACCATCTTCAGAAACCTGCAGAGCAGGAAAAGGTGCTAGATCCTTGTCTAGAGGAGGTAGGTGTACCCAGTCACTGTGAGATTCCTAGATCTTTGTCTAGAAGAGGTAGGTGTATTCAGTCACTGTAAGATTCCTAGATCTTTGTCTAGAAGAAGTAGGTGTATTCAGTCACTGTAAGATTCCTAGATCTTTCTGTAGAAGAGGTAGATGTACTTAGCCCCTGGGAGATTCTTAGATCTTCAGAATGGAATTCTAGAAGAGGTAGGTGCACCTAGTGACAAGGGTGAAGAGGTAGGTGTACTTAGTTGCTGGGAGTTTCTTGGATCTTGGTCTAGAAGAGGTAGGTGTACTTAGTCACTGGGAGAATCTCAGAAAATAATTCTAGAAGAGGTAGATGTACTCAGTGACGGGAATGAAAAGGCAGGTGTACTTAGTCACTGAGAGATTCTTAGTTCTTTGTCTAGAAGAGGTAGGTGTAGTTAGTTACTGAGAGACTTTCAGATCTTTGTCTAGAAAAGGGTAGGTGTACTTAGTCACTAGGAGTTTCTTGAAACTTCAGAAGGGAATTCTAGAAGAGGTAGGTGTACGTAGTCACTGGGAGATTCTCAGAAGAGCATTATAGACGAGGTAGATGTACTTAGCGACAGGGGTGAAGAGGTAGGTGTACTTAGTCACTGGGAGATTTCTAGATCTTCAGAAGGGAATTCTATTAGAGGTAGGTGTACGTAGCCACTGGGAGGTTCTCAGAAGAGAATTCTAGAAGATGTAGATATGCTTAGTGACAGGGGTGAAGAGGTAGGTGTACTTAGTCACTGAGAGATTCTTGGATCTTCAGAAGGGAATTCTAGAAGAGATAGGTGTACGTACTCACTGGGAGATTCTCAGAAGAGAACTCTAGAAGAAGAGGTAGATGTGCTTAGAATTATATTAGAAGTAGGTGTACATAGTCACTGGGAGAATCTCAGAAGAGAATTCTAGAAGAGGTAGATGGGTAGACAGGGGTGAAGAGGTAGGTGTACGTAGTCACTAGGAGTTTCTTGAAACTTCAGAAGGGAATTCTAGAAGAGGTAGGTGTACTTAGTCACTGCGAGATTCTTGGATTTTCAGAAGGGAATTCTAGAAGAGGTAGGTGTACGTAGTCACTGAGAGATTCTCAGAAGAGAATTCTAGAAGAGGTAGATGGGTAAACAGGGGTGGAGAGGTAGGTGTACATAGTCACTGGGAGATTCTCAGAAGAGAATTCTAGAAGAGGTAGATGGGTAGACAGGGGTGAAGAGGTAGGTGTACGTAGTCACTAGGAGATTCTCAGAAGAGAATTCTAGAAGAGGTAGATGGGTAGACAGGGGTGAAGAGGTAGGTGTACGTAGTCACTAGGAGATTCTCAGAAGAGAATTCTAGAAGAGGTAGATGGGTAGACAGGGATGAAGAGGTAGGTGTACGTAGTCACTAGGAGATTCTCAGAAGAGAATTCTAGAAGAGGTAGATGGGTAGACAGGGGTGAATAGGTAGGTGTACGTAGTCACTGGGAGACTCTCAGAAGAGAACTCTAGAAGAGGTAGGTGTATGTAGTCACTGGGAGATTCTCAGAAGAGAATTCTAGAAGAGGTAGATGGGTAGACAGGGGTGAAGAGGTAGGTGTACGTAGTTACTGGGAGATTCTCAGAAGAGAACTCTAGAAGAGGTAGATGGGTAGACAGGGGTGAAGAGGTAGGTGTACGTAGTCACTGGGAGACTCTCAGAAGAGAACTCTAGAAGAGGTAGGTGTACATAGTCACTGGGAGATTCTCAGAAGAGAACTCTAGAAGAGGTAGATGGGTAGACAGGGGTGAAGATGTAGGTGTACGTAGTCACTAGGAGACTCTCAGAAGAGAACTCTAGAAGAGGTAGGTGTACATAGTCACTGGGAGATTCTCAGAAGAGGACTCTAGAAGAGGTAGATGGGTAGACAGGGGGAACAGGTAGGTGTACGTAGTCACTGGGAGATTCTTGGATCTTCAGAAGGGAATTCTAGAAGAGGTAGGTGTACTAAGTCACTGGGAGATTCTCAGAAGAGAATTCTAGAAGAGGTAGATGGGTAGACAGGGGTGAAGAGGTAGGTGCACGTAGTCACTGAAAGATTCTCAGAAGAGGACTCTAGAAGAGGTAGATGGGTAGACGGGTGAAGAGGTAGGTGTACGTAGTCACTGGGAGATTCTTAGATCTTCAGAAGGGAATTCTAGAACAGGTAGGTGTACGTATTCACTGGGAGAATCGCAGAAGAGCATTATAGACGAGGTAGATGTACTTAGTGACAGGGGTGAAGAGGTAGGTGTACTTAGTCACTGGGAGATTTCTAGATCTTCAGAAGGGAATTCTATTAGAGGTAGGTGTACGTAGTCACTGGGAGATTCTCAGAAGAGAATTCTAGAAGAGGTAGATGGGTAGACAGGGGGAAGAGGTAGGTGTACGTAGTCACTGGGAGATTCTTAGATCTTCAGAAGGGAATTCTAGAAGAGGTAGGTGTACGTAGTCACTGGGAGATTCTCAGAAGAGGACTCTAGAAGAGGTAGATGGGTAGACAGGGGGAAGTGGTAGGTGTACGTAGTTATTACTGAGAGATTCTCAGAAGAGGACTCTAGAAGAGGTAGATGGGGTTGAATAGGTAGGTGCATAGGTCAGCATTTCTTGAAAACATGCAGAATTTGAAGAGACGAGACCCCGGTGTTCCTCCCAGCTGTCTTCAGAAACCTTTCATAGCAGGGAAAGGTGCACTTACCTGCTGTCCCTGGAAGCTCCCATGGCAATGTGTGGAAGAGGTAGGTGCACTTACCAGGAGGAGATCCAGAAGGAATTCCATACAGTGCAGCCTAGGGGGTAGAATCCATGCGAAGAGGTCCTGTAAGTGTCCGGAAAGGCAGGGAAGGAAGGATCCGCTGGGAAGTGGAGCAGGGACTGGTCTGCAGAGCTCAGCTCCCAGCTCACACACAACACGTCAGGGCTGAACCCGCCTCTCCTAATAGGGGAAAAGACATCCAAAAATCCTCCTCTGCCCACTGTGGGGAAAGAAAGGGGGGACAGTGGTGAGCTCAGTCCCAGGCCAGGACCAGCCAGGCGCCCAGTCCCAGCACAGACATCGCTCTGGTATAGGGGGGGATCAGGTACAGGCTGATACAGGAGGGAGGGGATTGGGATGGGATGGCATCTGCTCTGCTGTCTCTAGGAATTTCATCATAGTCTAATAGCTGTGGAATTCCTGGCTGGACTTGATGGCACCAAGGGGTTTATACGTAGCGGGCCTGCCTGCCTATATCTCTCTATAGGATCGCGGCGCAATGAGACGCTGGGGGACGCCACAGCGCTGAGCGACCGCTGCCCACGACCCGGCGACGCAGAGAGGCAGTTTAATGAGTAGGAGGCATCAAGCGCCAAACACTATGGCAGACATTGATTAAATATCCAGCCTATCAATATACTGCAAGCTTATGACATCACCGCGCCATTGATGACTTTCCAGCCACTTTTCTAACGAGGGTGCGCGGCGGTAAGTCACATTGCGCACGTTTAACCAATGTGATCGCACACCTTTTATTTTTTATTAAACCTGCGCTTTCACCATCACGAAAAACGCACGCAACAAACTCACTAACATGGGCGGTACCTGAATGCCGATCAGTTCTCAAGAAATGTCGCAATGTAACACAATGTTGTTGCTCGGCCATTCACCTATGGAAATCCTTACTGATTCATAAATATCTTATCACCGACTCAGATGATTCCGTTTCCTGCCCTCCTTATTGACCCCCCCCAGAAATCCACAGCCTTAACCGCCTGAAGGGAGCGCCATCGGAAAGGAGCGACAACACGCGCAATGTTCCTTTTGGGTGATGTTTACACCAAAAACAGATCAAATGTTGTTTTGTTCAGTAAATTTAGCTGACCGAGATGCAGTGGTTTCATTCACACTTGTGCGACTTGTCATGCAACTTCGGACGCAAAGTTTTATGACGTGTTGCAGCTCACATATTTCAATGGAAGCCATTTAAATCTATGCGACTTTAAGAAGGTCCCTGCACTACTTTGATGTGACTTGAGTGCCACAGTCTGCAATGTAAACTCTCAAAATTCGCATGACAGTCGCATCCTAATGTTATCAGTGCGACAGTTGTGCAACAAGGCCAAAGTCAGCAGCCAAAGTCACATCAAGGTCGCAATGGAAATTGCAAGACTTTGGAGTCGCACAAGGTATGAATGGAGCCTTAGTGAATAACAATAATAAAAAGACAAAGTATCAAACATAAAATATATAATATAGAATGTTATACAAAATTAATAGTTATGGAAGTTAATGCGCACAGCGTGCTATTGGTGACACAGAGCAAGAAACTTCCATGAGGAAATGATGTGCCAAATCATTGCAAAAAGGACACAATTGCAACGAATGCGCTATTATGTTGCGGAGAGCTGAGTTTTTTTTAGGCTACATTCACACCTGAGCGTAGCGTTTTCTACCGCGATTTTACCGCGATTTTTACCGCGATTTACAGGCGTTTTTACAGGCGTTTTTTGTGCAGGCGTTTTTAGATTGAATAGAGACCAATGGAAAACGCCTGTAATCTGCCCAAAAAGAAGCTCATGTACTTTTTTGAGCGTTGGGCGTTTTGCTCACAGCGTCAAAACGCTCAGATGTGAACAGGGGCCATTGAAATGAATAGGATTTGTCTTGTTGGGCGTTTTGAGAGCTGATCCTAGAGCAGAAAAACTCCCCAAAAACGCCCCAAAACGCCTACATGTGAACGGAGCCTTAGGGAGTCCTGCATCACCTACTGCTTGAAGCACCAATGAGCGGATTCCATGCACCCAAGATCAGTACAAACTTTTCTATTACATTTTGCACAATTCGTGACATTTCTGTGAAAACATATAAATTGGGATTTTCCCATTTTGGACACACACATTGAACGCGGTTTGTAAATCATTGTTTGTCGCACTAGTAAAAAAAAAAAAAAAAAAAAAAAAATCGCAGTCTGCGATTCAAATGTTGCATTGCTGATCGTTTATCAGGCAGAAGTTGTCTTACTGAATTTAGCTCATAGGGGTGCCCAGAAACTGGTGGATGCCCCCCCCAACTCAGCACTGGGTAAGATAGTGAGGGCCATTTAGTGGATATGATACTCCGGTGAGAATCATTTAGTGGGTACGATACTCCGGTGAGAATCATTTAGTGGGTACGATACTCCGGTGAGAATCATTTAGTGGGTACGATACTCCGGTGAGAATCATTTAGTGGATACGATACTCCGGTGAGAATCATTTAGTGGGTACGATACTCCGGTGAGAATCATTTAGTGGGTACGATACTCCGGTGAGAATCATTTAGTGGGTACGATACTCCGGTGAGAATCATTTAGTGGGTACGATACTCCGGTGAGAATCATTTAGTGGGTACGATACTCCGGTGAGAATCATTTAGTGGGTACGATACTCCGGTGAGAATCATTTAGTGGGTACGATACTCCGGTGAGAATCATTTAGTAGGTACGATACTCCGATAAGGGGCATCAGGTGGATAAGCTACTCCCATAAAAATGATTTAGTGTGTATGATACTCCACTGAGAGTCCTTTAGTGGGTAGGAGACTACATTGGGGGTCATTTAATGGGTGTGATTACCCTAAGGGGCATTAGGTGGATAGGATACTACAGTGAGAATTAGTGGTTACAATACTCTGATGAGGGTCTTTTAGTGGGTATGATACTCCAATGAGGGTCCTTTAGTGGGAACTAAACTCCAGTGAGGGTCACAATACCCTGATGAGAGGCCTTTAACAAATTGAATTATACTCCGATAAGGATAAGGGTCCTTTACTGGGTATGATAGTCTGGTGAGGGTCATAGAGTGGATACAATACTCCGTTGAGGGTCATTTAGTGGGTATGATAATCAAATAAGGGGCATTAACTGGATACACAATTCTGATGAGAATTATTTTTTATAAATGATACTCCGATGAGAGCCCTTTAGTGGGTACGATACTCCAATGAGGGTCCTTTAGTGGGTACGAGACAACATTGAGGGTCATTTAGTGGTTTCATTACTCCGATGAGGAGCCTTTAACGAATGAGATAATACTCCGATAAGGGTCTTTTATTGGGTACAATACTCTAGTGAGAATCATTTAGTGGGTACGATACTCCGTTGAGGGTCCTTTAGTGAATACAACACTCCGTTGAGGATCATTTAGTGGGTACGATAATCTGATAAGGGGCATCAGGTGGATACGCAATTCAGATGAAAATTATTTAGTTGGTAGGATACTCCACTGAGAGTCATTTAATGGGTACGATACTCCAATGAGGGTCCTTTAGTGGGTAGACTACATTGGGGGTCATTTAATGGGTGCGATAAACTGGTAAGGGGCATTAGGTGGATAGTAAACTCCAATGAGAATTATTTAGTTGATATAATACTCCAATGAGGGTCTTTTAGTGGGTATGATACTCCGATAAGGGTCCTTTACTGGGTACGATAGTCTGGTGAGGGTCATTGAGTGGATATAACACTCTGTTGAGGATCATTTAGTGGGTATGATAATCAAATACGGTGCATTAACTGGATACACAATTCTGATGAGAATCATTTAGTGGATAGGATACTCCGATGAGAGTCCTAGTGGGTACGATACTCCAATGAGGGTCCTTTAGTGGGTACAAGACTACGTTGAGGGTCAATTAATGGGTACAATAAACTGGTGAGGGTTATTACAGTGAGTACAATTCTCCATTGAGGGTCATTTCATGAATACAACACTCTGTTGAGGAATATTTAGTGCGTATGATAATCCAATAAGGGGCATTGAGTTTATACGATACTCCGATGAGGGCCCTTTAGTGGATATGAAACTCTAGGGAGGGTCCTTTAGTGGGTACGACACCCTGGTGAGGGTCATTTGGTGGGTACAATACTTCGATTGTAAACATTTCGTGGGTACAACACTCCGCTGAGGGTCATTAAGAGGGTACAATACTCTGATGAGAATCATTTTGTGGGTACGATACTCCGATGAGGGTCCTCAAGAGTGATGATACTCCGATGAGGGTCCTTTACTGGGTACGATACTCTGGTGAGGGTCATTTAGTGGGTACGATTCTCTGGCGAGGGTCATTTAGTGGGTACGATACTCCATTGAGGGTCATTTAACAAATACAATACTATAGTTCGGGTCCTTTAGGAAGTACGCTATTCTGGGGGAGGGTCATTTAGAGGCCAAAAAACTAGCTGGTTACCATTGGTGAGAAGGATCTAAAGCCAAGAGTGTGGAAGGATTGGAATTGGCTTTCAACTGGTTAGAAAAATCACAGAAACTCATCTGACCGTTTTCTCAGTGGGATGGGGGTAGGAAGGTGCACCAGTTTTTGCGTTTTGGTAAGCGCAGAAGTAGAAGAACCCGCTGTGGCAGCTGTAACTTAACTTCTGTCTGTTGGGATCTTCAGGACTCCATTCCATCCAGTACATGTCGAGATGTGTGTGTCCAAGACAAATTACCTTGGGGAAATCTCACCATTGTGGGAGGGGCAGAGACACCAAATACTGGGGGAAAGCTTACCATTGTAGGAGGGGCAGGCGCACAAAGTACTGCAGAGAAATCTCATTATTGTGGGCGGGGCATAGACTTAAACAACTGCAGGGAAATCTTACCATTGTGGGAGGGGAAGATGCAAACTACTGCGGGAAAACTCACCATTGTGGGAGGGGCAGAGACACAAACTACTGCCGGGAAATCTCACCATTGTGGGAGGGGCAGACACAAACTACTGCAGGGAAATCTCACCATTGTGGGCGGGGCAAAGAGAAACTGCAGGGAAATCTTACCGTTGTGGGAGGAGCAGAGACAAACTAGTGGGGGAAATCTCATTATTGTGAGAGGGGCAGACACAAACTACTGCAGGGAAATCTAATCTTTCCATTGAAGGAGGAGCATAGACACAAAGTACTGCAGGGAAATCTCACCATTGTGGGCGGGGCAAAGACACAAACAACTGCAGGGAAATCTTACCATTGTGGGAGGGGAAGATGCTAACTACTAGGGGAAAACTCACCATTGTGGGAGGGGCAGAGACACAAACTACTGCAGGGAACTCTTTCCAGTGAAGGAGGAGCATAGACACAAATTACAGCAGGGAAATCTCCCCATTGTGGGCGGGGCAAAGAGAAACAACTGCAGGGGAATAATCTTACCGTTGTGGGAGGAGCAGAGGCAAACTACTGGGGGAAATCTCATTATTGTGGGAGGGGCAGACACAAACAACTGCAGGGAACTCTTTCCATTGAAGGAGGAGCATAGACACAAAGTACTGCAGAGAAATCTCACCATTGTGGGAGGGGCAAAGACAAACAACTGCAGGGAAATCTTACCGTTGTGGGAGGAGCAGAGACACAAACTACTGGGAGAAAGCTCACCTTTGTGGGAAGGGCAGACACACTAACTACTGCATGGAAATCTCACCCTTGTGGGAGGGGCAGAGACAAACAACTGCAGGGAAATCTCACCATTGTGGGAGGGGCAGAGACAAAAACTATGAGGGGTAAATCAACATTTTCCCAATAATTTCCCCCGCTCTCTATAAAGGGAGGCTGGGATGAAGAAAAAATAAAACCTAAAACTTTTTACACTTGACATTGCGGTCTTCCAATTTTGCAATGTTTCAAACTCAGGAGATAAAACATTAGTATTTTCGTGCTTTAGGAGTTAAATATAGCACAAGGACAAGCATTGGCCACAACAAAGCGAGCTGTGCATGCTTGGCCAATAGGTGGCACCACCATACAAGCCGGTTACACTGCAATGTGCACCCCACAGTACAGAGAGGTCAGGGATGGAATAATCTGCAGCATGTGTATCTGTCAGCGGATAATATATTGGAGATATAGATCCAAATGGAGAAAAGTGGAATATTCTGCAGCATCCTTCCAGCGCAGAGGGACCTTATGGTGAAAGGGAAGATTTATAAATCTTAAGGTTCCAGTAATTAGTCACAAGATAAACATTTGTGTGAAGGCGCCATTGAGAAAGACGTGTGGGTTGTGCTTCAACTATGAAATTCTATAAAAGGCTGACCACACATTTCCTCTCCATCCAATAACAAACGTCACACAATTCTAAATCACAAATTTATTCTAAATGAATGCAGGAATCTGTTTTTTATTTTATCCTCCTCACAGGAGGAGCAGAAGAGGAAAGGGGAGCATGCAACCAATCAGAAAAGAGGATTGGGGGGGGGGGGGGTCAGGATACTTGGGAGGTTACATGGAGGATGCTCACAGCCATCGGGGAAAGGTAGAACATATTTGGTGACATATAATGTACCCTGAGAATATTATCCATGTCTGGAGTTCTGCTTTAAATGCAGCAAGAAAGCCTTGTCTTCCCCCATCTGAAATGTCATTCTTGTATGAAGGAGAAACATCTCAGATCTTAACTCTAGCAGGATGATACTTCTATAAATCATCAGAGCCCACTCAGGACACCGTCCTGGACCCTCTCACCCCGATTCAAGACACCATCCTAGACCGAGACACCCCCTTCCTCAAGATACAATCCTGAACCCTCCTTCCTCAGGACACCGTCCCAGACCGAGACACCCCCTTCCTCAAGATACAATCCTGAACCCTCCTTCCTCAGGACACCGTCCCAGACCGAGACACCCCCTTCCTCAAGATACAATCCTGAACCCTCCTTCCTCAGGACACCGTCCCAGACCGAGACACCCCCTTCCTCAAGATACAATCCTGAACCCTCCTTCCTCAGGACATCGTCCCAGACCGAGACACCCCCTTCCTCAAGATACAATCCTGAACCCTCCTTCCTCAGGACACCGTCCCAGACCGAGACACCCCCTTCCTCAAGATACAATCCTGAACCCCCCTTCCTCAGGACACCATCCCAGACCGAGACACCCCCTTCCTCAAGATACAATCCTGAACCCTCCTTCCTCAGGACACCGTCCCAGACCGAGACACCCCCTTCCTCAAGATATAACCTGAACCCTCCTTCCTCAGGACACCGTCCCAGACCGAGACAGCCACTTCCTCAAGATACAATCCTGAACCCTCCTTCCTCAGGACACCGTCCCAGAGCGAGACAGCCACTTCCTCAAGATACAATCCTGGACTCTTCTGTCCCTTCTCAAGATACCATTCTGGATAAACCTGGAACCTCCCACTCTTCCTAAAGGACATCATTGTGGATTCTTCCCCTTACCTCAGCACCCTTCCATAGGACACCATCCTGGACCCTCCCACCTTTCCATAGGACACCATCCTGGACCTTCCTGCCACTCCTCAGGACACCATCCTGCTCCTCCTCAAGACACCACTCTGAGCCATCCTACCATTCTTCAGGGTACCACGTTGAGCCATCTCCCGCCTTTCTTTAGGATACCAACCTGAGCCATTCCACCCTTCCTTAGGATACCAACCTGAGCCATTTCACCCTTCCTTCGGATACCAACCTGAGCCATTTCTCCCTTCCTCAGGATACCATCCTGGGCCATCTCCCACTAGCCGCAGGATACCATCCATCTGGGGACATCGCCCACCTGCCACAGGATACCATCCATCTGGGGCCATCGCCCACCTGCCGCAGTATACCATCCTGGGCCATCTCCCACCTGCCGCAGGATACCACCCGGGGCCATCTGCCACCTTCCTCTGGCTACCATCCGGGGCCATCTCCCACCTGCCACAGGATACCATCCTGGGCCATCTCCCACAGGATACCATCCGGGGTCATCTCCCACCTGCCACAGGATACCATCCGGGGTCATCTCCCACCTTCCTCAGGATACCACCCCCCACCTTCCTCAGGATACCATCCTGGGCCATTTCCCTCAGGATACCATCCTGGGCCATCTCCCACCTGCCACAGGATACCATCCGGGGCCATCTCCCACCTGCCACAGGATACCATCCGGGGCCATCTCCCACCTTCCTCAGGATACCATCCGGGGCCATCTCCCACAGGATACCATCCTGGGCCATCTCCCACCTGCCACAGGATACCATCTGGGCCCATCTCCCACCTGCCACAGGATACCATCCGGGGCCATCTCCCACAGGATACCATCCTGAGCCATCTCCCACAGGATACCATCCTGGGCCATCTCCCACAGGATACCATCCTGGGCCATCTCCCACAGGATACCATCCTGGGCCATCTCCCACAGGATACCATCCTGGGCCATCTCCCACAGGATACCATCCTGGGCCATCTCCCACCTTCCTCAGGATATCATCTCCCACCTTCCTCAGGATACCATCCTGGGCCATCTCCCACCTTCCTCAGGATACCATCCTGGGCCATCTCACCCTGGCTCAGGGACTTTTGGATCAAGCACTAGGGGTGTAGTTCATGCCATTTCAAAGTCCATCTGCATGTGATTTTATCAGGTCTTTTCCTTTGTCATTGCAGAGCCATTAAAAAATAAAAAAGAAGAAGGAAGAGGCCAGTGTTTGCTTCTTTTACATTTTCTTTATTGTCCCAACAACTCTGATATTAAATATAAAACAAAAATAGTTGTAGTTGTGCCCAGTAGAGCCAGAGAAGTTGGCCGCTGTCGAGAATGTGACGAGGGGCCTTGAGGAACTGGGATTCTTGCTGGGCTTCGGTTATCTCCTCTGTAGAAGTCACTGTTCCTGCAACAAGGCAAACCAAGAACACAACTTATCAGCGGGTCTGTGAGATGGTTAGACATAATTCAGATCCAGTAAATAAAACTCAAAATACACACATCTGAAGACAGTCTAGTGTTTGTGCACACTTGGATCAGCTTGTTGGACATTCCAACCCAAAACCATGGGCTTGAATATGGAGCTTGTGACCCCAACAAGCCCCCCCCCCCCCCCCCCAAATTGACATTAATATGGGGCTGCCCTTCTTTGTGACTGTAACAACCTTCACTCTGGGAAGACTTTGGAGGGAGTCTGTGGTAACGCAACCCACTGGTGAGGTCAGGTACAGATGTTGGATGAAAAGACCTGTCTTGCATGTTGAGCCTCACTTTGGGCACCGAAAAAAAAATATTCTTTTTGGGGCTTCCAAGTCAACACAATTGTGTTCAATGGTGTGGAGGAACACAAGCAGCAGAGATCCCCAACCTCAACCCTAAACTGGTCAAACCATGTTTTTATAGAACTGCTCAGTAGGGTTGAGGTCGGGCCTCGATGAAGACCACTTAAAGCAGAGTTCCACTCAAAAGTGGAACTCTGCTGATGTGCTTCCCCCTCCCCCCCCCCTCCGGTGCCCCATTTGGCACCTTTCAGGGGGGAGAGGGGAACGGGTACCCGTTTGTGACAGGTACCCTTCCCCACTTCCTGGGAGACAGCGCCGCGGCGCTGTCCCTCGGAAGCTCGCCCCCCTCCTTTTTCCTCCACCACTGGGCCAATTACAAAGCGCTGCACGCTTTGCGCATGCGCAGTAGGGAACCAGCAGTGAAGCCGGAAGGCTTCACTGCCGGGTTCCCTTACTCTGGATGGCGGCAGCCGAGAGCCGATACACAAATCAGCCTAGGGTTCCGACATCGCAGGCTCCCTGGACAGGCAAGTTCTACTATTTAAAAGTCAACAGTATTTGTAGCTGCTGACTTAATTTTTTCAAGGAGGGCAGAACTCCGCTTTAAGTTATTTCACATCAAGCTAGTCTTCACTAAATTGTTACCACAAGGTTGGAAAACCACAATTCGCTACAATGTCTTTGTATGAAGGAATATTACCTGTACCCTTCACTATGACCTGACCATCATATGAAAGGGGTTCTCAGATGTCTGGTCACACAGTGTAAACTTCTATCTCCCATACAGTGTGTAGATTGAAGACGACCAATCATAACTAGGCTTACCCATGGATTCGACTACTATTTAGCCTTACAGCATTTTAACTGTACAGGTTTACTTGGAAAAGGTTTAAAATTTGCCTGCCTTACCTAAAGTGGTTCTAATCTGACAGTTGGCTTTCAGGTAGAATGGATACAGGTGGGTATGAAGCTGCCCCATCACTTCCACAACTGCTGCAACATGACACCCAATCAATTTCAGCTTGTCCCGGTGTAAGAGGTCACCCTGAGGACTGACAACTGCTGTCCCATCAACTGCCTGACCTCACCCGCCATCTCACAGCTGGTGACATTGCATAACCTGTCAAGTAGCAGAGCCTTGTGGTTGTTTACATTCCTTTAAAGTACTGAATTCTTACTGTTATGAGAAAACTGTATAAAGTCCAGACGCTTACAATCCAAAGACACCCCTTATGGAAAAATAAATCGATTAAAACCAGTGGTCACATTGATAAATAAACCACTAACAATGCCGCCAGTCCTTGGCATGGGATGTAGATGCAAAACATTGTAGACAAAATACGGGCAGCACACAGTAGTGGTATATACAAGAGGGATGACTCATAACCCATACACAGTCAGCGAGAGATAAAAAGGAAAATAGTTTATTCACAATTGAAGATTAGAAGATAAAATACCAAAGTACAAGTGGTTACCATGTGGTCCTGGTGGCCAGCGAAGACGTTGACAAGGTCCCTTGTGAGTACACCAAATAGAGTTATTGTCACTCTCTCTTGGGTTGTTGAATCAGCAGGGACTAGAGAACTTGTCAGGATGGAAGGAAAAAATGGATGGGGCAAAATACAATCAAATTCTTGAGGAAATTCTGCTGCCCTGCCACAAATTTGTCAATGGGAAGAAGGTTTTCCTTCCAACTGGCAGTGCTGGACTTGCAGCAGCTCTCTTTGTGCTCTGGCTTCTCAGCTGTCTGTTATTGTCAGCAATCATTGTTCCCTCAGTGGCTCACCTGGTTATTATTCAGTCCCACCTACAGCCAGCCCCTTCTGTCTATTTAAGCTGCCTTGTTTATTCCTTTCCTGCCTTCGCCTGGTCAACATATCTGGAGTTTCTCTGCTGTGTGCCTGTGAAAGACTTTGCCAGGCTGACCTCCCTTCTGGTTCCTGATCCCGTTCCTCTGTCTCAGACTACGATTTCGGTTTCCAGATCAGTGGCTCGTCTCACATCCTGTTTTGGCTTCCGACTCCTGGCTTATGGTTTTGACTACAATTACTGTTCTGTACCATTTTTTACCATTACATTAAATGTGTGATTTTACTGCCATTTCTGTCTCAGTTTGATTCATGGGGTGCTGAAGAACCCTAGGAAGGATGGATGAAATTCCTATAAGGGGCGTGAAGTGGATCCGGATGGGACACCTCCAGCGCGTGTCCCGGCCGTAACATACAAGCGCCACAGGCAGCGCAGCTTCCAGAGGGTGACGTCACGCGGTCACTGGGCAACCGAGCCCAGAGCAGGAACCAACATGGAGCTCAAGCTTGCCTTGTTGTGGTGACTACGTTTCGCGCGCACGCGTTTTGTCAAGTCACGGAAGTGGAAGCAACAAGGCAGATATAAATCCATAAGGGGGCGGGGAGTGGGCAGAGCGAGCAGAAGGGCATGAGACTTTAACCCTTCAACATCCTGACTCATACCCAGTAAGAAAATACATAAAGAACACAATATGTAAATTCTGTAAGTAAATCTACCAAAGTACAACCATAAACATTGTTCTAAAAAAACGTAATAAAAAAGCAAAAAAGAATCAGTAATTAAAAAAAGATAAAAAAGCTGAATGAAGATATCCTTGTATCCTGTAAAGCTGACCTGTACTTAAAACCTCACATACAAAAGATACAACAAATTCTCATGACTTCGTGCCTAGGCGTATGGTCATGTGACCAGCATTGGAGGAGAAATTGTTGACTGCTCATGCTGTCATTGGCCAGGATTGGACCCATTCAGTAGGTAACCATTTACACCAGACACCCACATTTTCAGGACACTTAGGCTTCATTTTTTGTTACACCACCGCTGTGATTTCGAAAAAAAATATATAATAATTGGGACCACTGTACGTCTTCCATCAAAAGTGTAGGTGGCCAGTTCCTGTAGAAGTCACACGCGAAGACTAGGATGCCCCTTTAAGCCGCCGGCAGAGCCAGGCCAGATTCCCAGGCTCCTTTGCTGTGAATAATAACGGCTCCAATAGTTCCCTAATAGTTTCCACACTCGTCCCCAGCAGCCATTAAATAATTAGGCAGTTAGCGGCCCTTCAGCCATTAGGCAGCACAACACATTTGGAGGCAATTAGGGATTTAACTGTTCCTGAACCCCGGTGCTCCTTCTGATGGCGGTCCTGGATTCAAAATGTGCTTCGCCCACCAAGGTTTCCATGTCTGTCTGACAGGAACGATCAGCGTGCCTCGTGTTTGGTGGCAACGCCCGCCCCTTGTATTTATGGTTTGATGGGCTGTTTCTGGAATTCAGTGAAAACGCAAATTATTTCTAAAGGCTCTATGTTGACGATCGTTTGGTGTCATGCTGATGGTGTTCAGGACCTCAGGGGAAAAAAAAAAAACCCCCCACTGAATGATTTTCGGCTTACCGCACTCATCATCCCCCTCCCCTATAAAAAGGGCATTGCCGTACCCAAAAGAACAGCACGTGAGGCTCTGACACCACTGGGTCCCCAGCCCCCCCCCCCTCAGGGGCAGCCGACCCCACTGGCTCCCCAGCCCCCTTAAGGGGCAGCCAACCCCACTGGCTCCCCAGCCCCCTTAAGGGGCAGCCAACCCCACTGGATCCCCAGCCCCCTTAAGGGGCAGCCAACCCCACTGGATCCCCAGCCCCTCCCCCCCCATAGGGAAGCCGACTCTACCTTGCCCCCCCCAAAGGGCAACAAACACTCCCAAGCCCCCCCCCCCGGGGTAACCGACCCTAACTTGTCCCCATCTCAAGGATAGCTGATGCTTTTCCCCAGGACACACACTGCCTCTGCCAAGATGTAATAATAGCAGGACACCGGGGACAGAAGAGAGGTGGTTAAAAAAAGAAAAAAAAAAAAAAAGTCAGCAGAGCGACTCGGCGGAGCCATATCTGACCGGTTTCTGAGTGGGAGGGTGGGCTTATCCTTGCTTTACTACTTACCAAGTCACTGACCAAGAACTTCACATGCATTATGTGCTTATCAGGATCTCAGGTTAGGGACGGGTTTCTAGGAGCAACACAGACCGGCCAAACGCTTTGTATGTCCCCAGTACTCACTTTGACAAATTTGCCGTGGAGAAGGTACGGTGACTGGAAGTCACTCTGACAGTTGGAATACGCCATTCCTAAACCGATACCAGAGGAGAATGCGATGGGCCACGTCCTCCCTGGGAAAGAAAGTTGCAGATTTTATGTGAAACCAAACAGACATTCAACTCATCTTTATTTTCCTACCGGATAACTTCATTCCAATCTGATATCACAGTGTTTGGGTGGATGCTGGAGATTTAAACCTATGAAGGGTTCCCACCATCCCTGTGCTGAGTTCCCGGGTCTGTACACCCACTGTGCCCATTAGGGGTTCCCACCATCCCTGTGCTGAGTCCCTGGGTCTGTACCCCCGCTGTGCCCATTATGAGGGGTTCCCACCATCCCTGTGCTGAGTTCCCGGGTCTGTACACCCGCTGTGCCCATTATGAGGGGTTCCCACCATCCCTGTGCTGAGTTCCCGGGTCTATACCCCCGCTGTGCCCATTATGAGGGGTTCCCACCATCCCTGTGCTGAGTTCCCGGGTCTGTACACCTGCTGTGCCCATTATGAGGGGTTCCCACCATCCCTGTGCTGAGTTCCCGGGTCTATACCCCCGCTGTGCCCATTATGAGGGGTTCCCACCATCCCTGTGCTGAGTTCCCGGGTCTGTACACCTGCTGTGCCCATTATGAGGAGTTCCCACCATCCCTGTGCTGAGTTCCCGGGTCTGTACACCCGCTGTGCCCATTATGAGGGGTTACCACCATCCCTGTGCTGAGTTCCTGGGTCTGTACACCCGCTGTGCCCATTATGAGGGGTTCCCACCATCCCTGTGCTGAGTTCCCGGTCTGTACACCCGCTGTGCCCATTATGAGGGGTTCCCACCATCCCTGTGCTGAGTTCCTGGGTCTGTACACCTACTGTGCCCATTATGAGGGGTTCCCACCATCCCTGTGCTGAGTTCCCGGGTCTATACCCCCGCTGTGCCCATTATGAGGGGTTCCCACCATCCCTGTGCTGAAATCAGGCGCTCTGTGGGAGTGGCTTCTCTATGTTGATTGGTGGGAGGGGTGGTGGGCGTTGCCAATGCAGTGATGTCACTAGCAGGGAAGAGACGGGGCAGAGGCCCTCTTTGTACTACTCTGCCAGCGGTGGGGAGAAAATCGCAGTACATTGAGGACTAGGGATGGGAAATGGGCAGGGGAGGGTTAAATACTTACTTTTGAAGAAAACGACTGAAAAGACGATCCCCAAGCCAAGGCCGGCACCTGGAGAGAGAACACAATAGACTTTATGACGGATCTATTTATTTAATGACACATAATTTCCATGTCCAATTGGCACGTGCCTGAGCAGGCAGAATCAATACGCGGCTCTCAGGCCGTGTCCACACTTGCAGGTTTTGCTGGGAATTGCGTTGTGATCGCCTTCCAAAATATGCATTTACAGCGCCGGGGATCGGCGTGACTCACACAGCATGGCTAGATCCTATGGGGAATGGGGTCGAGCTGTCCGCAACATCTGCTTGGGGGGAGGCGGAAAAGCAGAGACCGTCATAACCTCCTCTGTGGACCCCCTGTTCTCATTTAGATTTATTGACACCCTCCACACCCCCCCTCCCCCTTCATATTCCTTCAATGTGTGGATCTGCACACCTTACCGGATGTCGTTAGGAACAACAAAGGGGACCACCGGAATCAACCTGAACTCAGTGCAGGTCAGGGCAGCCTCAGAAGTGCTAATAGACAGGAAGGCGGTTCTATGCCCCGTATCCCTCTGATGTCAAGGCACAGGTCATGTGATCTCTGCCAGATGAGCTTTATGTACAGGCAAGGACAGCCAATCGGCAGCTCCTCCTTAACAGTGCCCTTTGTCCAGCCTAAGGGCCACTATTCCTCCCACTGACACCAATGATGGGCCACTATTCCTCCCACTGACACCAATGATGGGCCACTATTCCTCCCACTGACACCAATGATGGGACACTATTCCTCCCACTGACACCAATGATGGGACACTATTCCTCCCACTGACACCAATGATGGGACACTATTCCTCCCACTGACACCAATGATGGGACACTATTCCTCCCACTGACACCAATGATGGGACACTATTCCTCCCACTGACACCATTGATGGGACACTATTCCTCCCACTGACACCATTGATGGGCCACTATTCCTCCCACTGACACCATTGATGGGCCACTATTCCTCCCACTGACACCATTGATGGGCCACTATTCCTCCCACTGACACCAATGATGGGGCACTATTCCTCCCACTGACACCAATGATGGGGCACGATTCCTCCCACTGACACCAATGATGGGGCACTATTCCTCCCACTGACACCAATGATGGGGCACTATTCCTCCCACTGACACCAATGATGGGGCACTATTCCTCCCACTGACACCAATGATGGGGCACTATTCCTCCCACTGACCCCAATGATGGGACACTATTCCTCCCACTGACACCAATGATGGGACACTATTCCTCCCACTGACACCAATGATGGGACACTATTCCTCCCACTGACACCATTGATGGAACACTATTCCTCCCACTGACACCATTGATGGGACACTATTCCTCCCACTGACACCATTGATGGGCCACTATTCCTCCCACTGACACCATTGATGGGCCACTATTCCTCCCACTGACACCATTGATGGGCCACTATTCCTCCCACTGACACCATTGATGGGCCACTATTCCTCCCACTGACACCAATGATGGGCACTATTCCTCCCACTGACACCATTGATGGGGCACTATTCCTCCCACTGACACCAATGATGGGGCACCATTCCTCCCACTGACACCAATGATGGGGCACTATTCCTCCCACTGACACCAATGATGGGGACACAATCAAGAGGGATGTTCTTCTTGGCGGCTTTTTCGGACAGCGATCCCCAGACACTGGAAAACCATACAAGTGCCCTCTATAAGCTTGCCCTTTTAAGCAGGGAGGGACAGTTCTGTCACACACACAATAATATCGTTCCAAAATCTGCGTATTTGTGGACATTCCCACCAGATATGTAAAAGCGTTCCCCTGAATGACATGCACCTCCAACAGCTGTCCGATTGGAGAGGATAAATAAATTTAGCCGATGAAGAAGGGCACCTGTACCATCTGGTCAGAAGCTTAAACCCTTTCTCTTAAACTTGCGTAGCAGGGGACATCGAGTGGGTCAGAGGAAAGCATTTGCGCCAGTCACTAGGCGAAAGAACTTGCCCCATATGGCAGTGTATGCCGGCAGATCAGGGAGGAGGGTATTCAGGAGTAGGGAATACAATAAGGACACCATGTTTGTGGGGGGTGTTATCTTGAAGTAGGATAGTGTCAAACGCCGAGGGGCAGCCCCCTCGAACATCAGTCAGCGAGGACAGGGTACGTACATAGGAGAGGGCCTGGCGCCACCGTAGCCAGCCTGCTAAGTCACCCACTGGCACGGTGGAGTCAAGGAGTAACAATGAGGAAGGAATCACCTGTCGATGATCCGTCGCATTCCAAGGTCCAAATCTCGAGCACGAGACTGCTGGAGGACTTCACCTTTTTTATAGAGTGCACATCCCCCTCCCGCTCCTTGCAATGACAACCGATCGGCTTCTCAGCCGCATCGGTTGTCATTACAAGTCAGCCGACCGTCGGCTATGGACGCCGGTACCGGGGTGATGCCTCTAGCTGCAGACATCACCCCGGTACAACACTTTCCCTAAATATCAGCAATATCGGTAAATCCAAAAGGCCGATACTGATAGATCGTGGGAAAGTGCATATCGGCCCCCCGATAAAATCGGTCGATCCCTACTATGTACCATGCTTGTTGTCTTCTCTGTATGTTTACTATGGTTTCTGCTTCTTCCCATGCACAGTAAAATTTCTTCCTCTTTCAATAAACTGAGATTGAACTAAAAAAGGTTCAGTTTATCGCCTGGCGGTATTTATATGTGAATGTATGGTACACACACACACACACACACACACACAATTAAAAGGAAAATATAGAGCCTTGAAAAAGTCTTCACACCCCCTGAAAATTCTCCACATTTTGTCATGTTACAACCAAAAATGTAAAGTGTATTTTAGGCCATATTTTAAAGGGGTGTGAATACTTTTTCAAGGCACTATCACACCATAAAAGAAAAAAAAAAAAAAAAAAGTTAAGTCAGAGCCTTGGCATCAAACTAAAAACACACAGAAAAAAATAAAAAAAACGTTTCCAAATGCTTATCAACCAGCTGAAAAATCGAGAGGAAAAAAAAAAAAAAAAAGTGAAAAACAAAAATCCCCGAACGCTGGAAGGGGGTAATAATTCCTGCGCGGTCCCCTCCCCGGGACACGGGATGTTTTTGTACCTCTCACATCGGCTGCCAAGAGAGCCTCTAATTCACTCTCGTCTCTCTGGTGCCATTACAATAGCACAGCTGGCCGCAGCTTTATTGCGCTATTAGAGATAATTACTATCTGGGAGGACTGGAGAGTGGACAAACCGCCTGACCTGCGCCCTCGCCTTTTTTTTCCTGCGCCTGTACAGGACGGACGTGGTTGGGATCCAAGCGCTTTTCTTGGGTCACCAACCCCGCCAGCAAGTGCAATTAACTGTGCGGATCCTGTCCTCACTAGTCTGTATCACAATGGCTAGAATCTACACGCCATCACCGCGCAAACTACTATGAGCAATGGCAAAGGATTTGCGGGACTTTTGCCGAAACGCTCTGCTGCCTGTCAATCACCACAGGAAGGGGCCATCAGTGGTGGAAATGTAACTGTTGTCAATTTTTGCTTGTGAAGCTGTATGTAGTTGAAGGCGAAATTCCGCTTGTTTGCATCCCCCCCTACACTACCACATATGGCACTTTTTGGGGGTGGGGGGGGGCCCCAACAGGTGCCTGCTCCCACTTTCGGTCACATGACCGCAGCAATCTAACCATCTCCTGCACCATGTCCGCAGCCCCTGCATTCTCCTGCACCATGTCCGCAGCCCCTGCATTCTCCTGCACCATGTCCGCAGCCCCTGCATTCTCCTGCACCATGTCCGCAGCCCCTGCATTCTCCTGCACCATGTCCGCAGCCCCTGCATTCTCCTGCACCATGTCCGCAGCCCCTGCATTCTCCTGCACCATGTCCGCAGCCCCTGCATTCTCCTGCACCATGCCCGCAGCCCCTGCATTCTCCTGTACCATGCCCGCAGCCCCTGCATGTCCTGTACCATGCCCGCAGCCCCTGCATGTCCTGTACCATGCCCGCAGCCCTGCATGTCCTGTACCATGCCCGCAGCCCTGCATGTCCTGTACCATGCCCGCAGCCCCCGCACCATGCCCACAGCCCCTGTTTTGGGTCTTGTGGTGGTCCATTTGGGTCAAGTAGCTGCTGCATTTCCCACCCTAGGCTTATACTCGAGTCAATAAGTTTTCCCAGTTTTTTGTGGTAAAATTAGGTGCCTCGACCTATATTCGGGTTGGCTTTTACTCGAGTATATACGTTATAGGGATGCACCGATCCGATATTAGGATCAGATATCGGCACCGATACGGTCACAATAGCTGGATCGGGTGAGCGTTAAAATTAACCGATCCAAGGGCCGATCCGGTTTTGCTGAGTCCCGGCTCAGCCATCCCTTACTTGGGGTAGTAGTAGTAGTAGTATGGGATGGGAGCTGCTACTTCCTGTATAGGACCGGCTCACAGGCGGAATGATATCAGATGCACTCCGCCTGTGAATGGAGGAGCCATACACATGAAGCAGCGGCTTTGCTCTGTACTGCAGCCGCATGCTTTATGTGTGTAGTTCCGGATCGGTACCGGTATCAATAATCGGCAGATACACAGATATTGGTATCGGGACAAAAAAAAAAAAAAAAGTCGGATCGGTGCACCCCTAATACGGTATTTAGTATATAATCCCTGCTGATCCTGTCCTTGTTCAGGCACTTCCTGTTATAGGGTGACAACGCTCTATTCCTGTGCTCCAGGGTTGTCACGCTTTGGCGTGACATGGGCATCCGATGAAGACTAGAAACTTCAACACACAAGACACAGACACGGTCCACTGTTGTCACCATCTGGAAACCCCGCCTGATGAAATGCCATGCAGCCATCGCTGGAGTGCATATAGACAGGAAATGGCTGTATAGAGGCTGCAGGAGATCAAACACAGATGCAACAAAAAGGATGAAAAAAAAAGTGAAAATAAGGATTTTTTTTTGGGTGGCAATTACAATCTTCCCAGCGCAGCGTTTGCCCGGTGTGTGGCCCTATGCAGTGGATTTTGTTGTTTATCGGGGGTCACTGCAATAGCAGAGCGCCAAAATTGCGCCACATCAAATCCTCGTCACAGTTCAAACGTCCCATACAGGAGGCTCAGGAATCATTCAGCATGTACTCAGAGAAGCACTATAGTGAGAGATGGCAGGGCACCTGCCATGGAAGAGTGGGGGTCCCCCCCCCAGAAACACAAGGGGTTAAACAGCAGCCAGACGCCTGCATGTTGGCTCCTGGCACCTGACCGCACCGCACTTGGCTCCACAGCTGTTTCCACTGAACAGCGGCACCTCCTGAACAGTCCTCCCCTCATAACAATAAAAGATGAAAGGCCTATCTAATAATAAAAGAGGAGAGGGAGACCCAACGAGGGAGCCTTTCCAGAAGAGTGCCGCAGGCGGTGCGGGGAGGGCCGGGGAGGGAGAGCGGCATTTACACCTTCTCTGTGACCGCTTCAAACGCTTAATTGAAAAAACAGGCCGCCATCGCCTGGCTGCCATCTCATCATTAACCAGCCACATGCCAAGTCTTCCCGGCACACCGGGCCATATGGGATGAAGGATAGAGTTACACAGAATGGGGGGGGGACCCCTGACCTGGAGAAAAGGGGGTACACAGGACACAGCAGTGGAACCCCAGAGAAAAGGGGTACACAGGACACAGCAGTGGGAACCTGTAGCCAGCCACAGAAGAGGGATACATGACAAAAGCAGCAGGACCCCAGACCCAGAGAAGAGGGGGTGCAGAGAGCACAGTAGTGGGACCCCCAGACCCAGAGAAGAAGGGGTGCACAGAGCACAGCAGTGGGACCCCCGGACCCAGAGAAGAGGGGGTGCAGAGCACAACAGTGGGACCCCCAGACCCAGAGAAGAAGGGGTGCACAGAGCACAGCAGTGGGACCCCCGGACCCAGAGAAAAGGGGGTGCAAAGAGAACAGCAATGGGACCCCGGACCCAGAGAAGAGGGGGTACACAGGGCAGAGCAGTGGGACCCCAGACCCAGGGAAGAGGGGTACACAGTAAACAGTGGAACCCCAAGACCCAGAGAAGAGGGGTACGCAGAGCAGTAGGACCCCAGACCCAGAGAAGAGGGGTACACAGTGCAGAGTAGTGGGACCCCAGACCTAGAGAAAAGGGGTACACAGGGCAGAGCAGTGGGACCCCAGACCCAGAGAAGATGGGTGACCAGAGCAGAGGAACCCCAGAACCAGAGAAGAGGGGTGCATAGTGCACAGCAGGGGGACCCTAGACCCAGAGAAGGGGGTGCAAAGGGCAGAGCAGTGGGACCCCAGACCCAGAGAAGAGGGGTGAGCAAAGCAGTGGGACCCCAGACCCAGAGAAGAGGGGTACACAGTGCAGCGCAGTGCGATCCCAGACCCAAAGAGGGGTACACAGTGCAGCGCAGTGCGATCCCAGACCCAAAGAGGGGTACACAGTGCAGCGCAGTGCGATCCCAGACCCAGAGAAGAGGGGTGAGCAGAGCAGTGGGACCCCAGACCCAGAGACGAGGGGTACACAGTGCAGCGCAGTGCGATCCCAGACCCAGAGAAGAGGGGTGAGCAGAGCAGTGGGACCCCAGACCCAGAGACGAGGGGTACACAGTGCAGCGCAGTGGGACCCCAGACCCAGAGAAGAGGGGTGCACAGCAATGGGACCCCAGACCCAGAGAAGAAGAGGGGTACACAGCGCAGACCCGGCCTTTACAGCCTGTCCATCTGGCCTCCTCTGCAGTTCCCCCCCATCACCTCCCATCCTATCCTCGGCCCATGTAACCCGACACAGCCAGCTCCAGAAATATCAGAGCCCGGCTCTGGCTGCGCATTCCACCCCGGGGGAGGGAGATCTGATTTTATAGGGGAATGGAAACTGCCTGAGAGATTGAGGTTCGGTGAACCTATCGGTGAAATGTAAACCACGGGGGGGGGGGGTGGGGGGGTGGGGCACACCTCCCAACTTCTGCATCTTCAAGATCCCCCCCATTGTTACCTGGTGGAGTGGGATAATCAGAGCCGGTGCAGAGATTTAAATAGAACCAAAGCTGGCCATACATGGAGCGAATTCCGGACAATTCCTGATTAATTCCCATCTATCCAGACCTGAGATTTACACAGTTCTGTCTGGCAGGGCAGGAGAACAGACTTATTTTTCCTGCTGCATTTCAGTAACACTTGCAGGTCTTGTCCCTCCCCCAGCCTGTGATTGGACAGTAAAAGGAAAAAGTAGACTGAGGAGCTCATCTCTAGGTCACTCTGCTCTCTCCTCCTATCAGCATGTTCCTCATTAGATATGAGCACTGCAGCTCACCTAATTGGCTCCTTGTGTTGCTTCTCCCTCTGAGCTCTGTTGTACCGAGGCCGATATCAAATAAAAAAAATTCTGCTGCTTGTATTAATAAAATACACATTTTTATCTAATGATTACTGAGATGCAACAAATCAATATACTAATAATCCAGAATGATCCTCAGATGTATTAGAATGCATTGGTGGGGGGGGGGGGGGGGGGAGCATTCCAGGTGGTGACCGTGCCAGGAGGCCGGGGTTGTTACACCGCGCTGTCACGCGGGACGTTCTGCACCGTTGGCGCTGCCAGCGCGGCTCAGTCCTGTTTATTTGGCTTTGTAACGAGCTTTAGAAATCTCTGCACAGCCATCTCCGAGAACCAAATCCTCTGCCAGGCAAACACATGACGAATCACAGCTGGGTAAACGTCCCGCCACACAGCGCGAGCGGCTATACGGGGTAGCGGACGGCGGGCATGAGCTATGGGGAGGGTAGCACAGAGCAGAGCACCTGTGGGAGAAGCCTGAGATCGTGGCTGCCATCCTCAAACCAACAACAGTGAGGGAAAAAAGTATTTGACCCCGTGCTGATTTTGTACATTTGCCCACTGACAAAGAAATGATCAGTCTATAATTTTATTGGTCGGTTTATTTTACCAGTGAGAGACAGAATAATGAGAAAATGCATTGCATTAAAGTTATAAATTGATTTGCATTTTAATGAGTGAAATAAGTACCATATTTATCGGCGTATAACACGCGCCGGCATACAACACGCGCCTCAATATTAGGAGAGAAATTTCAGGAAAAAAGCTTACATTTTAAATAAACAGCTTTGAACTCTGAACATTTTTTTTTAATCAAATGACATCTCACCAGTGCCCATGAATGCAGCCTCGCCAGCGCAGTCTCCAGCAACGCGGCCTCGCCAGCGCAGTCTCCAGCAACGCTGCCTCGCCAGCGCAGTCTCCAGCAACGCAGCCTCGCCAGCGCAGTCTCCAGCAACGCAGCCTCGCCAGCGCAGTCTCCAGCAACGCAGCCTCGCCAGCGCAGTCTCCAGCAACGCAGCCTCGCCAGCGCAGTCTCCAGCAACGCAGCCTCGCCAGCGCAGTCTCCAGCAACGCAGCCTCGCCAGCGCAGTCTCCAGCAACGCAGCCTCGCCAGCGCAGTCTCCAGCAACGCAGCCTCGCCAGCGCAGTCTCCAGCAACGCAGCCTCGCCAGCGCCATTGACACTATCAGTTTTTAAAAAGGCCGGGAAGCAGCACCGAGAGCAGAAGGGGGCGGGCCGAGGAGAAGGGAGAACGAGCGCTCGTTTGCATCGGAAGTCCCGCCCATGATAGATGTCACACGTCTCGGCAGAGGAGGCGGACTTCCTATGACAGCTCGTCCTTCCTTCTCCTCGGCGCGGCCCATCCCCTTTTGCTCTCGGCGCTGCTTCCTGTCCTTTTTTTTATTTTTTAAATATCGGCGTATAACACGCATGATTGCTTTTTCCTCCATTTTTAGGAGGAAAAAGTGCGTGTTATACGCCGATAAATACGGTATTTGACCCCTTCACAAAACATGACTTGGTAGTTGGTGGAGAAACCCTTGTTGGCAATCACCAGCGATCCCAGCAAGGACCAGCAATCCCAGCAAGGAACTAGGTCCTTACCCCTGACTAGGCAGGGTACCTATAGCAGAGAGAGGGAGTAGTATACCCCCTGGGACTGCCCATGGTCATAGCCAGACATTATTTTCTGCCTAGTGTCCTACTCCTGTAGGGGGCAGTATAACCCAATGGTTAAGAAGAAGATTGGGAGCTGTGGCCGTCAATGAACGAAAAAATGGCGTGGTCATGAAGTGGGGGGGGTTAAATCTTCTAGAGGGCAAAGAGAAAGACACAAATCTTGTTCCCTCCATTTTTCAGCTGCTTCAGAACAGCAGTTCATAGCGGTGCAGCACAGCAAACCGCAGAATAATTCGGGCTTTGTGAGGACGGTGAAATAAAGAACGCTCACACATGTTTGTGAATCTTATTAGAACCTTTTTTTTTTGCATTCCAGCCATTCTGACCCCCAGTGTTCCTCCGAGGCAACGTGGCTAACCCAGCTCCGCTGAGGGTCTATCGGCATCCCGCCGAGTTCTCCACAATGGGAAGGTTAAAGTGCCGCGTTTCATCAGCTCGCCGGCCGATACTAAACTTCAAAAAGGTGCCGGGATTAGAGCGCCAGTTCTGTTCCTGCACATAATTAGATAAACTATTTGGAAGTTTTCTTCCAGATCCCCAACGGCAGCTTTTAAACCACGCGGGAGGGGAGGATTGTGAAACTCGCATGAAGTGTACAGCAATTGGCACAATACGTGCAACTCCCAGCATGCATTGCTTCCACGTGGCCCTTCCATCACCTATTCTGGGTCCAATATATAATATTTATCATACACAGCACTGCATGTTCACATCAGCCCCTGCCCCCCCAAGAGCTTACAATCTATGGTCTGCATCTCATATGCATACTGTACATACACACACATTAGGGCCAAAATTTTAGACAGGAGCCAATTACCTACCATCAGGTTTTTGAATTGTGGGAGGAAACCAATGCAAGCATAAGAAGAACATGCAAGCACCAAGCAGATGATCATAACCTAGGGGCGGCTCAATCATCCAAACACGGCTCCGGTGACTTACCTTAGAAGTGGGTGCCAGCAACTCCATATTAATGGCTTTGGGGAGAGGGGAGGGGGCAACATTATAAAGACATGGTTTGACCAGTTTGGTGTAGAGCACATGTGTCAAACACAAGGCCCGCGGGCCGAATCCAGCCCTCGCACCTTTCCTGCAGCTGCAGGAGAGCTCCAGCCCTGCTCCAGGCCCTGTGCTTTCTGCTTTCCAGCACTGCCTCCAGCTTCTTCCCAGCAGCAACACAAGGTAAGGGTGGTGCACTGTAATGTAAGGGAAGGTGGGTGACTCAAGAGATCAGGAGCCTCCCCACCATCAGAAGTTATGTAAGGGTAGGGGATGCTCTGGACATCTAGTCTTAAAGATACAACCGGCCCTTTTGAAGGCAATCCTGTTGCTGGTGCGGCCCTCGATTAAATTGAGTTTGACACCCCTAGTGTAGAGGAACAAAAGGTGTCCTGCACAGAGCCCTGACCTCATCCCTACTGCACAATTTTGGAATGAACTGGAATGTCGATGGTGAGCCAAGTCTTATCATCTGACCTCACAAATTCACACAGCCACTATACAAATTCCTGAGTGAAAGTCTTTCCAGAAGAGTGGAGGATGTTAAAGAGGAAGTAAACCCTCCTCTGACACTTGTACCTATAGGTAAGCCTATAATAAGGCTTACCTATAGGTACTGTAAATATCTCCTAAACATGTACCGTTTAGGATATTTACCTTACATGCAGCCAGCGACGTCACTGGCGCATGCGCTCTGAAGGAACGGCCACTTGTGCCGTTTCTTCAGAGCCCCGTGCCCGCGCGCGGGAGTGACGTCACCGCGGCTCCGGCCAATCAGTGCAAGTTGCAATAACGAGACCGCAAATTCCCAATTAGTGTAACCTCGGATCTCTTACTTGAGGATACGCTTACTCCTTGAGCGTCTTGCACAAAGCTTTGACCTCAAATCTACTGAACACCTTTTGGGTGATCTGGAATGCCGATAGCATCAGATCTCATCATCCAATATCAGTAATGAGAACAAATTCCCACAGACACCCTCCAAAATCTTGTGCAAAGTCTTCCCAGAAGAGTGCTGGATATTAGAGCCACAAAAGGGGTCCAAGTCTATAAAGACATGGTTTGACCAGTTAGGTGTGGAGGACTGAGTGTCCTGACCTCAACGGTACTCAACACCTTTGGGATGAATTGGAACTAATTGTGAGCCAGGTTCTCCCATCCAATTTCCGTACCCAACGTCACAAATGGGAACACATTACCAAAGACACTACATAATCTTGCCGAAAGCTTTCCAAGAAGAATTAAAAAAAAGGGATTTTAACCACAAAAGGGGGAAAATTTCATATGGCCGTCTACCTTCACATATGGTTTTGGACTCAAGCATAAAGCCTATGCTTTTTTCAATGGGATGACCAACAAGCTCATAGGTGTGATCAGGGCCTTCTTTCTCAGACAACAGGTGCAGGAACTCCTCCCCCTTCTGAGTCCCCACCTGTCTCTGTGTGCCTTATCCACCTCTAAGCACCGTTCCTCTGTCCCCAAGCAACAGTAGATCCCACACACACACACACACACACCACAATAGACACCCCCCCCGCCACACACACCAACAACCCCCCCAGCAAGCAACAACAGATTTCCCAGCAGCCAGCATCAATAGACCCTCCAGCAGCCAGTAATAATAGACTTTTCCCTCAATAGCAGATCCCTACCAGCAACATAAGACCCCCCCAACAATAGAAGACCCCCCCAACAACAATAGATCTCCCACCTTCAACAATAGACCCTCACACAAAAAACAGATCCCCACCAGTGGCAATAGATCCCCCAGCAGCCAGCATAAATAGACCCTCTAGCCCAGCCCTTGCTATTACATATATTCAGTTCTGGAGGTGCCGGAACTGCGTTCCCCCACGTTCCTGCTGAAAAAAAAAAAAAGCCCTGGGTGTGATAGTCAGGTGACCAAAGATAGCCCTTGAGTGTCCTGCACTAAGACCTGACCCTAAACCCTGCTGAACACCTTTGGGATGAACTGGAACTGTTGGTTAGCCAGGTCTTGTCATCCAACATCAGTACTTAACCTCACAAATGGGCACAAATTCCCACAGACACCGTCCAAAATCTTGGGGAAAGCTTTCTCAGAAGAGTGGAAGACTGTATAGCAAATAAAAAAAAAAAAAAAAAAAAAGGGGGCAACTTAATACTAGTGGCCATGGTAGGGGGGGGGGGGGGGGGCAGTGGCAACTCCACAATAATGGCCATGATTTTGAAAGAGATTTCCAACCAGCTTATATAAGTATGAAGGACACGTGTCCACAAACATTTGGCCATATATGTGGGTCATCAAATCCTGATATTTGTATGGAGATCTACCTCCAAATAAATAATTTTTTTTTTTTTTAAATTCCATCCAACCTGCTCAATATCCCTTACAAGGAAGGGAAGAGAAGGGTGAACAATACATTGGTCATTGTGTTGATAGGCGGTATACATGCATCCTCCAATGGGGATTCCAGAAATCTTTAGACCAGAGGTGGCATTCGGTAAGGCCAAGGCTATGGGAAGCTTTAATAAATCCTGCTGAAGACACCATTTTTCCAAATAAGACACATGAACGATACAACAGACCGCGGGCGATTGCCAATATCGATGCAACTCAACCACATTTTACACGAGACAACGTGGATCGCTTTTTTACGACTCCCCACGGGGCAGTGAGAAGATTTAAGAGAGATTTAATAATGATTAGGACAATCCGGTAATCCCATTTTCACTCTAATATACACAGATCTGAGGCCGGTTCAGAAAAACATTGGTAAACAAAATGATTAGATTGCTGGTTGGCCCCCGGACAGAATCTTCTATGACAGAGAAAAAACATCTCATTCTAGAAACACAAAGAGGGAACTTGGCTCCAGCTGTGATGGCCCAATGCATGCTGGAGGTTGTATCCAGGCCCGGAGATTAATGGTTGAAAAAGAGCAGATCCGACGAGAACATAAGTGGCAGTGAGCGTGAGCGGGCCTGCACGCTGTAATTCAGCATCTGGATTTTATGGGGAAACAGGAAAAGTCAGGAACAATATGCAGGCACATGTGCAAACGTAAAACTATGAGCCGTTTGCTCAGTAAAAGGCTCCTGCCACAGGGACTTTCCATTCATCTCTTCGATCCGCTGCAAGCCCTAAATTGACGTGTGCTGGTTTTGGTGAAATAAAATGGCTGGTTGATCTGGGTGTAGACATTTTTGTGGCAACACAATTTATCACAGCCAAAAACCTAAAGTAAAATAAATGCAACCTCTACCTCAAAGCTAACCCTAACCTATACATCAGGCCCCACCCCTTAATCCAACTGTTACACCGAGCCCATGCTGAAAACCAAACCCTTAGTCCAAGCCCCAACCCTTACAGAGTCCCTGCACTAAGTCTAAACCCTAGTCCAAGCACAAGCTCTAACTGTAACCCTTAAAGAGGCTCTGCCATAGGCCAAGCCATCAGTCCAAGCCCAGGCCAAAACCTAACCATCAGTCCAAGCCCGGGCCAAAACCTAACCAACAGTCCAAGCCCGGGCCAAAACCTAACCAACAGTCCAAGCCCGGGCCAAAACCTAACAGTCCAAGCCCGGGCCAAAACCTAACCAACAGTCCAAGCCCGGGCCAAAACCTAACCAACAGTCCAAGCCCGGGCCAAAACCTAACCAACAGTCCAAGCCCGGGCCAAAACCTAACCAACAGTCCAAGCCCGGGCCAAAACCTAACCAACAGTCCAAGCCCGGGCCAAAACCTAACCAACAGTCCAAGCCCGGGCCAAAACCTAACCAACAGTCCAAGCCCGGGCCAAAACCTAACCAACAGTCCAAGCCCGGGCCAAAACCTAACCATCAGTCCAAGACCGGGCCAAAACCTAACCATCAGTCCAAGACCGGGCCAAGACCTAACCATCAGTCCAAGCCCGGGCCAAGACCTAACCATCAGTCCAAGCCCGGGCCAAGACCTAACCATCAGTCCAAGCCCGGGCCAAGACCTAACCATCAGTCCAAGCCCGGGCCAAGACCTAACCATCAGTCCAAGCCCGGGCCAAGACCTAACCATCAGTCCAAGCCCGGGCCAAGACCTAACCATCAGTCCAAGCCCGGGCCAAGACCTAACCATCAGTCCAAGCTCGGGCCAAAACCTAACCATCAGTCCAAGCTCGGGCCAAAACCTAACCATCAGTCCAAGCTCGGGCCAAAACCTAACCATCACTCCAAGCCCGGGCCAAAACCTAACCATCAGTCCAAGCTCGGGCCAAAACCCAACCATCAGTCCGGCCAGTTCACACAGCTCCGGGACAGCTGCAGAGCGAATTGCACTGGAGTCCTGTGCGTCTCTTCTGGTCTGTTTCAGGTCAGAATTCAGCCAAAAATTCAGGCCGAAATTGGACCTGAAACAGGGAACAGGGACGCACTGGACCCCTGCTGTTAGCCTCTCTGCATGGAGGTGTGAACCCAGCCAAAACCTAAACCACTAGTCCAAGCCAGGACCAAAACCTAACCACTAGTCCAAGCTCCGGGCCATAACCTAACCCTCAGTCCAAGCTGCGGGCCATAACCTAACCCTCAGTCCAAGCTCCGGGCCATAACCTAACCCTCAGTCCAAGCTCCGGGCCATAACCTAACCCTCAGTCCAAGCTCCGGGCCATAACCTAACCCTCAGTCCAAGCTCCGGGCCATAACCTAACCCTCAGTCCAAGCTCCGGGCCATAACCTAACCCTCAGTCCAAGCCCCTGCTTTAAGCCTAACCCTTACACCAAGCTCCAGCCCTAAACCTAAGACCCACGCCCAATACTAACCTCCTCTGAGACCAGCGTCAATGCCCACTCCCCTAACTGAACTCCTAAAATGGTACCCTCAAAAATCAACCTGTGGTTGTTCTAGACACCGCCAACCTTCCTGCTCTGAACCTACCCAGTAAACCAACCCATAATCCAATCCTCATTACAAACTGATCACCAAGAAACAAGCAACAACATTGGATTGCAAATTGGGTCTATAAAGAGAGTGTTCGGAAAAAAAAAAAAAAAATGTTCCAACACCTAATATAAAGAGAAGTCACTAAAATACACCTGAATAACAAAGAGACAAAAAGCACCAGGAAAGATCAGTAAACAGCAGTAAACAGTAGTTGTACTGTGAACTGTAGCTCCCCAGTGCCGGCAGCACTCAAGCAGCCCCAGACCATGACACTCCCACCACCATGCTTTACTGTAGGCAAGACAAACTTGACTTGTACTCCTCACCTGGCTGCTGCCACACACGCTTCACACCATCTGAACCAAATAAGTAACAAAAATTCTTCTGTAGGGGCAGAGACACCAACTACTGCAGGTAAAAAACGCCCATTAAGAGAGGGGCAGAGACACCAATTGTGGGGGAAATCCCCCCCATTGTGGGAGGGGCAGAGACACAAACTACTGGGGGAAATCTCACCATTATGGGAGAGGCAGAGACACAAACTACTACAAGAAATCTCATCATTGTGGGCATTACACACCGCAATGGTGTTAATAGGCCTTTCAGATAATAGAATATTCTGTAAATAGTCATATAGAGCTCATATACCTTTTATTACCGTTACAATACAATTCCCTGCGAGCTGCACATATTCCAAACCCCAGCACTCAGCGCGCCGCGCCCCGGGTAGAGAGACGCGGCCCAAAACCACAAACAATGAACTTCGCCAGGCCGGCAAAGGCTGCAGTAAACAGGTAGAGGGAGCTCAGCCAGGCTCACATTCTGATCTTATCTGGACAAACATCGGCTGATGGGCGGCTTTCGGGTTTTTTTTTTTACTCCTTTTTTTAAAAATCGGAGCGAACATAAGAGGTTCGGGGCCAGTGAAGAAAAACACAGGCACTGCCAAGACCCCAGAATCCAGCTGGGGAGACGCCCAGCACTTGTCGGGAAGAGAGTTTAGTCCCAGTCAAAGAAACTATTACGCAGCCAGGATACACTGCACAGGCATTTTATTAAAGAGGACCTGTCAGTAACGCTACAAGTGCACGTAAATATATTCCGGACCGGTCATAGAAGGCAACAGGATCATCCTTCAGAAATGCTCAACCTTTTATCATTAAAAAGCTGTCCTCAGTCTCCAATTAGTGACTCTGCCTGAGCTGAGATGATGTAATTGGTCTGTTGCAGGCAGGAGAAGGCATTTCCTTAGTCTCTCTCCCCCCCCCCCCCCCGTGATCAGACTGGTGCGGTTTGATAAGTAGGAAGAGAACCAGTGAAGAGTACAGTCACAGAGACGAAAGGCGTGGAAGAAAGGCGGAGAAGAAAGGCGGAGAAGAAAGGCGGAGAAGAAAGGCGGAGAAGAAAGGCGGAGAAGAAAGGCGGAGAAGAAAGGCGGAGAAGAAAGGCGGAGAAGAAAGGCGGAGAAGAAAGGCGGAGAAGAAAGGCGGAGGTTGGTCAACCATATCAAAGGCAGTAGAAAGGTACAGGAGTGGAGTACAGAAGAGTGTCCATTGGTATTAGACGGGGAATGCCCAAAGGCTATGTTTTGTACCGACTACATCTCAATTTTGTCAATAAAAATTAAAAAAAAAATAACAAAACCACAAATGATGGGGTACGGATGTTGAGGCATTGTCTAATCCACAGGTGTCAAACACAAGGCCCGCGGGCCCGAATGCGGCCCCCCATGCCATTTCATGTGGCCCTCGCACCTCTCCTGCAGCTGCGGCACCCCCCTCGTCTCTGCCCCCACCTTGTCTGTCTCTGTAGTCGACAGCAGAGAGGACAGAACTCCTTTGCCAGATCCTGCACTCCAGTGTGCAGCTGTAGAAAGGCTCGTCTTTGCCCCACCCAGGACATGGGGTGTTCTGGACATCTAATCCTACAGATATAACCGGCCCTTTGAGGGCAACCATAATGCTGATGCGGCCCGCAATGAAATGAGTTTGACACCCCTGGTCTAATCCCAATGAAGGACCATAAACTGGTCCTTTGCTTATAAAGTTTGGAGACCCCCAATTTAAAGAACGGTGTCATCTATGAAACATATCAGTCCAGAAATGGAGGAACCTGAGAGGGGTTTGTTGCACCCAGGTGACTGACAGGCCACATGTACAGGGATCCCATCACCTTCCATGACATCACTCATTACATGTTCAGCCGCCGCTTCCTCCTCCGCTGTGTTCAGCAGTGACTGCGTTCCTTTCAGCCTGTCACATGCTGACCATCGGGGGGCGATCTCATCACCCTGATATTCTCTAATAGAGGAGAAGAGTCTACAGATCTGGGTGTGGAATGTGGAACAGCAAGTCAGGAAATACGGAAAAGTTCCATCAAAAGTTACTTTCAGCCGCAATTCAGCATGTGACTCACTGAAAACACGCTACACCTCCCCTCCGGCCAACCGGAAAGCAGGATATTGTTCTAAAAAGGAGACAGTGCTGAAATCACAAAGGACGGCCAATTAACGCCTTCACCTCCACGTCCTGCAGCAGGAGGAGGAAGACTGATAGGCAGCCCAGGGAGGGGATAGTCTGAAACGAGCACCCCCCCCCCCCCCATCACGCTGATCAACCGCAGAGCTCACCTTTTCTGGCACTTTTTGATTACATGTAACAATGAGAGCCCTTTCACACTGCGGCGCTTTCCAAAATGCATGGCACTAAAAATAGCGCCTGAAAACCCATTCCCTGTTCCCATTAAAATCAATGGATGCTTTCACACTGTGGCGGTGCAAAAAAATTCTGCAAGCAGCATGTTTGGAGCGCTAAAGAAAGCGCCTCAAAAAAACACCCTCTCTCCATTGAAGTGAATTGGAAGCACCGCAAAAGTGCCTGAAAAGCACTTCAGAAGCGTCTCAAAATGGTTCTTGAAGCAGTTTGAGTCACGTGTCCTTAACCACTTACCGCCAGCCCACCGTCAAATGACAGCACCCTAGAACTGCCGCACAGCACGACCCCGATCTTAGTAATGAGCCAAGGACACGGCTCTTTACCCATGTGATCGCCTGTGTCCAATCACAGCCGGTCACATGTAAAATGAGGAAGTGCCAATCAGCAGCTCCTCCTCGAAGGGGTAACCAGAACAGGTAATCAGGGCACTGGATTACAGTAAAGCCCCAGCAGTGCCCATTAGTGATTCCAGTCAGTGCCCATCAGTGCTACCCATAAGTGCCACATATCCGTGCCCCACCAGTGCCACCTCTCAGTACCCATCAGTCCAGCCTTATCAGCGCACATCAGTGAAGGAGAAAAATTACTTATTTACAAAATTTACTGACAGAAAACTTTTCAAAATTTTCGGTCTTTTTTTTTTTTCTTTTATAAAGTAAAAAATAAACCCCAGTGGTGATTAAATACCAACAAAAATGTCATATGGGTACAGTGTTGCATTTTCACGCAATTGTCATTCAAAGGGTGACAGCGCTGAAAGCTGATAATTGGCCTGGGCAGGAAGGGGGGGGGGGGGGCCTGGGTAGGCAAGTAGTTAAAGAAAAAAAAAAAACGCACCGCTAACGCCTCAAATACGCCGCAAAAGTGCTGAAGGGGAGGATGGCGGGAGGCTAGAAGACTGAAGGCAGGAGTATGGCAGGAGGCTAGAAGACTGAAGGCAGGAGGCTAGAAGACTGAAGGCAGGAGGATGGCGGGAGGCTAGAAGACTGAAGGCAGGAGGATGGCGGGAGGCTAAAAGACTGAAGGCAGGAGGATGGAGGGAGGCTAAAAGACTGAAGGCAGGAGGATGGAGGGAGGCTAAAAGACTGAAGGCAGGAGGATGGAGGGAGGCTAAAAGACTGAAGGCAGGAGGATGGAGGGAGGCTAAAAAGACTGAAGGCAGGAGGATGGAGGGAGGCTAAAAGACTGAAGGCAGGAGGATGGAGGGAGGCTAAAAGACTGAAGGCAGGAGGATGGAGGGAGGCTAAAAGACTGAAGGCAGGAGGATGGAGGGAGGCTAAAAGACTGAAGGCAGGAGGATGGAGGGAGGCTAAAAGACTGAAGGCAGGAGGATGGAGGGAGGCTAAAAGACTGAAGGCAGGAGGATGGAGGGAGGCTAAAAGACTGAAGGCAGGAGGATGGAGGGAGGCTAAAAGACTGAAGGCAGGAGGATGGAGGGAGGCTAAAAGACTGAAGGCAGGAGGATGGCGGGAGGCTAAAAGACTGAAGGCAGGAGGATGGCGGGAGGCTAAAAGACTGAAGGCAGGAGGATGGCGGGAGGCTAAAAGACTGAAGGCAGGAGGATGGCGGGAGGCTAAAAGACTGAAGGCAGGAGGATGGCGGGAGGCTAAAAGACTGAAGGCAGGAGGATGGAGGGAGGCTAAAAGACTGAAGGCAGGAGGATGGAGGGAGGCTAGAAGACTGAAGGCAGGAGGATGGAGGGAGGCTAGAAGACTGAAGGCAGGAGGATGGAGGGAGGCTAGAAGACTGAAGGGGAGGATGGAGGGGGGATGGAGGGAGGATAGAAGACTGAAGGGAAGACCAGGGTGCAGCTGCTACAACTAAAAAGCATGTTCTTTAATTCAAACCAAGCTTCATCACAGATAAATTATCTGGTAATCAGTGGCAGCCTACTGGCTTTCCTCAAGAACTGTGACAACGTTGCAGGACTTTCAGTGAATTCTTTGCAGCGTTGTCACCCTCAGGGCTGCCTCTTCACCCATCCAGAGGAGGAGGAGGGAGGAGGGAGGTGATATGCTGCCATTGCTGATCACCGATTGAAATCTGTGGTTCCCGATTAGAACCTCCAGCGTTGCCTGACCCCAGAGAACGGGCCCCCCGACCCCAGAGAACGGGCCCCCCGACCCCAGAGAACGGGCCCCCCGACCCCAGGCAGATTGTATTTTCCATTGCAGAGGACGGTTGTCAGTTTGCTCCCAGTGTAGGTTTTGCTTTAATACTTCAGACACTCTCCTGTGATCACAGCGAGCTCAAACAATGCCAAACTAAAGACACGGAGAATGCGGGGAGATCCAGGCCCAGATTAACGCCTCGCTATCGGCCAGGAAAGTGTGGGGGCGGGGTAGACGAGGCTTTATCAGCTTTCACTCCTCATTATTGGGAATGTTTGCTTTTGGAAGGGCTCCACACACTCCGCCTGTATCTGGACACAGAGAGATCGGCGGGGACGTCCTTGAGCGCACAACAGGCCGAGCGCACGAGGTGAGGTGCAGACCGCACGAGTCTCAGAGGAAGCACAAGAATTATCGCACCCTTCCGTCATATAAAGCTGGAAAAAAGACAAACTGTCAAAACATCATTAAAAATCAGATTCAGATGCCATCTGTAGTTCTCTATGATTAACACGTAATTAGAGTTTCAAGTAGGCATAGCGGATCAACGCATTTCGCAAAGGTCTCCACTTCTTCAGGAGCCACGTCCTTATGCAAGCAGACAATAGGCCTCTAAGGAACTTTTTAAAGAGAGTCCACACCACAGAGAGGTACAAGTGACGTCATCACAAATGTGACGCAATGTAAACGAGTGCCTCGGCTCTCCCTCCGCATTGGCTGAGACAGCAGCGGGAGCCATTGGCTCCCATTATCAATCACAGCCAATGAGGAGAGAGAAGAGGTGGGGCCGAGCTACGGCTCTGTGTATGTATGGTCACAGGTCACATAAATCAGCCCCTACAGCAAGCTGCTTGCTATGGGAGATCTAGGCAGGGAGGGAGGGGCCAGAGAAGAGGAGGATCAGGGATGCTCTGTGCAAAAACATTACACAGAGCAGGTAAGCACTAGCTAACCATATATTATATATATATATATATATATTATATATATTATATATATATATATATATTTATATATATTATATATATATATATATATATATATATATATATATATATATATATATATATATATATATATATATATATATATATATATATACACACACACACACACACACACACACACACACACATACACACACACACATACACACAGTGCCTTGCGAAGTATTCGGCCCCCTTTAACTTTGCGACCTTTTGCCAGATTTCAGGCTTCAAGCATAAAGATATAAAACTGTAATTTTTTGTGAAGAAACAACAACAAGTGGGACACAATCATGAAGTGGAACAAAATTTATTGGATATTTCAAACTTTAACAAATAAAAAACTGAAAAATTGGGCGTGCAAAATTATTCAGCCCCCTTAAGTTAATACTTTGTAGCGCCACCTTTTGGTGCGATTACAGCTGTAAGTCGCTTGGGGTATGTCTCTATCAGTTTTGCACATCGAGAGACTGAAATTTTTGCCCATTCCTCCTTGCAAAACAGCTCAAGCTCAGTGAGGTTGGATGGAGAGCGTTTGTGAACAGCAGTTTTCAGTTCTTTCCACAGATTCTCGGTTGGATTCAGGTCTGGACTTTGACTTGGCCATTCTAACACCTGGATATGTTTATTTGTGAACCATTCCATTGTAGATTTTGCTTTATGTTTTGGATCATTGTCTTGTTGGAAGACAAATCTCCTTCCCAGTTTCAGGTCTTTTGCAGACTCCATCAGGTTTTCTTCCAGAATGGTCCTTTTTTTGGCTCCATCCATCTTCCCATCAATTTTAACCATCTTCCCTGTCCCTGCTGAAGAAAAGCAGGCCCAAACCATGATGCTGCCACCACCATGTATCACAGTGGGGATGGTGTGTTCAGGGTGATGAGCTGTGTTGCTTTTACGCCAAACATAACGTTTTGCATTGTTGCCAAAAAGTTTGATTTTGGTTTCATCTGAGCAGAGCCCCTTCTTCCACATGTTTGGTGTCTCCCAGGTGGCTTGTGGCAAACTTTAAACTACACTTTTTATGGATATCTTTAAGAAATGGCTTTCTTCTTGCCACTCTTCCATAAAGGGCAGATTTGTGCAGTATACGACTGATTGTTGTCCTATGGACAGAGTCTCCCACCTCAGCTGTAGATCTCTGCAGTTCATCCAGAGTGATCATGGGCCTCTTGGCTGCATCTCTGATCAGTCTTCTCCTTGTATGAGCTGAAAGTTTAGAGGGACGGCCAGGTCTTCGTAGATTTGCAGTGGTCTGATACTCCTTCCATTTCAATATTATCGCTTGCACAGTGCTCCTTGGGATGTTTAAAGCTTGGGAAATCTTTTTGTATCCAAATCCGGCTTTAAACTTCTCCACAACAGTATCTCGGACCTGCCTGGTGTGTTCCTTGTTCTTCATGATGCTCTCTGCGCTTTAAACGGACCTCTGAGACTATCACAGTGCAGGTGCATTTATACGGAGACTTGATTACACACAGGTGGATTCTATTTATCATCATTAGTCATTTAGGTCAACATTGGATCATTCAGAGATCCTCACTGAACTTCTGGAGAGAGTTTGCTGCACTGAAAGTAAAGGGGCTGAATAATTTTG
>NC_138779.1:220962005-221047472 GCF_965119305.1 Pelophylax lessonae | reverse complement strand
GGTCGAAAATGGCATTATCGGCATTTTGCCAATAGAAAGAAAGGTGCTGATAATGGCGCTGAAAACGTACGTAAATTTTGCTGTGCTTATGGTGTGTTTTTCATAGATCATGTGACTCACGCCGCATCAAAAAGCTAACACGGGTGCGTTATTGATGCGTTCTTGCTGCATTTTCAATGCATTTCAATGAGGAGGTGCGTTTTTTAAATGACCAAAATTGCAGCAAGCAGGATTTTTAACGCCACAATGAAAACGCAACATACGGTGTGAATTCATACACTGAATTTTAAAAGGGATGCATTTTATTTTTTAGCTTTTCTTGGGCTAAAAAAGGTGCCAATAATGACAGACAATAAATTCATATTATTTTAAAATTCATATTAAAAAGCTGAATAATTATATATAAAAATATTTATTTTTTAAAAAACTCATTTTCAGTTGCGTGAATCCTGAATTTTCAGTTTCAGCACCAAAATTTCCATTTGGTTCACCTCTAAATATTTCCTCCGCTTATTTCCTGTTGCGGCCTTGGGACACGGCCAGTGCATGGTGCAGGGGACCCTGGGGACCATTGGGCTCCATGCACACGACATATCCCATAGTCCCTCAGGAGCGAGGAAGAGAGAGATGGTGGCTACGTACCTAGAGCGGGACTATGAGGAACAAATGTAGCCACCCTCTAACAGGAAGTCAGATAAGAGCAGTGATTAGGGATAGTAAACGCTCATACTCACCCACTGAAGTAACTGGTCTCAGGTGATACACAGATGAAACAAATCCTCCTACATACGTTGTACCTGTTTATCTGCACTCTTCTCTTCTCTATAGACACTCAAAGTACATAATTTATATAGCTTGTCTGAACTTTTCAGAAAGCAGAGGGCCGGGAGCTGACGTGAAAGCTGATTGGAGGGAAGGGATAGTGAATGTAACCAATCAGCACCCTATATCCCGCCCCCATAGTGTTAGCAATAGGAGGACATGGAGGAGGAAGAGTATGCGCACTCTGTTATATGGCTTGTAATTAGTCTGGGCTTAATGACACTTTAGTTTGCTGACTGTAGGCTGTCATGGGACGTTCTCGGTTGGCAATGGTTATACTGGGATGAGGTCTGTAGCTGCAGGCATCATCTTGGTATTAAAATTTTCAGCCGGCTTTAATGCAGAAGAGATTAATATAGCGAGAGAGACCAGAGAGAGAAGAGGATCTGCTGAAGAGGGGGGGGGGGGGGTTCATACAGAGCAGGGGAGATCTGCTGAAGAGGGGGGTTCATGCAGAGCAGGGGAGATCTGCTCAAGAGGGGGGTTCATACAGAGCAGGGGAGATCTGCTGAAGAGGGGGGGTTCATACAGAGCAGGGGAGATCTGCTGAAGAGGGGGTTAATACAGAGCAGGGGAGATCTGCTGAAGAGGGGGGTTAATACAGAGCAGGGGAGATCTGCTGAAGAGGGGGTTAATACAGAGCAGGGGAGATCTGCTGAAGAGGGGGGTTAATACAGAGCAGGGGAGATCTGCTGAAGAGGGGGGGTTCATACAGAGCAGGGGAGACCTGCTGAAGAGGGGGGGGGGTTCATACAGAGCAGAGGAGACCTGCTGAAGAGGGGGGGGGGTTCATACAGAGCAGGGAGACCTGCTGAAGAGGGGGGTTCATACAGAGCAGGGGAGATCTGCTGAAGAGGGGGGTTAATACAGAGCAGGGGAGATCTGCTGAAGAAGGGGGTTAATACAGAGCAGGGGAGATCTGCTGAAGAGGGGGGTTCATACAGAGCAGGGGAGATCTGCTGAAGAGGGGGGGGGTTCATACAGAGCAGGGGAGACCTGCTGAAGAGGGGGGGGGGTTCATACAGAGCAGAGGAGACCTGCTGAAGAGGGGGGGGGGTTCATACAGAGCAGGGGAGACCTGCTGAAGAGGGGGGGGGGGTTCATACAGAGCAGGGGAGACCTGCTGAAGAGGGGGTGGTGCTACTGAGCAGGGGATCTGCTGAACAGGGGGGATCTGCTGAACAGGGGGTACTAATATGCTGGGGGTTCTACTGGACACAGAGTGGGGGCCTCAGGTGAAGACGCACTCCAGGGTTTGTGTATCCCAGCAGAGGACAGTTCATCTGGAATCCCTCCAGGAAAGTAATAAATGTTTCCTAATTACAAATACATCGGCTCATACGGCTCAGCTACACAAACAATTAGAAAATTTACTAAACAAGAGCTGAGCCGCTGCAATAAATATTTCCTCAAAGATTGAAATAACTTCACATTATGGTTACTGGAGGCGGAGGAGGGGGGGGAACCACTCCAGGGGGACACGGAACAACGAGGATGCAATGGAATAATAGCAATATATCAGAGTAAACAAGGCCTCCGTCCCTGTGGAGTGAGGGACACCGCAGACCTGCAACAACCATCAGAATTACAGTATCTCACAAAAGTGAGTACATCTCCTAAGTGACAATGTCCAAATTGGGCCCAAAGTGTCAATATTTTGTGTGGTCGCCATTATTTTCCAGCACTGCCTTAACCCTCTTGGGCATGGAGTTCACCAGAGCTTCACAGGTTGCCACTGGAGTCCTCTTCCCCTCCTCCATGATGACATCACAGAGCTGGTGGATGTTAGAGACCTTGCGCTCCTCCACCTTCTGTTTGAGGATCCCCACAGATGCTCAATAGGGTTTAGGTCTGGAGACATGCTTGGCCAGTCCATCACCTTTACCCTCAGCTTCTTTAGCAAGGCAGTGGTCATCTTGGAGGTGTTTGGGGTCGTTATGTTGGATTACTGCCCTGCCCCCCAGTCTCTGAAGGGAGGGGATCATGCTCTGCTTCAGTATGTCACAGTACATGTTGGCATTCATGGTTCCCTCAATGAACTGTAGCTCCCCAGTGCCGGCAGCACTCATGCAGCCCCAGACCATGACACTCCCACCACCATGCTGACTGTAGGAAGACACACTTGTCTTTGTACTCCTCACCTGGTTGCCGCCACACACGCCTGACACCATCTGACACCAAATAAGTTTATCTTGGTCTCATCAGAGCACAGGAGATGGTTCCAGTAATCCATGTCCTTAGTCTGCTTGTCTTCAGCAAACTGTTTGCAGGCTTTCTTGTGCATCATCTTTAGAAGAGGCTTCCTTCTGGGACGACAGCCATGCAGACCAATTTGATGCAGTGTGCGGGGTATGGTCTGAGCACTGACAGGCTGACCCCTCCCCCATCCCTTCAACCTCTGCAGCAATGCTGGCAGCACTCATACGTCTATTTCCCACAGACAACCTCTGGATATGACGCTGAGCACGTGCACTCAACTTCTTTTGATGGACCATGGTGAGGCCTGTTCTGAGTGGAACCTGTCCTGTTATGGTCTTGGCCACCGTGCTGCAGCTCAGTTTCAGGGTCTTGGCAATCTTCTTATAGCCTAGGCCATCTTTATGTAGAGCAACAATTCTTTTTTTCAGATCCTCAGAGAGTTCTTTGCCATGAGGTGCCATGTTGAACTTCCGGTGACCAGTATGAGAGAGTGAGAGCGATAACACCAAATTTAACAAATCTCCTCCCCATTCACACCTGAGACCTTGTAATACTAACGAGTCACATGACAACAGGGAGGGAAAATGGCTAATTGGGCCCAGTTTGGAGATTGTCACTTAGGGGTGTACTCACTTTTGTTGCCAGCAGTTTAGACATGAATAGCTGTGTGTTGAGTTATTTTGAGGGGACAGCAAATTTACACTGTTATACAAGCTGTACACTCACTACTTTACATTGTAGCAAAGTCTCATTTCTTCAGTGTTGTCACATGAAAAGATAGAATAAAATATTTACAAAAATGTGAGGGGTGTACTTACTTTTGTGAGATACTGTATATGGCAGAGAGTGACACCAACAAAGGGCAACCAGGGCCACTGTAATGCTAAATGTAGTGCTGCCCCCTGTTGGTAACACCCGTGAACCAAGTCTGCCATATTCATCTGAAAGGTCACCGGCTACATGGGGCTGCCACTGCCAACTGGACTTGTCACCTGTAAGATCCATTCCTTATGAGAACTACAGCATGTCCAGTAATGTGTAACAAACAAGGCATTCCCGCTATACAGGAAACTGCCAAATCCGCCAAAACACCCAAAAAAATAAATAAACACACCCCACCTCTGGGTTCTGACCATGTTGCAAACTGACGAACCCGCGGGCACTCCTCTACTGGACACGCTAGAAGAACCTCCTCCAGCCCTCCGAAAAAAGACATCTATTAGGACGCAGGCCAATAGAAAAATAATGAAGTGCAGTGGAGGATCCAGGCATCCTCATTTCATTTTATAAGGTGTCATATCCCAGATGAGCGGGGCCCCGGAGGGCCCCGGGTTACACAGGTTGAAGAGTTCCTCCCGGCCATTAGGCTGCCAGTTCACTCAAATTCCCAGCAGCTGTTTTTCCGGAATCCACGCACAAAGAAAGGTCTTAATTCTGGCTAAAAGCGCGAGGATCCATGACTAGTTATTTCCAAAAATAGTGAAACTGATTCAATGAAAACTAAAACGGAAAATAAATTAGTCCTGGAACGGCTACAGAGCCCACGCGTTTCATCTGAAGGCTTCCCTGCCCAGTTACAAGACATTAAAAAAGAAAAAGTGCTGCAGTGACCCGTTCATTGGCTGGCACTGGACGGCGGCCGTGAAGGTGGACAGAGGGAGGGACGGCGGCCCCGGCGACGGGTGGGGGCTTAGGCAGACAACCGCGAGAGGGAAGGCGGCCGGGCTAAATTACTACATATGTTGGGAACAAGGCAGGCGGGGGGGATTGGGCTAAGCTCCAACATACAGTGGGACCAAGGCAGGGGGGGGCTACGTTCCGACATACAGTGGGAACAAGGTGGGGGGGGGGCTACGCTCCTGAAATACAGTGGGGCCAAGGCAGGCGGGGGGGGTGGGGGGCTACGCTCCTACATACAGTGGGAACAAGGCACGGGGGGGGGGCTACGCTCCTACATACAGTGGGAACAAGGCACGGGGGGGGGGGCTACGCTCCTACATACAGTGGGAACAAAGCAGGCAGGGGGGCTACACCTACATACAGTGGGAACAAGGCAGGGGGGGCTACGCTCCTACATACAGTGGGAACAAGGCAGGGGGGGCTACGCTCCTACATACAGTGGGAACAAGGCAGGGGGGGCTACGCTCCTACATACAGTGGGAACAAGGCAGGGGGGGCTACGCTCCTACATACAGTGGGAACAAGGCGGGGGGGGGGGGGCATGCTCCTACATACAGTGGGAACAAGGCAGGGGGGGCTACGCTCCTACATACAGTGGGAACAAGGCAGGGGGGGCTACGCTCCTACATACAGTGGGAACAAGGCAGGGGGGGCTACGCTCCTACATACAGTGGGAACAAGGCAGGGGGGGCTACGCTCCTACATACAGTGGGAACAAGGCGGGGGGGGGCTATGCTCCTACATACAGTGGGAACAAGGCAGGGGGGGGGGCTACGCTCCTACATACAGAGGGAACAAGGCAGGGGGGGGGGCTACGCTCCTACATACAGAGGGAGGAAGGCAGGGGGGGGGGGGGCTACGCTCCTACATACAGTGGGAGGAAAGCAGGGGGGCTACGCTCCTACATACAGTGGGAGGAAAGCAGGGGGGCTACGCTCCTACATACAGTGGGAGGAAAGCAGGGGGGCTACGCTCCTACATACAGTGGGAGGAAAGCAGGGGGGCTACGCTCCTACATACAGTGGGAGGAAGGCAGGGGGGCTACGCTCCTACATACAGTGGGAGGAAAGCAGGGGGGCTACGCTCCTACATACAGTGGGAGGAAAGCAGGGGGGCTACGCTCCTACATACAGTGGGAGGAAAGCAGGGGGGGCTACGCTCCTACATACAGTGGGAACAAGACAGAGGGCTACATTCTTACATACAGAGGGATGATGGAGAATAAACGTAGCCACCCTCTAACAGGAAGTCAGATCACAGAAGCAAAAACAAAGCAATCTGGAGGGGGCTGGGAGGATTAGAAGTGACTTTGCTGAATTATGAATATTTATTTGAATAGATTTCTATTTTTAGTGTCCTGAGTACATGCTGCATACTGAACACGAGGCCCGGAAATTCCCAGATTATCATTTGATGTTAATTATTCAGTTAACGATTAACAGAAATAAGATTCTGGCTGCCGGTACGATCAGCCATAAATATTACAAACAGTTCCTGGAAATGATGGGAATCGGACATTTGGGGGGGGGGGGGGGGGTCCCCAGAGGTGTACAGAATAAACACCACCCAGGAAAGATAAACGAGAGGTGCAGCAACTGAGTGCACCCGACACCCGCAGCGGATCGCCACACTTCATAAAGATCACCTGCCGATTTCTGGCCAAAGGAGACGACGTTGGCACCGCAGAGCGCCAGCTGGGACACAAAAACTTCCCACAACTAAATCATTTCAGGAAGGGGATGGAAATCCTCGCAGACCCATAAAGCCGGCTCCTCGCTGGTCGCGGCCAAAGCTCGGGATTCAGGAGGGATTTGTCTGGAACATCCGAAAGCAGAGCGGTGACGTCACCCCGCCCGGCTCCTCGCAGAAGATGGCTTCCTGGGGGATTCCAGTCCGGGATTCTCAGTAAGTGATGCCCGGAGCGCTAGCAGGTCAAGCGGATCCCCCCCAATGCTCGACTATGGCGGGATCCGGGCTCTATTCACCATTGCTGACATCAACATTTCTGAACCCGGAAGCTGCATGAAGGCAAAAAAACAGGAAACTGTTGTTGTATCTTTTATAGAATAAATGTGGTGATGGAAATCTTTTCCTTATTTAAATCCCCATTACACCGGTGTATCGGCTGATATTTTCGTACATTTCAAAAATGTATTTATTTTTTCTTTGACAGGTACTCTTCTAGAGGGATCTGGGGGTCTAGGAGGACCCCAAACCCCTCCTCTGCACCTAAAAGCATTCAAAACGCCAAGTTAGGCTGTTTTGAAAGCTGTCATTTTTTTTAATCTGGCGTCGAGTACCCGGAAGTGATGTCATGACATCACTTCCTGGGTTTTTGCATGGAGACCCGATCAGCCGAATGCAGATTTGAACGGGTCTTTGGTGGCCTTGCAGGCTGGTTGTCCAGGTCTCCCAGCGGGAAACCAATGATGGGGCACTATTCCTCCCACTGACACCAATGATGGGGCACTATTCCTCCCACTGACACCAATGATGGGGCACTATTCCTCCCACTGACACCAATGATGGGGCACTATTCCTCCCAATGACACCAATGATGGGGCACTATTCCTCCCACTGACACCAATGATGGGGCACTATTCCTCCCACTGACACCAATGATGGGGCACTATTCCTCCCACTGACACCAATGATGGGGCACTATTCCTTCCACTGACACCAATGATGGGGCACTATTCCTCCCACTGACACCAATGATGGGGCACTATTCCTCCCACTGACACCAATGATGGGGCACTATTCCTCCCACTGACACCAATGATGGGGCACTATTCCTTCCACTGACACCAATGATGGGGCACTATTCCTCCCACTGACACCAATGATGGGGCACTATTCCTTCCACTGACACCAATGATGGGGCACTATTCCTCCCACTGACACCAATGGTAGGGCACTATTCCTCCCACTGACACCAATGATGGGGCACTATTCCTCCCACCGACACCAATGATGGGGCACTATTCCTCCCACCGACACCAATGATGGGGCACTATTCCTCCCACCGACACCAATGATGGGGCACTATTCCTCCCACTGACACCAGTGATGGGGCACTATTCCTCCCACCGACACCAGTGATGGGGCACTATTCCTCCCACCGACACCAGTGATGGGGCACTATTCCTCCCACCGACACCAGTGATGGGGCACTATTCCTCCCACCGACACCAGTGATGGGGCACTATTCCTCCCACTGACACCAGTGATGGGGCACTATTCCTCCCACCGACACCAGTGATGGGGCACTATTCCTCCCACCGACACCAGTGATGGGGCACTATTCCTCCCGCCGACACCAGTGATGGGGCACTATTCCTCCCACCGACACCAGTGATGGGGCACTATTCCTCCCACTGACACCAATGATGGGGCATTATTCCTCCCACTGACACCAATGCTGGGACACTAATAATTCCCCTATTCCCCTAATAACAAAGATAGGGGATTGGTTACTCCCACTGATGTTGGGGTATTTCCTACTCTCATTGGCCACAGTCCCCCCCCCCCCCCTAAACTCTGAAGGACAATAAACTGGTCCTTAGTTTAGAGGGTTTGGAGATCTGTGGTGTAGATGATCCATCACCTCTGCACAGAGCAATGTGATGACTTCCCTCTGCTGAAGTCCAGGTGAAGAGCCTCTACGTGTACCAGAGACCCCCCCCCCCCATTCCCCCTCCCCCGCACCAGACAACGCTGCCAGATATTTGTTAGTAAATCAGAGTTCTAATGAAGCCGAAGCCGCTCCTCGCTTGTCAACAATATGCAGCTGTTTGGCACGGGACGGAGGGGTTATATTTGGATTATTCTACACAAAAATAGCTAAGGAATGAGAACACTCGCTTCACCCTTCAACCGCCTGGAAGGAGCGAACCGCGCATCCTAAACCGCCGCACGCACGCGGGCCAGAGCGCTCCCGAAGGGTTAACAAAACACGAGCGAAAAGGGCGCCGCTTTTATAATCGGGAATCGCTGTGCGGACGCAGAACGAGCCGCAGAGATCGGGAGAGGAAATCCAGGTAACTCCGGGCAAAACATTCTCCATTTAACCATTTCAACACCCGGCTTTTCCTGACACTTGGTTTACAAGTTTATTTTTTTTTCTGCTGAGACCCGAAGGAATAAAATGACGGTTGTTGCAATTTTTTAATGTCACGCGGTATTTGTGCAGCGGCTTTGCAAATGCAATTTTTTGGGGAAAAAAAAACAAGGAATAAAATAAAACAAAAAAAAAAAACAAAAACATAATATACCCCAATTTACTTTGTAGAATATAAAAGATATTTACGCCGAGAAAATAGATACCCAACATGGCTCCGCTAATCTGCCTCCTCCCCCCTCATGTGCCACATTTGGCAACTTTTAGGGGGGGGGGTGGGGTGGGGTAAAGGGTACCTATAGGTACTTGCTCCCACTCCTGGGTGAGCTCACATCAAGTTCACCCCCCCTCTTCTGTCGCTGGGGGCCATTCACAAAGCGCAGAGGCTGGGGTGCGTGCGTAAATGTGAAGTCTTTTTGACCCCCCGGATCTCTCCATAAAGAGGGCCTGTCATGTTTGACCCCCGATCTCTCCATAAAGAGGGCCTGTCATGTTTGACCCCTGATCTCTCCATAAAGAGGACCTGTCATGTGTGACCCCCGATCTCTCCATAAAGAGGGCCTGTCATGTGTGACCCCAGATCTCTCCATAAAGAGGACCAGTCATGTGTGACCCCGGATCTCTTTATAAAGAGGACCTGTCATGTTTGACCCCCCGGATCTCTCCATAAAGAGGACCTGTCATGTTTGATCCCCCCCCGGATCTCTCCATAAAGAGGGCCTGTCATGTTTGACCCCCCGGATCCCTCCATAAAGAGGGCCTGTCATGTTTGACCCCTGATCTCTCCATAAAGAGGACCAGTCATGTGTGACCCCGGATCTCTCCATAAAGAGGACCTGTCATGTGTGACCCCGGATCTCTCTATAAAGAGGACCTGTCATGTGTGACCCCAGATCTCTCCATAAAGAGGACCAGTCATGTGTGACCCCGGATCTCTCTATAAAGAGGACCTGTCATGTGTGACCCCAGATCTCTCCATAAAGAGGACCAGTCATGTGTGACCCCGGATCTCTCTATAAAGAGGACCTGTCATGTGTGACCCCGGATCTCTCCATAAAGAGGACCAGTCATGTGTGACCCCGGATCTCTCTATAAAGAGGGCCAGTCATGTTTGACCCCTGATCTCTCCATAAAGAGGACCTGACATGTGTGACCCCGGATCTCTCCATACAGAGGACCTGACATGTGTGACCCCGGATCTCTCCATAAAGAGGACCAGTCATGTGTGACCCCGGATCTCTCCATACAGAGGACCTGACATGTGTGACCCCGGATCTCTCCATACAGAGGACCTGACATGTGTGACCCCGGATCTCTCCATACAGAGGACCTGACATGTGTGACCCCGGATCTCTCCATAAAGAGGACCAGTCATGTGTGACCCCGGATCTCTCCATAAAGAGGACCAGTCATGTGTGACCCCGGATCTCTCCATAAAGAGGACCAGTCATGTGTGACCCCGGATCTCTCCATAAAGAGGACCAGTCATGTGTGACCCCGGATCTCTCCATAAAGAGGACCAGTCATGTGTGACCCCGGATCTCTCTATAAAGAGGGCCTGTCATGTTTGACCCCGGATCTCTCCATAACGAGGGCCTGTCATGTTTGACCCCGGATCTCTCCATAAAGAGGACCTGTCATGTTTGACCCCCCAGATCTCTCCATAACGAGGACCTGTCATGTTTGACCCCAGATCTCTCCATAAAGAGGACCTGTCATGTGTGACCCCAGATCTCTCTATATAAAGAGGGCCTGTCATGTTTGACCCCCCGGATCTCTCCATAAAGAGGACCTGTCATGTTTGACCCCGGATCTCTCTATAAAGAGGACCTGTCATGTTTGACCCTGGATCTCTCCATAAAGAGGGCCTGTCATGTGTGACCCCGGATCTCTCTATAAAGAGGACCGGTCATGTTTGACCCCGGATCTCTCCATAAAGAGGGCCTGTCATGTTTGACCCCGGATCCCTCCATAAAGAGGACCTGTCATGTTTTATTTCTATTACAAGGGAGGCTTGCATCCCTTGTAAAAAGAAGAAGGACAGGGTTAATTTTTATATATGATATAAATAGATACCCAAGATGTCATGCTTCAAAATTGCGCACGCTCGTGAAATGGCGACAAACTACGGTACCTAAAAATCTCCATAGGCGACGCTTTAAAAATGTAATAGTGTTAGAGGAGGCCTGGGACTAGAATTGTTGCTCTCGCTCTAACGATCACGGCGATACCTCACATGTGTGTTGCAAACACCATTTACATATGTGGGTGTGGCTTGTGTATGCGTTCGCTGCTGCACGGGGTGCATTACATTTTTTTTTTTTTTTTTTGCACGGTCTCCTAATTCACCTTATAAGGTTAACAAAAAAAAAAAAAAAACCCTCCTGCCTTTACAATCACTTCTACTGGTTATGATGCACAAAGTTTTCACATTTTTTTCATGCTTTGTTACCGCTCACTGCTGCTGACCTCCTGCTGCCTCTTTACAGCCACTTCCTATCTACATGGCTGCCTGGCATTCCTCAAGGGGGTTTCTCTGATGGTGACAACAGTGGACCATGTCTGTGTAATGTATGATGAAGAGCCACTTCCAGTCCCCATTGGAAGCCTGTGTGACAGGATGACAACACAGGAGCCAAACTGGGAGACAGGGACAGAGTGTTGTCACCCTATAACAGGAAGTGCCTCAGGAAGGACTGCCATGGCAGGATCACAGGGTAACACCACAAGAGCACAACTGGGAGACAGGGACAGAGCGTTGTCACCCTGTAACCAGTAAGTGCCTGAGGAAGGACCATTATAGTGACAACGCAGAAGCACCATAAGAAGACAGGGACAGAGCGTTGTCACCTTGTAACAGAAGTGCCTGAACAAGGATCTTCATGGCAGGATCACTGGAGATTTTAGTGCTTGGGTTTCAATATTCTATTTCCATCTCTGATGTCACAATTCTCATCTCCTGCTCTTCTATACTGGATCAGCATGTGGCTCAGTGGCGTTTCTGGGGGGCGATCTTTATAGAAATGCTGGGAGGTCGGTGGATGTCCTGTGTGCTGCCCTCCTTCACCCCGCAGGAGGAGACGCTGACCCAGCTCCTCCGGTAATCCAGTCCATTCAGCCCTCTTCCCGGAATGGTGAGCGCAGGAAATTGGATGTACGGAAAAGATGACGACAAGCTATGAGAAGGAGAGCGTGCCGATTGGAAGAGACATCAGAGGGATGCAATGAGCTCAAAACGGCTCCACCTACCCGCCCCCCTCCCCCTCCCGAGGGTTTCCTAACATTGCGTGCCGCCTCACCTACAACATGTGCGCTCTGCTTCCCATTTACAGCTGGACGCTCCGCCAGACACCCCCTTCACTTAACCACTTCCGGACCGCCCGCCGCAGTTTTACGTTGGTGCTTTGACTTTAAATACCGCGGTAATGGCAGCAGATAGCTACATAACCCCGGTGTTTCTTTAAACGGCGGGCGGTCCGCTTTTACATAAGGGTGGTCGCAGTGGCAAATTCGCCATGGAGTCACCTTTATGGGCGGCAGGAGAGGTTCCCCCGCCGCTTACCGGTCGTTTTCCCCGCTTACTGAACCCGCCGGCAGCAGGAAATAGGATCCGGTCTGCTGTCCTCCCAGGCAGGAAGTTGAGTGAGAGCAAGATGGCCCCCCCCCACTCCACTCTATGGCCTTGGAGGACCGACGTCATACGTCACTTTCTAGCAACAGATTTAAAGAGCTCATTGGTCCCCCCCCCATCATGAAAAAAATGACGGCTCACCTACATTAAAGAGCTAAAGATGCCCTGGAACTCTCCTGCCCGGCCCCATTAGAAGCCTCCCATTAGCTTCATCTCCGGCAGCCGCTTCCCTGGCGTCACCTCCCTCCTCCTCCTTGGCCAATAGCACGGCCTCTCCTTTTGGCCAATCGGGAAACGGGTCTCATGACACGCTTCCCGATTGGCCAGGAGGAGGATCCGTGTGACAATTAGTGAATTTTCATTCGCTATTGTCACACAACTGGGTGGGCACTGCGCCCCGAGCCCACCCTTTTTTTTTTTAGCCTGTGATCCCCATTGAACTCCATGTGTCCGGCGCCCCGCATGTAGATTAGGGGGCTGGACGCATGGATGGGGGGGCGGCGCCCCATATACACCAGCCGCCACTGCATGTGACGCTGAGCCTCCATGATTAAAAGAACTGAAAGCCAATGAGTGAAAGGGGTGGGACAGGAACTGAGAAGGAAAGAGCTAGATAAACTGGGCATCCTCCAGCAAGGAGGTTCTAACTCACATGGTGAGAAGCCAACAGTGTGCAGTGAAACCAGAGGAACCCATATCAGTCCGGGAGAGGAGCCGGTACAACTGTGCAAGACTGAAGGGGGCGCCGGATAGACTTTTCTTTCCTCCAGGGATGGGAAGCCGGTCCCTATTAGTCACTATTATGGGAAGAAATAAGCTGTAGACCTCTCCCCACCCCCCCACAGGTAGAGAGACGTCTCCTCGGTGTCATGCGATGGAGGAGAACGTGGAAGGATTCTGGAGGAGGATTACTGGTAAATGGAAACACGTGTGTGCAGGAGAAGATTACACATGGCAGCGCCGCGCTTTCATCTCCTCCACCGCTGGGCATGCGAAGGATTGCTTCACATTATGACAACGGAAAATCACATCATGTGACCACAACTTCCTGGAAGCCGATCGACCCTCTGCCAGACCATCTGCTGCAATCAGGAGAGCAGAACCCCAACCGAGGCCGGGGGAGGGGGGACTACAAGAGTTTAATGCCATTGGTGACCCCATAGAGGTGACTTCTCTCCTCTTCCTGTATGACAATTCTCACCGGATTTTCTCTTTACGCTTTCAGGATTAGTAAATAGATAGGAAGGGAGGGAGGGAGGGAGATCGGTACTTTTAGTGTTGGTTCACACTGATCCCCGACTTCGGGCGACTAATGCAGTCGCCCGTGCACCGCGAGTTTGGCGCGGCTCGCAACGACTTCACATAATAGAAGTCAATGCAAGTCGCTCTCCGACTTAGAAAAAGGTTCCTGCACCTTTTTTTTTTTTTTTGCAAAGTCGGAGAGACTTGAGTCGCTCTGATTAGAACGGTTCCATTGCACAGCATGGAGCGCTACTTGTGGGGCGACCAAGTCTCCTGACAAGTCGGATCAGTGTGAACCGGCACTTATAAAATTTCTTCCATGTCTTCCTAGAGTTCTACATGGGAGGAGGAGCTTTCTCAGCTAAGCCACACCCACCTGTCTGCATGCCTGACCTAAGGGCAGATGGATTGCAGGAAGTAAATGCTACATAAATCATCTGCCCTTACTCAAGATGGCTTCAGCTAGCAATGCTGGGGGGGGGGGGCTTTTTCAAGGCTGCTTTCACACTGAGGTGCTCAAAACTGCCCATAAATTGCCGGGCGCTTTTGAGGCGTTAGTGGTGCATTTTTAACAAAGTCACGTGACTCAAAAGAACCATTTGTAGGTGCCTTTGAAGTGCTTTTTGTGCGATTTTCAGGCGCTCCCAGTTCATTTCAATAGAGGGGCACTTTTTTAGCGATCCAAACCTGCTCCAAGGATGCAGCTTGCAGGAGTTTTTTCACCGCCCCGCCAGCGCACCGCCCCAGTGTGAAAGCATTCAGTGATAATGGAAATTGGTTTTCATGAGCTTTTCAGGTGCTGTTTTTTAGCGTGAAAGCGCCCAGAAAGCACCGCAGTCTTCATGCAAGGAGGAGCTTTCTCAGTTAAGCACACACACCTGCCTGAACTAAGGGCAGATGAATTCAGGAAGTAAACGCTACATGAATCATCTGCCCTTATTCAAGATGGCTGCCAGCAGAAATGCTAGGGGGGGGGGGGTTTCAAAGTAATTTCCCAACAAAATAAAGCATGGGGACATGGATGGATGGAGACATGGACAGACGGATGGATAGAGACATGGACATACGGATGGATGGACAGACAGATGGATGGAGACTTGGATGGAGACATGAACGGACGGAGACATGGACGGACGGACGGAGACATGGACGGACGGATGGAAAACTACTTTTGAAAACTACCCCCCCCTTCCCCAACATTTCTAGTGGCGGCCATCTTAAGTAAGGGCAGAGGATTCATGGAGCGTTTACTTCCTGGAATCCATCTGCCCTTAGCTCAGGCAGGTGGGGGTGCTTAGCTGAGGAAGCCCCTCCTCCCAAGAAGACTCCTGGGATGTATGACATCATTTGGGCCTAGGCCACAAACCAGGAAGACACTACAAGAATTTTTTTCTTTTCTTTAAACATTTCTTCAGTGTCTTTCTAGTTTCTTGCCTAGGCCAAAATTAGGTCATCCATCCCAGAAGGGGAGGAGGGGCTCTCAGTTAAACACACCCTCCTGCCTGCATGCCTGATCTAAGGGCAGATGGATGGAACTGGGATCTGTTGAGGAGATCTCACCAATGGAGTCCCTTATAGCTATAGGAAATCCCCCCACGGGATTCTCGTTGCCAGCAGCCAAACGAAACTGAAAGCCACTGCTAGGTGTAGATGGCAGAATTGCCCCCCTCCACTGAAGAGAACCCAGAATATACATTATATTGGGGGGGTCCTAAAACCGGAGCACACAGAATACGGTGCAGCTGTAAGCAGAGCACAAATAACCAATCAGCTTCTAACATCAGCTTGTTATTAAGCTGTGACAATAAAAGCTGGAAGCGGATTGGTTTCTATGCAGAGCAGCGCCGGGTTCTGGGTGGATCTCTGGAAATCTCCCCCTGAGTGTAAAGAGCAGATGAAGAACCCCCCCCCCCCCCAACCCACTTCACATGACATCATCCATGACTCCAACCAAAGGAACTTCAAGGCCAGCAAAGTCCCGCAGACGCCAAACTGGGGGGGGGGGGGAGAATGTGACTCTCTCAGAAGAACGTCCATCGAAGAAGAAGAAGGTTCAGCCAAGTCTTCTGTAACCTCCACCGAGATCCGATCCTCGCCCATCACTGCAGCTGGGAGCGGGAAATTCCCGGAATTTTGGGGCCAATTAGAAAGTTTTACAAGGAGAACAATGCTGCCAGATTTAATGCCGATCTTCTGGACCAGTCCCCCCCCCCCCCTTTTTTATTTGCCTAAAGTGACAGTCATGTGACACTCAAGGTCTAAATCTTCTCCTTCGGTTTGGAGGAGATGGGATACTTCTTAAGGTGTCCATGTCACTGCCTGCATGACATGGGCTTTTCCTATTGGCTGTCCAACAATGGAGTTCTTTCAGGATGCAAAATCAAAGTTGGCAGATGTGATGTCGGTACGAGGGGTCTGTTGGGGACTGGCTGGTGCGGGCATAGATTAACTCTGCCCCCCGCATCTGGAAACGGGGGTCGGCGAGGGACCCAGGTGGTGGAATTAGGAGAGTTTATAACAAAAAGGAAGGGTCAAAAAGGGAAAATGAAGGGGAGGGGTCAGAAGGGAAAATGAAGGGGAGGGCTCCAGGAGGGGGAAATGAAGGGGAGGGCTCCAGGAGGGGGAAATGAAGGGGAGGGCTCCAGAAGGAGAAAATGAAGGGGAGGGCTCCAGAAGGGGAGGGCTCCAGAAGGGGAGGGCTCCAGAAGGGGAATGAAGGGGAGGGGGGGTCAGAAGGGGAAATGAAGGGGAGGGGGGGTCAGAAGGGGAAATGAAGGGGAGGGGCGGTCAGAAGGGCAAATGAAGGGGAGGGGCGGTCAGAAGGGCAAATGAAGGGGAGGGACGGTCAGAAGGGCAAATGAAGGGGAGGGGCGGTCAGAAGGGCAAATGAAGGGGAGGGGCGGTCAGAAGGGCAAATGAAGGGGAGGGGCGGTCAGAAGGGCAAATGAAGGGGAGGGGCGGTCAGAAGGGCAAATGAAGGGGAGGGGCGGTCAGAAGGGCAAATGAAGGGGAGGGGCGGTCAGAAGGGCAAATGAAGGGGAGGGGCGGTCAGAAGGGCAAATGAAGGGGAGGGGCGGTCAGAAGGGCAAATGAAGGGGAGGGGCGGTCAGAAGGGCAAATGAAGGGGAGGGGCGGTCAGAAGGGCAAATGAAGGGGAGGGGCGGTCAGAAGGGCAAATGAAGGGGAGGGGCGGTCAGAAGGGCAAATGAAGGGGAGGGGCGGTCAGAAGGGCAAATGAAGGGGAGGGGCGGTCAGAAGGGCAAATGAAGGGGAGGGGCGGTCAGAAGGGCAAATGAAGGGGAGGGGCGGTCAGAAGGGCAAATGAAGGGGAGGGGCGGTCAGAAGGGCAAATGAAGGGGAGGGGCGGTCAGAAGGGCAAATGAAGGGGAGGGGCGGTCAGAAGGGCAAATGAAGGGGAGGGGCGGTCAGAAGGGCAAATGAAGGGGAGGGGCGGTCAGAAGGGCAAATGAAGGGGAGGGGCGGTCAGAAGGGCAATGAAGGGGAGGGGCGGTCAGAAGGGCAATGAAGGGGAGGGGCGGTCAGAAGGGCAATGAAGGGGAGGGCTCAGAAGGGGAAATGAAGGGGAGGGCTCAGAAGGGGAAATGAAGGGGAGGGCTCAGAAGGGGAAATGAAGGGGAGGGCTCAGAAGGGGAAATGAAGGGGAGGGGTCAGAAGGGGAAATGAAGGGGAGGGCTCAGAAGGGGAAATGAAGGGGAGGGCTCAGAAGGGGAAATGAAGGGGAGGGCTCAGAAGGGGAAATGAAGGGGAGGGGTCAGAAGGGGATTATTTGCCAGGAGATGAGCTTTTAAATAAAGTTGATTCCAGGACAGAATAAATTCCCCCAATACGTCTCCTTTTCTATTGTAAAAATGATTGTGTTATTTGTTCAGCATGCGCACAGCTTCAGCTACATTCACACACAGGAAAGCAGCTTTGACCCAGGAGGGGTGAGGTCAGCGCTGATATCACTCCCTGTGAGTGTTCCACGCCGCAGTTTAAGACTACAACTCCCATCATGCAGTGGTATTTAGAATGGGCGTGCATTTGGGTGGATTGGCGCCGATTACATCCTGTAGAAAGAAGGTGGGCTGTTCAGAGTTGCCTGGCTCCGCCCACTGCAGCAAACGTTGTTTCAAATTAGGTTATGGCTCCACCCACTTCAGCAAACGGTATTTTAATTAGGTTATGGCTCCGCCCACTTCAGCAAAGTGTTTTAATTAGGTTATGGCTCCACCCACTTCAGCAAACAGTGTATTAGGTTATGGCTCCGCCCACTTCAGCAGTGTTTTAATTAGGTCATGGCTCCGCCCACTTCAGCAAACAATGTTGTAATTAGGTTATGGCTCTGCCCACTTCAGTAAATGGTGTTTTAATTGGGTTATGGCTCCACCCACTTCAGCAGTGTTGTAATTAGGTTATGGGTCCGCCCACTGCAGCAAACGATAATGTCATTAGGTTATGGCTCCACCCACTGCAGCAAACGATAATATCATTAGGTTATGGCTCCGCCCACTGCAGCAAACTAATGTAATTAGGTTATGGCTCCGCCCACTGCAGCAAACTAATGTAATTAGGTTATGGCTCCGCCCACTGCAGCAAACGGTAATGTAATTAGGTTACGGCACACAGGAGACGGTAGAAGAGCAGCAGATGGGGGAGCAGCAGCCGCAGCACCCCCTGATTTTACTGAAAGGGAAGATCAGAGTCTGGATTCTGGGATTCCGGTTTTTGGTTCTGCCCGGGGTTCACCATTAAACCAATCAGAGGCAGCCATTCTCTACCTGGAAGAAGTTTAGCATTTTCTAGCAGTGAGTACAGGCGGGGAATTTTTTTTTTTTTTTGGGGAGGGGGGGGGGGGGAGGGCTTAGCTTGTACATCTGATAAATGCAGGGATTTCCTTTGTGTGGGCGGACTCAGGAGCTGGGAGACAGCCCATGTTATCAGCATGAGGGGGGAGGGCTTCCCATATCCTATAATGGGGGGGGGGGGGGGAGGGGCTATACTAAGTGCACAGATATGGATAAAATTTATCTGTCATTAAATGCAACTAATAAATATCTTCTATTGACCGGATCTCCGCCCCTTGTAACCGACTTCACTCAGAGGGGAGGACATGAAACATGCGGACAGGAGGACAGAGCAGAGAGATGGACTGGTCAGCCTGCTGCTCCATCACTGTCCACTCACAAGCTGGGGGGGGGGGGGGGGAATAGAGAAAAGTCAGGTCACCAAGCTGGCAGGATGAAAGGTGCTGCGGCATCGCACCGTCTCCTGCACTCAGAGACAGGGATCTGATGAAGAGGCTAAGCCTCGAAACGCGTTAACTGTGCACGTTTCCTTATGAGACTGTAAAGGGGGGGGGGGATATCCAATCCCTGACACCAAGAGATAAATGGTGACAGGGGAGGGATCTCCAGCACACAACCTGTGATTGACAGCTTCAGCTGTGCACGTTTCCTTATGAGACTGGGGACTATGTACAGGGGGTGTGTCTATTCCCTCCGCTCAGGTTTCAGATTACACTCAGCTCCCAGCTCTATGCAGTGCAGTGTGTGACATCAGATCCCCAAATAAGGGGAGAAGTATATAGATAGGGAGGGGCTATTATGCAAATAAGGGGAGACTTATGTAGATGAGGGGAGGGGGGTACCCACAGAGGGTGATATGATGAGAATATATTGGGGGATGGGCCCCCCACACTGTGAGTGAAGACAGATGGAGCTCCTCCCTTCTTCTATGAGTTTCCCGTATGACTCCCCTCACCCCCCTTCCCGTCCTCTCACCGAATTTGACGGCGGCGTCAGCCAGACAGCGGTCCCACTTCCTCCCGAGCTCCTTCTCCGACATGTTGACCTCCAACAGGAAGAGCGGCTGGCCGAGTCTCGCGAGATCCCCGTACTAGAGAGCGCCTGATCTCGCGAGAACACGCCCAGGAGCGCCGCTGGTCGTCAAGGTTACCGGCAACCACGTGCTCCTGACCTTGGCCGCGGTCTCAACAAACTTTATCAGCAGGCGGACACCTGGCGCGCTAATGTAAAACAGCGCGCAGCCGATCACGTGACCTTCAGGCGCACGAGGAGAGGGGATACCACGAGGGAGGGGCATCCTGTTAATCTCCCTCAGAGCTCCTCCAGTAATGTCCCGCCCCCTCAGAGCTTTTCCAATAATGTCCCGCCCCCTCAGAGATCTTCCAGTAATGTCCCGCCCCCTCAGAGCCCTTCCAGTAATGTCCCGCCCCCTCAGAGCCCTTCCAGTAATGTCCCACCTCCTCAGAGCTTTTCCAGTTATGTCCCATACCCTCAGAGCTTTTCCTGTAATGTCCCGCCTCCTCAGAGCTTTTCCAGTAATGTCCCACCCCTTCAGAGCTCTCCCAGTAATGTCCCGCCCCCTCAGAGCTTTTCCAGTAATGTCCCACCCCCTCAGAGCTCTCCCAGTAATGTCCCGCCCCCTCAGAGCTCTTCCAGTAATGTCCCGCCCCCCTCAGAACTTTTCCAGTAATGTCACCACCCCTTCAGAGATTTTATAGTAATGTCACGCCCACTCAGAGCTTTTCGAGTAATGTCCCACCCCTTCAGAGCTCTTCCAGTAATGTCCCACCCCCTCAGAGCTTTTCCAGTAATGTCCCACCCCTTCAGAGCTCTTCCAGTAATGTCCCACCCCCTCAGAGCTTTTCCAGTAATGTCCCACCCCTTCAGAGCTCTTCCAGAAATGTCCCGCCCCCTCAGAGCTCTTCCAGTAATGTCCCGCCCCCTTAGAGCTCTTCCAGTAATGTCCCACCCCTTCAGAGCTTTTATAGTAATGTCATGCCCCCCTCAGAGCTTTTCCAGTAATGTCACACCCCCTCAGAACTTTTACAGTAATGTCCGGCTCCCTCAGAGCTCTTCCAGTAATGTCCCACCCCCTTCAGAGCTTTTATAGTAATGTCACGCCCCCTCAGAGCTTTTCCAGTAATGTCCTGCCCCCTCAGAGCTTTTCCAGTAATGTCCCGCCCCGTCAGAGCTCTTCCAGTAATGTCCCACCCCCTCAGAGCTCTTCCAGTAATGTCCCACCCTCTCAGAACTTTTATAGTAATGTCACGCCCCCTCAGAGCTCTTCCAGTAATGCCCTGCCCCCTCAGAGCTCTCCCAGTAATGCCCCGCCCCCTCAGAGCACTTCCAGTAATGCCCCGCCACCTCAGAGCTCTACCAGTAATGTCACCACCCCTTCAGAGCTCTCCCAGTAATGTACCTACCCCCTCAGAGCTCTCCCAGTAATGTCAACACCCCTTCAGAGCTCTCCCAGTAATGTACCTACCCCCTTAGAGCTCTCCCAGTAATGTCCCACCCCCTCAGAGCTCTTGCAGTAATGTCCCCCTAGAGCTTTTCCAGTAATGTCCTGCCCCCTCAGAGCTCTCCCAGTAATGTCCCACCCCCTTAGAGCTCTTCCAGTAATGTCCCACCCCTTCAGAGCTTTTATAGTAATGTCACTCCCCCCTCAGAGCTTTTCCAGTAATGTCCCACCCCTCAGAGCTCTTCAAGTAATGTCCCACCCCCTCAGAACTTTTACAGTAATGTCCCGCTCCCTCAGAGCTCTTCCAGTCATGTCCCACCCCTTCAGAGCTTTTATAGTAATGTCACGCCCACTCAGAGCTCTCCAAGTAATGTCACCACCCCTCAGAGCTCTTCCAGTAATGCCCTGCCCCCTCAGAGCTCTTCCAGTGATGTCCTGCCCCCTCAGAGTTTTTCCAGCAATGTCACTACCCCCTCATAGCTCTTTCAGTGATGTCTTCACCCCTCATAGCTCCTCCAATGATATCACCGCCCTCTCATCAGAGCTTTCTAGGTGTGTCCCCGCCCCCTCAGAGCTCCTTCATTGATATCCCCGCCCCCTCAGAGCTTCTTCAATTTCACCACCTCCTCAGAGCTCTTTCAGTGATGTCACCACGTGCTCAGAGCTCTTCCAGTGATGTCACTGCCCCCCTCAGAGCTTTTCCAATGATGTCACCTCCCTCTCAGAGCTTTTACAGTGATGTCATCGCTCTCTCAAAGCTCTTCTAGTAAAGTCACTGCCCCCTCAGAGCTCTTCCAATAGTGTCACCGCCCCCTCAGAGCTCCTCCAGTGATGTCACACATCCCCTCTTGGCTCTTCCAGTGATAGCTGCTAAAGCTATATGTGGGAGGTGACCTCATTGAAGAAGCTCTGAGGAGGTGGTGACATCACTGGAAGAGCTCTGAGGGGGTGGAGACATCACTGGAAGATTTCTGAGGGGGAGATTACATAAATGAAAGGGCTCAGAAATGTTCCAGTGATGTCACCTCCCCCTCAGAGCTCCTTCAGTGATGTCTCCACCCCCTCAGAGCTCTTCCAGTGATGTCACCACCTCCTCAGAGCTTATTCAATGAGGTCACCTCCCCCTTAGAGCTTTTCCAGCTATGTCACCACCTCCTCAGAGCTTATTCAATGAGGTCACCTCCCCCTTAGAGCTTTTCAAGCTATGTCACCACCTCCTCAGAGCTTATTCAATGAGGTCACCTCCCCCTTAGAGCTTTTCAAGCTATGTCACCACCTCCTCAGAGCTTCTTCAATGAGGTCACCTCCCCCTTAGAGCTTTTCCAGCTATGTAACCAACCCCTCAGAGATCTTCCAGTGATGTCACCTCCCCCTAGAGCTCTTCCAGGGATGTCACTGCCTCCCCAGAGCTTTTCAAGCACCCAGCTATGTCACCACCCCCTCAGAGCCCTTCCAGGTAGGTCTTCCAGTGATGTCACCTCACCTTCTGAGCTCTTCCAGTGATGTGACCTCCGCCTCAGAGCTTTTCCAGTGACTTTACCTCCCCCTCTGAGCTCTTCCAGTGATGACAACCAAAGGCACCCCTGAAGAAGCCAAAAGGCACCCCTGAAGAAGCCAGAAGGCACCCCTGAAGAAGCCAGAAGGCACTCTGGCTTCTTCAAGAAGATCTTTCTTATATATATTGGTCTCCTATAGGTCTCCCCTATACATATTGATCTCCTAAAGAACTCTCTTATACCTATTGATCTCCTATAGATATCCCCCATACATATTAATCTCCTATAGATCTCCCATATACATATTCCTCTCCTAAAGATCTTCCCTTCACATATTGATCTCCCCCTATACATATTGATCTCCTATAGATCTCCCCTATACATATTGATCTCCTATATATCTCCCCTATACAAATTGATCTCCTATAGATCTCCCCCTATACATATTGATCTCCTATAGATCTTCCCTTTACATATTGAACTCCTAAATATCTTCCCTTTACATATTGATCTCCTATAGTCCTCCCCTATACATGTTGATCTCCTATAGTCCTTCACTATACATATTGATCCCCTATAGATCTGCCTTATACATATTGACCTTCTTTAGATCTTTTCTATACATAATGATCTCCCATAGATCTGCCCTATACAGATTGATTGCCTATAGTCCTCCTCTATACTGTATATTGATTGTCTATAGATCTCCCCTATACATACAGATTTTCTATAGGTCTCCCCTATACATATTAGTCGCCTATAATCCCCCCTTTACATATTGATCCCCCAATACATATTGATCTCCTATAGGTCTCCCCTATAAATATTGATCTCCTATAGGTCTCCCCTATACATAATGATCATCTATAGATCATCCCTTTACATATTTATCCCCTATAGGTCTCCCCTATACATATTGATCTCCTAAAGAACTCTCTTATACCTATTGATCTCCTATAGATATCCCCCATACATATTGATCTCCTATATACATATTCCTCTCCTAAAGATCTTCCCTTCACATATTGATCTCCCCTATACGTATTGATCTCCTATAGATCTCCCCTATACATATTGATCTCCTAAAGAACTCTCTTATACAAATTGATCCCCTATAGATCTCCCCCTATACATATTGATCTCCTATAGATCTTCCCTTTACATATTGATCTCCTATAGGTCCCCCTATACATATTAATAACTTATAGATCTTCCCTTTACACATTGATCTCCTGTAGATCTTCACTATACATATTGATCCCCTATAGATCTGCCTTATACATATTGATCTCCTTTAGATCTTTTCTATACATAATGATCTCCCATAGATCTGCCCTATACAAATTGATTGCCTATAGTCCTCCTCTATATATTGATTGTCTGTAGATCTCCCCTATACATACCGATTTTCTATAGGTCTCCCCTATACATATTAGTCTCCTATAATCTCCCTTTACATATTGATCCCCCAATACATATTGATCTCCTATAGGTCTCCCCTATAATTATTGATCTCCTATAGGTCTCCCCTATACATATTGATCTCCTAAAGAACTCTCTTATACCTATTGATCTCCTATAGATATCCCCCATACATATTAATCTCCTATAGATCTCCCATATACATATTCCTCTCCTAAAGATCTTCCCTTCACATATTGATCTCCCCCTATACATATTGATCTCCTATAGATCTCCCCTATACATATTGATCTCCTATATATCTCCCCTATACAAATTGATCTCCTATAGATCTCCCCCTATACATATTGATCTCCTATAGATCTCCCCTTTACATATTGAACTCCTAAATATCTTCCCTTTACATATTGATCTCCTATAGTCCTCCCCTATACATGTTGATCTCCTATAGTCCTTCACTATACATATTGATCCCCTATAGATCTGCCTTATACATATTGACCTCCTTTAGATCTTTTCTATACATAATGATCTCCCATAGATCTGCCCTATACAGATTGATTGCCTATAGTCCTCCTCTATACTGTATATTGATTGTCTATAGATCTCCCCTATACATACAGATTTTCTATAGGTCTCCCCTATACATATTAGTCGCCTATAATCCCCCCTTTACATATTGATCCCCCAATACATATTGATCTCCTATAGGTCTCCCCTATAAATATTGATCTCCTATAGGTCTCCCCTATACATAATGATCATCTATAGATCATCCCTTTACATATTTATCCCCTATAGGTCTCCCCTATACATATTGATCTCCTAAAGAACTCTCTTATACCTATTGATCTCCTATAGATATCCCCCATACATATTGATCTCCTATAGATCTCCCATATACATATTCCTCTCCTAAAGATCTTCCCTTCACATATTGATCTCCCCTATACGTATTGATCTCCTATAGATCTCCCCTATACATATTGATCTCCTAAAGAACTCTCTTATACAAATTGATCCCCTATAGATCTCCCCCTATACATATTGATCTCCTATAGATCTTCCCTTTACACATTGATCTCCTGTAGATCTTCACTATACATATTGATCCCCTATAGATCTGCCTTATACATATTGATCTCCTTTAGATCTTTTCTATACATAATGATCTCCCATAGATCTGCCCTATACAGATTGATTGCCTATAGTCCTCCTCTATATATTGATTGTCTATAGATCTCCCCTATACATACAGATTTTCTATAGGTCTCCCCCTATACATATTAGTCTCCTATAATCCCCCTTTACATATTGATCCCCCAATACATATTGATCTCCTATAGGTCTCCCCTATAATTATTGATCTCCTATAGGTCTCCCCTATAAATATTGATCCCCTATAGGTCTCCCCTATACATATTGATCTCCCTTAGATCTTTCATATACATATTGATAGTTTATAGATCTTTCTTATATATATTGATCTCCTTTAGATCTCCCCTATACACTGCTGCCACTTGACAGGGTTGGCATCTAGTGCACCACATGACAGTCTGCCGTTTCCCGCCTCGCCGTCCCAAGCCGCGCCCTCTGTCAATTTCCTCATGAATATGAATAGATCAGCCCCGCCCCGTTACGCCCTGTTTCCCGGTCGGCAACGTCACACTCTCCATACTTGGTGATGGCTGGGAGGCCGCTCGCTGATTGGTGTACAGTCCGGAGCTGTGGGCGGAGCCGCTGACCCGGAAGTTCACTCCCAGGTCCTGAGGAAGTGGAGGCGCCGCCGGGCCTGCGAGACCCAACCGACACCGAACCGGAGAAGAGCCGGCCCCACCCACCGCAGCCATGGTAACCGGACCGGGGGATGGGAGGGATAAACGCCGGTGACGTCTCTCCGGGGACGTGCGGGGCCCCTCTGGGAGGGTAGAATAGGGGCCCCTGAGCTTCATGTGCTGACACGTCTGTCACACCCGACACACTTCCTCCTTCCCGGTGTGCGAGGGCCCCGGACACCCCATTCTCTGTGCATGTCACCCTCTACACCCCATTCTCTGTATACTACAACCCCCACTACCTCTGTATAAGAGTCCATAACACCCCATTACCCCACATAACACCCTGTACACCCCATTACCTCTGTATTACACCCCAATACAAACCCCACTACCTCTGTATAAGAGTCCATAACACCCCATTACCACCATAACCTCCATATTACACCCCATAACCCCTATATAACACCCTGTACACCCCATAACCTCCATATTACACCCCATAACCCCATCATAACACCCTATACACCCCATCATAACATCCTATACACCCCATATCCTCCATATTACACCCCATTATCTGCATATTACAACCCCGCTACCTCTGTATAAGAGTCCATAACACCCCATTACCTCCATAACCTCCATATTACACCCCACACCCCACATAACACCCTGTACACCCCATTACCTCTATATTACACCCCAATACAACCCCCACTACCTCTGTATAAGAGTCTGTAACTCCCCATTACCCTATATAACACCCTATACACCCCATTACCTCCATATTACACCCCATAACCTCTATATAACACCCTGTACTCCCCATTCTCTGTGCATGTCACCCTGTACACCCCATTATCTGTATATTACAACCCCCACTACCTCTGTATAAGAGTCTGTAACACCCCATTACCGCCATATTACACCCCATAACCTCTATATAACACCCTATACACCCCATAACCCCATCATAACACACTATACGCCCCATAACCTCTATATAACACCCCATTACCTCTATCGCCCTGTACACTTCATTACCTCCATATTACACCCCAATACAACCCCCACTACCTCTGTATAAGAGTCCATATTACCCCATCATAACACCCTATACACCTCATAACCTCCATATTACACCCCATAACCTCTATATAACACCCCATTACCCCTACATAACACCCAATTGCCTCCATATTACACCCCATAAATCCTCTATAACACTGTACACCCCATTATCTGCATATTACACCCCATTACAACACCCTATACACCCCATAACCTCCATATTACACCCCATTATCTGTATATTACACCCCAATACAACCCCCACTACCTCTGTATAAGAGTCCATAACATCCTATACACCCCATTATCTCCATATTACACCCCTCCATAACACCCTGTACACCCCATTACCCCTACATCACATTCTGTATACCCCATTACCTCCATACTACACCCCATTGCAACCCCCACTTCATCTGTATAAGAAGCCATGTCCCCCTATACACCCCTACATAACACCCTGTATACCCCTTAATCTGTATATTACACCCCACTTCCGGGATAGTATACTTTATACACCCTATCACCCCAATGTTACCTCCATATTGCACCAATACAACCACCCACTTCCTTCTGTATAATAAGTTCATGTCACCCCCAATACCAGCCCATTACCTCCATATTACACCCTGTACACCCCAATACCTCAGTATTACACCCCATTACCCCTATATAACACCCTGTACACCCCAATACCTCAGTATTACACCCCATTACCCCTACATAACACCCTGTACACACCATTACCTCAATACAATCCACCACTACCTCTGTATAAGAGGCCATGTCACCCTCTACACCCCATAATCCTGTATAGTATACACTATACACCCTATTACCCCAGTATATCACCCCATTACCTGTATATTGTATGGAGATATTGGGGTGTATGGAGTATAATATACAAATATTGGGGTGTTATATGAAGGTAATGGGGTGTATAGAGTATAATATACAAATATTGGGGTGTATGGAGTATAATATACAGGAAGTGGGGTGTTATGTGAAGGTAAAGGGGTGTATACGGTTATATGGGGGCAGAGGGGTTTTAAGTTCAGGTATTGGGGTGCATATAGTATAATATACAGGAAGTAGGGTGACATGGACTCGGAGGTAGTGGGGGCTTGTAATGGGGTGTAATAGACAGAAGTGGGGTGTATAGAGTATTACACCCCATTGCTTCAATACAATCCTCCCCCACTACCTCTGTGTAAGGAGTCCGTCACCCAATACACCCCATTACCTCCATATAACATCCCACTTCTGTTTATTATACTACATGCACCCCAATACCTGTATATTACACCCCTTTGCCTCTATATAACACCCCACAGTCTGAATATATAAACCCCATTACCTGTGTATTACTCAGTTGCCTTCATAGACACCCCATTTCCTGTTTATTATACCCTGTACACCCCACTACTTCCATATATAACACCCTACTTCTGTATATTCTCTACCCCATTACCGCCATATACAACCCCCTACTTGTATATTACACAGAGGTGTTGGGGACACGCCCACTTCCTGTATATAACTGACCGCACATCATTTCCACTTATAAATCTGTGCACCCCGTATAAATCTGAACACCCCATCTCTTCCTCTACACCCCATTACCCATATAGGACACCCCAATACCTGCATAGAACACCCTATTACCTGTATAGCACACCCCATCTTTCTGTACACCCTATTACCCGTATAGAACACCCCATCTTTCTGTACACCCTATTACCCGTATAGCACACCCTATTACCTGCATAGAGCACCCCATCTCTTCCTATACACCCCATTACCTGTATAGAACACCCCATCTCTTCCTATACACCCCATTACCTGTATAGAACGCCCCATCTCTTCCTATACACCCCATTACCTGTATAGAACACCCCATCTTCCTATACACCCCATTACCTGTATAGAGCGCCCCATCTCTTCCTATACACCCCATTACCTGTATAGAACGCCCCATCTCTTCCTATACACCCCATTACCTGTATAGAACGCCCCATCTCTTCCTATACACCCCATTACCTGTATAGAGCGCCCCATCTCTTCCTATACACCCCATTACCTGTATAGAACGCCCCATCTCTTCCTATACACCCCATTACCTGTATAGAACGCCCCATCTCTTCCTATACACCCCATTACCTGTATAGAGCACCCCATCTTCCTATACACCCCATTACCTGTATAGAGCACCCCATCTCTTCCTATACACCCCATTACCTGTATAGAGCGCCCCATCTCTTCCTATACACCCCATTACCTGTATAGAACGCCCCATCTCTTCCTATACACCCCATTACTTGTATAGAACACCCCATCTTCCTATACACCCCATTACTTGTATAGAACACCCTGTCTTAGTCTCTACACCCCATTACCTGTATAGAACACCCCATCTTCCTATACACCCCATTACCTGTATAGAACACCCCATCTCTTCCTATACACCCCATTACCTGTATAGAACGCCCCATCTCTTCCTATACACCCCATTACCTGTATAGAGTGCCCCATCTCTTCCTATACACCCCATTACCTGTATAGAACACCCCATCTTCCTATACACCCCATTACCTGTATAGAACACCCTGTCTTAGTCTCTACACCCCATTACTTGTATAGAACACCCCATCTCAGCCTGTACACCCCATTTCAACATAGATTTCCCGTTACTTGTGTAGAACACCCTGTGTCACTCTACACACCCCAATCCCTGTATATAACTGACTGTACGCCCCTCTCCTGTATACGGCCCCCTCACTGGTGCTATGGGGGGACTCTGCTGGGTTCTCGGATGGTGTCGGGGTGATGTACAGATGTGTGGGGGAGGGGTGTGTACTGTATGGAGATCATGTCTTCTGTATAACTCGTCTTATAGGCCGCTGACACCTCTATGAGCAGGGAGCGCCCCGCTGTCCCACGGACGGGACCACCTCCCCACCCCCACCCCAATCCCGTGACATCCCTCTGCTCTCTTCTCCAATCTGCATGCTTCTTGTCTACCGATGCATGCAGCGTACGGGATTACCATCCCCCTCCACACCTATTTTTTTTAACCCCTTTGGTGTCGGGTGCTACACTTGTGCACGGGGGAGGGGAGGAGGCTATTTTTGGAAGGATTCGGCAGAATGATGTGTGGGGTAGCCGGGAGATGTAAATCAGTGATGGCTTCTGATACAGAACTGTCTGTTGATGGATGGAGGAGATCGAAACTGAACAGAAATCGATTTTTACCGCCATTTCCAGGAAGTCAGCAGTGGAAAATCTGTGTGGGGGGGGAGGGTTTTTTTTTTTTCTTTTGCGTTTGATGAAGCGGAGATTTCTATCCTGTGATAAAGCAAACATTTCTTATATAGAAGATTACTGATTCTTAGATTTGACGGCTGCATTCGTTTTCTTTTTTAGACTTATTTTATTTCCAGCAAGTCTGTTGTTGTTTTTCAAAAGCGCAAGCTCTCCTGCAGTTTTACAGGGATGAGACAAACCATTTACCACTGACAGGGGTGCTTACAATGATCAGCTTTGTATCCATGTAAAACTTTTATCCTAAAAGGAACAGAACTGTAACTGATTATAAATTGTCAGCTGGAGTTCAGTGTTAGTGTATCTAAATCTGCTAGTCCATCCAACACTCCCCTCCCCCCAGACTGACAGTGCTGTTGTCTGCTGTGCCCCCTGTGCTCCTTCATCCAGAGTGGGTGGGGGGGGGGCGCTCTAATACAGGTGGTGTGTTACTGGCAATGCTGCTGTGCCTCCTGTGCTTCTTCATCCAGAGTGGGGTCACTTTAATACAGGAGGGGTATTACTGGCAATGCTGCTGTCTGTTGTGCTCCTTCATCCAGAGTGGTGGGGGGGGGGGGGGTTCGAATACAGGAGGTGTGTTGCTGGCAATGCTGTTGTCTGCTCTGCCTCCTGTGCTCCTTCATCCAGATAACAAAATGTAAATAAAAATAAATACAATATAAAATAAATAAATTATAAAGTAAATAAAATACAATATCAAGGAAAATATCCAATAAATAATTTATATACACGGCTCAAAAAATATATTAAAGGAACACTTTTTTTAATCAGAGTGTAGCATCAACTCAGTTAAACTCCTGGAATATTGATCTGGTCAGTTAAGTAGCAGAGGGTGTTGTTAATCAGTTTCAGCTGCTTCGGTGGTAATGAAATGAACAGGGCCACTAGATGGGCAACAATGAGACGACTTCCCAAAACAGGAATGGATTTACAGGTGGAGGCAACTGACATTTTTTTTTCTCTATTTTTTCTGACTGTTTTTCACTAGTTTTGCATGTGGCTGAGTCAGTCACTACTGGTAGTATGAGGCCATACCTGGACCCTATAGAGGAGATACCTGGACCCTAGAAAGGTCATACCTGGACCCTATAGAGGGGGTCAGTGTCACTACTGGTAGTATGAGGCCATACCTGGACCCTATAGAGGGGGTCAGTGTCACTACTGGTAGTAAGAGGAGATACCTGGACCCTATAGAGGGGCTCAGTGTCACTACTGGTAGCATGAGGCCATACCTGGACCCTATAGAGGGGCTCAGTGTCACTACTGGTAGTATGAGGAGATACCTGGACCCTATAGAGGGGGTCAGTGTCACTACAGGTAGTATGAGGCCATACCTGGACCCCATAGAGGGGGTCGGTGTCACTACTGGTAGCATGAGGCCATACCTGGACCCTATAGAGGAGATACCTGGACCCTATAGAGGAGATACCTGGACCCTATAGAGGGGGGGGGGTCAGTGTCACTACTGGTAGCATGAGGCCATACTTGGACCCTAGAAAGGTCATACCTGGACCCTATAGAAGGGGTCAGTGTCACTACTGGTAGTATGAGGAGATACCTGGACCCTATAGAGGAGATACCTGGACCCTATAGAGGGGCTCAGTGTCACTACTGGTAGTATGAGGAGATACCTGGACCCTATAGAGGGGGTCAGTGTCACTACTGGTAGTATAAGGAGATACCTGGACCCTATAGAGGGGGTCAGTGTCACTACAGGTAGTATGAGGCCATACCTGGACCCCATAGAGGGGGTCGGTGTCACTACTGGTAGCATGAGGCCATACCTGGACCCTATAGAGGAGATACCTGGACCCTATAGAGGAGATACCTGGACCCTATAGAGGAGATACCTGGACCCTATAGAGGGGGGGTCAATGTCACTAATGGTAGCATAAGGTCATACCTGGACCCTATAGAGGGGAGTCAGTGTCACTACTGTTAGCATGAGGCCATACCTGGACCCTATAGAGGGGGGTCAGTGTCACTACTGTTAGCATGAGGCCATACCTGGACCCTATAGAGGGGGGTCAGTGTCACTACTGTTAGCATGAGGCCATACCTGGACCCTATAGAGGGGGGTCAGTGTCACTACTGGTAGCATGAGGCCATACCTGGACCCTATAGAGGGGGTCATTGTTACTACTGGTAGTATGAGGTCATACCTGGATCCTATAGAGGGGGTCAGTGTCACTACTGGTAGTATGAGACCATACCTGGACCCTATAGAGGTTGCACAGGCAGTCCAACTCCTCCAGGAAGGAACATCAATACCTCCCATTGCCAGAAGGTTTGCTGTGTCTCCCAGCACAGTCCCAGGAGCATGGAGGAGATTCCAGGAGACAGGCAGTTACTCTAGGAGAGCTGGACAGGACCATAGAAGGTCCTTAACCCATCAGCAGGACCGGTATCTGCTCCTTTGTGCAAGGAGGAACAGGATGAGCGCTGCCAGAACCCTACAAAATGACCTCCAGCAGCCACTGGTGTGAATGTCTCTGACCAATCAGATACAGACTTCATGAGGGTGGCCTGAGGGCCGACGTCCTCTAGTGGGCGCTGTGCTCACTGCCCGGCATTGTGGAGCCCGATTGGCATTTTCCATTGAACACCAGAATTGGCAGCTCCACCACTGGCACCCTGTGCTTTTCACAGATGAGAGCAGAGTCACCCTGAGCACATGTGACAGACGTGAAAGGGTCTGGAGAAGCCGTGGAGAACGTTATGCTGCCTGTAACATCGTTCAGTATGACCGGTTGGGTGGGGGGTCAGTGATTGTCTGGGGAGGAATATCCATGGAGGGACGCACAGACCTCTACAGGATAGACAATGTCACCCTGACTGCTATTAGGTATTGGGATGAAATCCTTGGACCCATTGTCAGACCCTACACTGGTGCAGTGGGTCCTGGGTTCCTCCCGGTGCACAACAATACCCGGCCTCATGTGGTGAGAGTATGCAGCCAGTTCCTGGAGGATGAAGGAAGTGATAGCATTGAACGGCCCCCACACTCGCCTGACCTAAATCCAATAGAACACCTCTGGGACATTCTGTTTCGTCCATCTGACGCCACCAGGTTGCACCTCAGTCTGTTCAGGAGCTCAGTGATGTCCTGGTCCAGATCTGTGAGGAAATACCCCAGGACACCATCCGTGGTCTCATTAGGAGCATCCCATCGACGTCAGGCATGCATATAAGCATGTGGGGGCCAGTGTAGATCCTGACACATTCCCCTGTCCATACCAGTATGGATCCTGACACATTCCCCAGTCCATACCAGTATGGATCCTAGCACATTCCCCAGTCCATACCAGTATGGATCCTGACACATTCCCCAGTCCATACCAGTATGGATCCTAGCACATTCCCCAGTCCATACCAGTATGGATCCTAGCACATTCCCCAGTCCATACCAGTATGGATCCTAGCACATTGCCCAGTCCATACCAGTATGGATCCTAGCACATTGCCCAGTCCATACCAGTATGGATCCTAGCACATTGCCCAGTCCATACCAGTATGGATCCTAGCACATTGCCCAGTCCATACCAGTATGGATCCTAGCACATTGCCCAGTCCATACCAGTATGGATCCTAGCACATTGCCCAGTCCATACCAGTATGGATCCTAGCACATTGCCCAGTCCATACCAGTATGGATCCTAGCACATTGCCCAGTCCATACCAGTATGGATCCTAGCACATTGCCCAGTCCATACCAGTATGGATCCTAGCACATTGCCCAGTCCATACCAGTATGGATCCTAGCACATTGCCCAATCCATACCAGTATGGATCCTAGCACATTGCCCAGTCCATACCAGTATGGATCCTCCTGACACATTCCCCAGTCCATACCAGTATAGATCCTGACACATTCCCCAGTCCATACCAGTATAGATCCTGACACATTCCCCAGTCCATACCAGTATGGATCCTAGCACATTGCCCAGTCCCTACCAGTATAGATATCCAGCATGAGAGTTTTCAAAGTGTTCCTTTCATTTTATATACAGTAAAACCTTGGATTGCGAGCATAATTCGTTCCGGAAGCATGCTTGTAATCCAAAGCACTCTTATATCAAAGCAAATTTCCCCATAAGAAATAATGGAAACTCAGATGATTCGTTCCACAACCATAAGTCCTTCAGTTTATAGTCCATATAAAAAGATTATAGCATTGCAATAGGTTGTGTAACCATAAAATGTCCATCCACAAATAGCCCCTTCCACAAGGGGATTAGAAGCAAAATGCAGCAGGAGCTACAGAGTATCAAAGAGAAGAGAGGCGCCTCTAAATGTAGCAATATGGTTCCATTTAATGAAGGTTAAACATTTAGCAACTCACATGGTTGATGAATAAAACAGGCACATCTAAGAATGCAGGCATCCGGGGTAAAGCTGTCCACATAGACTATCTTCTGCACCTCCGGCTGCCAGTCTGTAATCCTGACCGGGAAGACCACCCTGGAGTAAAGCGATCTGAAAGCGAGGGGCAGCATGGAAGGGATGACGTAGATAGCAGTGAGGAGGATGGTCTATGTGGACAGCTTTACCCCTGATGCCTGCATCCTTAGATATACCTGTTCCAATCATCAACCATGTGAGTTGCTAAATGTTGAACCTTCCTTAAATGTAACCATATTGCTACACTTAGAGGCGCTTCTCTTCTCTTTTATACTCAGCTGTGACTTGAGGCTACTTGTATATCAAGACATCGCTTGTATTTCAAGTCAAAATTTATTTGAAAATTTTGCTTGTCTTGCAAAGCGCTCTTAAACCAAGTTACTCTCAAACCAAGGTTTTACTGTATATATATAATGTGATGTCATCACTGGATCTCTGTGTTGCTCTATGCAATGCCGACAGATCATGGCTGGTGGGAGGGGCCGGATATAACTTCCTAAAATCATCACAGCCCCCTGCCTCAGTACTCCTCTCCCAGAGCCCCCAGTCCTGATGCAAGCAGTGGGCTGGCTCATGGGAGGAGTTATGAAAATGCCTTAATGGGTGGGTGTCAGTCTGGAGGAGTGGGCGTTCCTAGGCAGGTTGTATTTGCATATGTCACACCCACAAGTGTTGCTGACCCTCCATAATCTAAAAAACTGAAATCCAATGAGTGAAAGGGGCGGGGCCAGGGACAGTCAGGCTGGGGGAGGAAAGTGCTAGATGATGCTGGAGATCTTCCAGCCAGGAAATGGGGCGGGGCTCTATCTGAGTTGCTGCAGCTTCTAATGCACATGGTGAGAAGCTCACAGTGTGCGGTGAAATCAGAGGAAGCCGTTTCAGTCCAGGAGAGGAGTCGCTACACCTGTGCAAGACTGAAGGGGGAGGGGCAGATTTATTATCGGGAAGTACACGCCCACCAGTGAGGATGCATTGAACGCTCTTCAAAGACCTTCGCCACACCCGGAGATCTGTGGGATTTCTCTGTCCTGCGGCACCTTTCTGTCCTTTGTAGTTTACATTTCTATAATATCTGTTTTATGAGGGAACATTCCGCAGCGGGAGCAGCCAATGACGCGGGCTGGGAGATAAACTCCTCTGTGACACTCTGATTCTTCTTCTTTTCATATGGCCAGCGGTGATAGAGGGGGGGGGGAGGGATAAGTCAGTTCTCTGACTCAGCTGTGTGTGTAGCTTGAGCTTCAGGTACAGCACTACTAAAGGGAAGTAAAGCAGGTCAGTTATCCTGTGAGTGTGGATAGGAGGGAGGAGCTGCAGCTACTGGACGGAATTATTAAACACTTGGATCCAGGGGTGTCAAACTTCATTAAATCGCAGGCCGTGTCACCAGTATGGATGTCCTCGGAGGGCTGGTTGTATCTGGGGGGGGGGGGGGGGTTGTATCTGGGGTGCGCTATGTACAGAGTGCGGGGTTCAAGATTATGCTACATACAAAGTGAGAGGTGCGCTAGGTGCTGGGCAAACAGCGAATCTGTGTATGCAGAACAGGGTTCTGTGGAACATGTGCGCGGGCGGGAGAGGCTTCTGTGGAGCGTGTGCGCGGGAGAGGGTTCTGTGGAGCGCGTGCGCGGGAGAGGGTTCTGTGGAGCGCGTGCGCGGGAGAGGGTTCTGTGGAGCGTGTGCGCGGGAGAGGGTTCTGTGGAGCGTGTGCGCGGTAGAGGGTTCTGTGGAGCGTGTGCGCAGGAGAGGGTTCTGTGGAGCGCCGGAGAGGTGTTCTGTGGAGCGTGTTCTGTGGAGCGTGTGCGCAGAGAGGGTTCTGTGGAGCGTGTGCACAGGAGAGGGGTTCTCGGGAGCGTGTTCTGTGGAGCGTGTGCGTAGGGGAAGGTTCTGTGGAGCGCGGGAGCATGTTCTGTGGAGGGTGTATGCAGGAGAGGGTTCTGTGGAGCGTGTGCGCGGGAGAGGGTTCTGTGGAGCGTGTGCGCGGGAGAGGGTTCTGTGGAGCGTGTGCGCGGGAGAGGGTTCTGTGGAGCGTGTGCGCGGGAGAGGGTTCTGTGGAGCGTGTGCGCGGGAGAGGGTTCTGTGGAGCGTGTGCGCGGGAGAGGGTTTTGTGGAGCGTGTGCGCGGGAGAGGGTTCTGTGGAGCGTGTGCTGTGGAGCGCGGGAGAGGGTTTCTGTGGAGCGTGTGCGCAGGAGAGGGTTTTGTGGAGCGTGTGCGCGGGAGAGGGTTTTGTGGAGCGTGTGCGCGGGAGAGGGGTTCTGTGGAGCGTGTTCTGTGGAGCGTGTGTGCAGGAGAGGGTTCTGTGGAGCGCGGGAGCATGTTCTGTGTAGGAGAGGGTTCTGTGGAGCGTGTGCGCAGGAGGTTCCGTGGAGCGCGGGAGCATGTTCTGTGGAGCGTGTGTGCAGGAGAGGGTTCTGTGGAGAGGGTCCTGTGGAGCGCGGGAGAGGGTTCTGTGGAGCGTGTGCGCAGGAGAGGGTTCTGTGGAGCGTGTGCGCAGGAGAGGGTTCTGTGGAGCGTGTGCGCGGGAGAGGGTTCTGTGGAGCGTGTGCGCGGGAGAGGGTTCTGTGGAGCGTGTGCGCGGGAGAGGGTTCTGTGGAGCGCCGGAGAGGTGTTCTGTGGAGCGTGTTCTGTGGAGCGTGTGCGCAGAGAGGGTTCTGTGGAGCGTGTGTGCAGAGAGGGTTCCGTGGAGCGTGTGCACAGGAGAGGGTTCTGTGGAGCGTGTGCACAGGAGAGGGGTTCTCGGGAGCATGTTCTGTGGAGCGTGTGCGCAGGGGAAGGTTCTGTGGAGCGCGGGAGCATGTTCTGTGGAGGGTGTATGCAGGAGAGGGTTCTGTGGAGCGTGTTCTGTGGAGCGTGTGCGCGGGAGAGGGTTCTGTGGAGCGTGTGCGCGGGAGAGGGTTCTGTGGAGCGTGTGCGCGGGAGAGGGTTCTGTGGAGCGTGTGCTGTGGAGCGCGGGAGAGGGTTTCTGTGGAGCGTGTGCGCAGGAGAGGGTTTTGTGGAGCGTGTGCGCGGGAGAGGGTTTTGTGGAGCGTGTGCGCGGGAGAGGGGTTCTGTGGAGCGTGTGTGCAGGAGAGGGTTCTGTGGAGCGCGGGAGCATGTTCTGTGTAGGAGAGGGTTCTGTGGAGCGTGTGCGCAGGAGGTTCCGTGGAGCGCGGGAGCATGTTCTGTGGAGCGTGTGTGCAGGAGAGGGTTCTGTGGAGCGTGTGCGCAGGAGAGGGTTCTGTGGAGAGGGTCCTGTGGAGCGCGGGAGAGGGTTCTGTGGAGCGTGTTCTGTGGAGCGTGTGCGCAGGAGAGGGTTCTGTGGAGCGTGTGCGCAGGAGAGGGTTCTGTGGAGCGTGTGCGCGGGAGAGGGTTCTGTGGAGCGTGTGCGCGGGAGAGGGTTCTGTGGAGCGTGTGCGCGGGAGAGGGTTCTGTGGAGCGTGTGCGCGGGAGAGGGTTCTGTGGAGCGTGTGCGCGGGAGAGGGTTCTGTGGAGCGTGTGCGCGGGAGAGGGTTCTGTGGAGCGTGTGCGCGGGAGAGGGTTCTGTGGAGCGTGTGCACGGGAGAGGGTTCTGTGGAGCGTGTGCACAGGAGAGGGGTTCTGGGGAGCGTGTTCTGTGGAGCGTGTGCGCAGGAGAAGGTTCTGCGGAGCGCGGGAGCATGTTCTGTGGAGGGTGTATGCAGGAGAGGGTTCTGTGGAGCGTGTGCGCGGGAGAGGGTTCTGTGGAGCGTGTGCGCGGGAGAGGGTTCTGTGGAGCGTGTGCGCGGGAGAGGGTTCTGTGGAGCGTGTGCGCGGGAGAGGGTTCTGTGGAGCGTGTGCGCGGGAGAGGGTTCTGTGGAGCGTGTGCGCGGGAGAGGGTTCTGTGGAGCGTGTGCGCGGGAGAGGGTTCTGTGGAGCGTGTGCGCGGGAGAGGGTTCTGTGGAGCGTGTGCTGTGGAGCGCGAGAGAGGGTTCTGTGGAGCGTGTGCGCAGGAGAGGGTTTCTGTGGAGCGTGTGCGCAGGAGAGGGTTTCTGTGGAGCGTGTGCGCGGGAGAGGGTTTTGTGGAGCGTGTGCGCGGGAGAGGGTTTTGTGGAGCGTGTGCGCGGGAGAGGGGTTCTGTGGAGCGCGGGAGCATGTTCTGTGTAGGAGAGGGTTCTGTGGAGCGTGTGCGCAGGAGGTTCCGTGGAGCGCGGGAGCATGTTCTGTGGAGCGTGTGTGCAGGAGAGGGTTCTGTGGAGCGTGTGCGCAGGAGAGGGTTCTGTGGAGAGGGTCCTGTGGAGCGCGGGAGAGGGTTCTGTGGAGCGTGTTCTGTGGAGCGTGTGCATGGGAGAGGGTTCTGTGGAGCGTGTGCATGGGAGAGGGTTCTGTGGAGCGTGTGCGCGGGAGAGGGTTCTGTGGAGCGTGTGCGCAGGAGAGGGTTCTGTGGAGCGCCGGAGAGGTGTTCTGTGGAGCGTGTTCTGTGGAGCGTGTGCGCAGGAGAGGGTTCTGTGGAGCGTGTTCTGTGGAGCGTGTGCACAGGAGAGGGTTCTGTGGAGCGTGTGCACAGGAGAGGGGTTCTGGGGAGCGTGTTCTGTGGAGCGTGTGCGCAGGAGAAGGTTCTGTGGAGCGCGGGAGCATGTTCTGTGGAGCGTGTGCGCGGGAGAGGGTTCTGTGGAGCGTGTGCGCGGGAGAGGGTTCTGTGGAGCGTGTGCGCGGGAGAGGGTTCTGTGGAGCGTGTGCGCGGGAGAGGGTTCTGTGGAGCGTGTGCGCGGGAGAGGGTTCTGTGGAGCGTGTGCGCAAGAGAGTGTTCTGTGGAGCGTGTGCGCGGGAGAGGGTTTCTGTGGAGCGTGTGCGCGGGAGAGGGTTCTGTGGAGCGTGTGCGCGGGAGAGGGTTTTGTGGAGCGTGTGCGCGGGAGAGGGTTTTGTGGAGCGTGTGCGCGGGAGAGGGTTTTGTGGAGCGTGTGCGCGGGAGAGGGTTCTGTGGAGCGTGTGCGCGGGAGAGGGTTCTGTGGAGCGTGTGCGCGGGAGAGGGTTCTGTGGAGCGTGTTCTGTGGAGCGCGGGAGAGGGTTCTGTGGAGCGGGTTCTGTGGAGAGGGTTCTGTGGAGCACGTGCGCGGGAGAGGGTTCTGTGGAGCGCGGGAGAGGGTTCTGTGGAGCGCGGGAGAGGCTTCTGTGGAGCGTGTGTGCGGGAGAGGGTTCTGTGGAGCGCGTGTGCGGGAGAGGGTTCTGTGGAGCGCGGGAGAGGGTTCTGTGGAGCGCGGGAGAGGGTTCTGTGGAGCGCGTGCGCGGGAGAGGGTTCTGTGGAGCGCGTGCGCGGGAGAGGGTTCTGTGGAGCGCGTGCGCGGGAGAGGGTTCTGTGGAGCGTGTGTGCGGGTGAGGCTTCTGTGGGAGCACCTGGTGTGTGCGGGCAGGAGAGGGTTCTGTGGAGTGTGCGTGGATTCTGTGGAACGCGGTCATGAGGGGTGTGTGGGAAAGGTTTCCTGTGGAGTGTGCGGGAGAAGGTTCTGTGGAGCCTGCGGGTGTGTGTGGTTTGTCTGCAGCCGTCAGTCTTTAGTGTGGGATGTGTTTCTAGCAGTGAAGGGGCGGAGTCTTCTCTGTGGTGGATGGAGGGGCGGAGACATTTCATGATTTGATATTATTACACAATTTTGTTGCCAAACACAGAAAACCGCAAGCAGCTTCCTCCTTCCTGGATGAACTTCAGCTCGCCCGAGGCCTGCACTGCACACTGCAGAGCATTACCTCTTCCCACCCGCACCGCACACTGCAGAGCATTACCTCTTCCCACCCGCACCGCACACTGCAGAGCATTACCTCTTCCCACCCGCACCGCACACTGCAGAGCATTACCTCTTCCCACCCGCACCGCACACTGCAGAGCATTAGCTCTTCCCACCCGCACCGCACACTGCAGAGCATTAGCTCTTCCCACCCGCACCGCACACTGCAGAGCATTAGCTCTTCCCACCCGCACCGCACACTGCAGAGCATTAGCTCTTCCCACCCGCACCGCACACTGCAGAGCATTAGCTCTTCCCACCCGCACCGCACACTGCAGAGCATTAGCTCTTCCCACCCGCACCGCACACTGCAGAGCATTAGCTCTTCCCACCCGCACCGCACACTGCAGAGCATTAGCTCTTCCCACCCGCACACTGCAGAGCATTAGCTCTTCCCACCCGCACACTGCAGAGCATTAGCTCTTCCCTCCCGCAGAGCTTTGCCTCTTCACACCGCGCACTGCAGAACATTTCTCTTTTCTCTTTCCACCTGCACAGTACAGAGGGGTTGGGGGAGGCCGGGTTGGGGGAGGCAGGGCCTGGCGGAGAGAGGTTGAGGGAGGCAGGGCCTGGCGGAGAGAGGTTGAGGGAGGCAGGGCCTGGCGGAGAGAGGTTGAGGGAGGCAGGGCCTGGCGGAGAGAGGTTGAGGGAGGCAGAGCCTGGCGGAGAGGGATTGAGGGAGGCAGAGCCTGGCGGAGAGGGATTGAGGGAGGCAGGGCCTGGAGGAGAGGGGTTGAGGGAGGCAGGGCCTGGCGGAGAGGGGTTGGGGGAGGCAGAGCCTGGTGGAGAGGGGTTGAGGGAGGCAGGGCCTGGCGGAGAGGGGTTGAGGGAGGCAGGGCCTGGAGGAGAAGGGTTGAGGGAGGCAGGGCCTGGAGGAGAGGGGTTGAGGGAGGCAGGGCCTGGTGGAGAGGGGTTGAGGGAGGCAGGGCCTGGCGGAGAGGGGTTGAGGGAGGCAGAGCCTGGCGGAGAGAGGTTGAGGGAAGCAGGGCCTGGCGGAGAGGGGTTGAGGGAGGCAGGGCCTGGCGGAGAGGGGTTGAGGGAGGCAGGGCCTGGCGGAGAGGGGTTGAGGGAGGCAGGGCCTGGCGGAGAGGGGTTGAGGGAGGCAGGGCCTGGCGGAGAGGGGTTGAGGGAGGCAGGGCCTGGCGGAGAGGGGTTGAGGTAGGCAGGGCCTGGAGGAGAGGGGTTGAGGGAGGCAGGGCCTGGAGGAGAGGGGTTGAGGGAGGCAGGGCCTGGCGGAGAGGGGTTGAGGTAGGCAGGGCCTGGCGGAGAGGGGTTGAGGGAGGCAGAGCCTGGCGGAGAGAGGTTGAGGGAAGCAGGGCCTGGCGGAGAGGGGTTGAGGGAGGCAGGGCCTGGCGGAGAGGTGTTGAGGGAGGCAGGGCCTGGCGGAGAGGGGTTGAGGGAGGCAGGGCCTGGCGGAGAGGGGTTGAGGGAGGCAGGGCCTGGCGGAGAGGGGCCTGGCGGAGAGGGGTTGAGGGAGGCAGGGCCTGGCGGAGAGGGGTTGAGGGAGGCAGGGCCTGGCGGAGAGGGGTTGAGGGAGGCAGGGCCTGGCTGGGAGAGGTTGCAGGGGCGGCGGGTGGGAAGGGGTTGAGCCAGGGGTGGGCGGGAAGGAGTTAATGACACCCATCACTGCTTCCGGTCTGTGAAATTGGTGTGGGGGGGTGGGGTGATGAAATGGGACACAATTATGGGAACGTGTCGGCCTTCACATGTTTCTCATTATAGTCTCAGGACTTGGCAGTAATACATGGCAGACGTTTACTGTGTGTTTATAGGAAATATACTTCCAATAATGAGCCAATCACAGGAGGTCATGTGATCAGAGAGCCCTGAGTACTATTTTTATCTTTATAATGGAAATACATTGTTGCACAGTTGTGGATTCATATACTACAATCTGCTCTGTAAGCTTCACCGGAATTCAGATAAACCACACCCACTGTCACAGTAAGCCCCACCCATGCCAATGAAATTACTTCTCTTCATGGCCAAGTCATTTACCTTGACGTCGGATAAGTGGTTTGTGGGTGGTGCTTTTTTTGTAGTGCTGGGGTAGGCGGGGTTTTTTTTTTTTTTTGTGCGGAGGTGGGTGTGGTATTTATATTGCTGAGGTGGGTGGGGCTTTTCTGAGCTCCAAGGTGGGTGGTGCCGAGGTTGGGCTTTTCTTAGCGCCGAGGTGGGTGGGGCTTTTTTGTAGTGTGTTTTTTTTTTTTTTTTTTTTTTTGCGCGGTGGTGGGTGGGGCTTTTCTGAGCTTCGAGGCTGGTGGGGATTATTTTTTTGCGCTGTGGTAGATTTTTTTTTTTTTTTTTTTTAGTGCTTGAGTGGGTGGGGCTTTTTTTAGTGCAGATGTGGGTGTGGCATGTTTATTGCTGAGGTGGGTGGCGCCGGGGGTAGCTGGGGCTTTTTTTAGCACTCGAGTGGGTGGGGCTTTTTTAGTGCTGAGGTGGGTGGGGCTTTTTTAGTGCTGAGGTGGGTGGGGCTTTTTTAGTGCTGAGGTGGGTGGGGCTTTTTTAGTGCTGAGGTGGGTGGGGCTTTTTTAGTGCTGAGGTGGGTGGGGCTTTTTTAGTGCTGAGGTGGGTGGGGCTTTTTTAGTGCTGAGGTGGGTGGGGCTTTTGTTAGTCTTGAGGTGGGTGGGGCTTTTGTTAGTCTTGAGGTGGGTGGGGCTTTTGTTAGTCTTGTCTTGAGGTGGGTGGGGCTTTGTTAGTCTTGAGGTGGGTGGGGCTTTTGTTGGCACAGTTTTAAATATTCCAGAATGCTGATGGTGATGACCTCGGTACGGAAGGGGGGGGGGGGGATGGGTCATATTGCTGTATGTGACCGGATATAATGTAGTCCTATTCTACATTCTCAGTCTTTGTGTCCGGCTGATAGAGAAGCGAGGATCCTGTGAATGGTGTGGTTGGTGCTGAGTGTTCTGTCAGATTGCTAGAATTACTTTGGGATTGTTGCATTGATAATTTAGATGCCGATATCACTGGGCAGAGCCCCCCTTTAAGCGGCGGCCATTGTTCTATACATTGAGACGCAGCCCCCCCCCCGGGTGGCTTTAGTCTAATCCCCCCAATTCTTGTAGCCCCGGGGGGTCCTGAATTTGCACTTCAAGCTCTGAGCATTCCGACACATTAGTAGTTTTACATATGGTGTAACCCGAGAGCCCCCCCCCCCTCCCCTCACCCGCTCCCTGATACTCAGCTTTAAATAGAATGAGCGCCCGGCCACTGCGCTGACACTCTCTGGAAGCCGGGAGATCGCTTTAAAGAAGAACTATAAGAACAACTTCTCTTTTTTTTCTATTTTGGATGGAGGAATGGAGGGTTATAACCCCAGTCAGTTTATTTTTTGTGTCCCATTGGGGAGATTTCCCTTCACTTCCTGTCACAAAACAGGAAGTGAAAGGAAACCCCTGCAAACTAAGGGAATTCCTAGGGGATCCCCCCCCCCCCCCTCTGCCCAGGTCACCACAACTAGTGTCAGAATTTTAAGATTTCCGCTCTGTTACATTTCTGGGGACAACTAAAAATTTGGGGTTTTCTTTACTTTTTGGTGATAATGGTATGGAGACGATGAATGGAGAGGATGAATCTCCCTATCGGGGGCACAGCAATAAAACCTGACAGGGGTTCTAATCCTTCTTCACTCTGCCCAAAACTAAAATACAAAGTTTTGCCTTCAATTATACTTTAAAAATAATGATCATTCCATGGATGGAAACCCAATTCCTCCCACTGACACCAATGATGGGACACTATTCCTCCCACTGACACCAATGATGGGGCACTATTCCTCCCACTGACACCAATGATGGGGCACTATTCCTCCTACTGACACCAATGATGGGGCACTATTCCTCCTACTGACACCAATGATGGGGCACTATTCCTCCTACTGACACCAATGATGGGGCACTATTCCTCCTACTGACTCCAATGATGGGGCACTATTCCTCCTACTGACACCAATGATGGGGCACTATTCCTCCTACTGACACCAATGATGGGGCACTATTCCTCCTACTGACACCAATGATGGGGCACTATTCCTCCTACTGACACCAATGATGGGGCACTATTCCTCCTACTGACACCAATGATGGGGCACTATTCCTCCTACTGACACCAATGATGGGGCACTATTCCTCCTACTGACACCAATGATGGGGCACTATTCCTCCCACTGACACCAACGATGGGGCACTATTCCTCCCACTGACACCAATGATGGGGCACTATTCCTCCCACTGACACCAATGATGGGGCACTATTCCTCCTACTGACACCAATGATGGGGCACTATTCCTCCTACTGACTCCAATGATGGGGCACTATTCCTCCTACTGACACCAATGATGGGGCACTATTCCTCCTACTGACACCAATGATGGGGCACTATTCCTCCTACTGACACCAATGATGGGGTACTATTCCTCCTACTGACACCAATGATGGGGCACTATTCCTCCTACTGACACCAATGATGGGGCACTATTCCTCCTACTGACACCAATGATGGGGCACTATTCCTCCTACTGACACCAATGATGGGGCACTATTCCTCCTACTGACACTAATGATGGGACACTATTCCTCCCACTGACACCAACGATGGGGCACTATTCCTCCCACTGACACCAACGATGGGGCACTATTCCTCCCACTGACACCAACGATGGGGCACTATTCCTCCCACTGACACCAACGATGGGGCACTATTCCTCCCACTGACACCAATGATGGGGCACTATTCCTCCCACTGATACCAATGATGGGGTACTATTCCTCCCACTGACACCAATGATGGGGCACTATTCCTCCTACTGACACTAATGATGGGACACTATTCCTCCCACTGACATCAACGATGGGGCACTATTCCTCCCACTGACACCAACGATGGGGCACTATTCCTCCCACTGACACCAACGATGGGGCACTATTCCTCCCACTGACACCAACGATGGGGCACTATTCCTCCCAACTGCACTTTTTCTGCCCTTCCAACCATGTGTCTAAACTTAGCCTAGCTTAACTTAGCCGGTTGTGCGTAGTCCATCTCACAACATCTTCAGTCTTCAGGAGAGAAGCAGTGCATGCTGGGAAGTGCGATATTGTTTGGTGGGGTTGGGGAGTCTTGCTGCTGCTGCAGTTTCCATGTAGTAAGAATGTTTAGTTACACACCTGGAGCAGCTGTATAGCCTGAAGCAGCAGAGTGAGGGCTGCGCCCCCTCCCCCCACACACGTGTGCCTCTGCCCGCAGATCTCAGAATCTTCTCCCCTGCACACTCCTTTCCTCATTCCTTCTTCATGTTCAGTCCTGTCCACATCCCTGGGTCAGCGCTCGTGTACCTAAAGCCAAAGGATCGTATATAGAGGGGATATAACCAGAGATCGACCCATTATTGGCAAAGCCGATATATGGAAGGCCGATCTGCACTTCCCCCCGATATATCGGAATCGGTCCCGGAGGTTACCGAAATCGCCGATATTCCAGGAAAGTGCTGTACCGGAGTGATTCCTGCAGCTAGAGGCATCACCCCGGTACCGGCGTCCATAGCAGACAGTCGGCTGTCTTGTAATGACAACCGATGTGGCTGAGAAGCCGCTAGGCTGTCATTACAAGGAGCGGGAGGGGACGCTCCCCCCTCCCTCCGACTTCCGCGGCTCGCCCGGTTCTCCCTTCCCATCGGGAGACCCGGGCAACCAGCCTGCACAGCCCCAGAAGACCCAATCAAAGCCGCATTCAGCTCTGATCGGGTCTCCATGTAAAAACCCGGAAGTGATGTCATGACCGATGTCCATAGCTGATGTCATGACATCACTTCCGGGTACTCAGCGCCAAATTAAAAAAAATGACCGCATTCAAAACAGCCAAACTTGGCGTATTATGTGCAGGGGAGGGGTTTGGGGTCTTAGACCCCCAGATCCCTCCAGAAGAGTACCTGTCAAGTAAAAAAAAAAAAAAAATTTTTTTTAAATGTACAAAAAGATCGGCCGATACGCAGTGACCAAAATATCGGTATCGGCAATTAAAAAAATATCGGTCGATCACTAGTTACAACCTCCATTTTTTTTTTCTTTTCTTTTTTTTTGGCATCTTTCGGAATCTTTTCTTTCACTTCCTGTCCGGGAGATGCAACAGGAAGTGAGAGGAATTCCCCCTTTTAGGCCTCATGCACACTTTTGTATGAAAATATTCCTCTCTGCGCTCCTATCAAGGGTAAGAAATGCCGCTTGTGGTGGTGTGGTGTGAAGTGACTCACATTTATACACAATCTCTCCAGTGGGGACTCGCAGCCACTAAAAACCTGACAGAGGGTGTAATCTAATGCGCCCATCGCTGGAGTGCATGAAGATTGGAAGTGGCTAAAAAGAGGATGCAGGAGATTATCAGCACTGAGATGTAACAAAGGATTAAAAACCACAAGTTGAATGTGCAATTTTATGTCTGCTAATAACGGTGAAGTGTTGGAGCGCAGAGGGGAGAGGAGGGGTCTCGGAGGGGAGAGGAGGGGTCTCGGAGGGGAGAGGAGGGGTCTCGGAGGGGAGAGGAGGGGTCTCGGAGGGGAGAGGAGGGGTCTCGGAGGGGAGGGGAGGGGTCTCGGAGGGGAGAGGAGGGGTCTCGGAGGGGGTCTCAGAGACGGTGAAGTGTCGGAGCGCAGAGGGGAGAGGAGGAGTCTGAGAGACGGTGAAGTGTCGGAGCGCAGAGGGGAGAGGAGGAGTCTGAGAGACGGTGAAGTGTCGGAGCACAGAGGGGAGAGGAGGAGTCTGAGAGACGGTGAAGTGTCGGAGCGCAGGGGGGAGAGGAGGAGTCTGAGAGACGGTGAAGTGTCGGAGCACAGAGGGGAGAGGAGGAGTCTGAGAGACAATGAAGTGTTGGAGGGGAGAGGAGGAGTCTGAGAGACGGGGAAGTGTCGGAGCACAGAGGGGAGAGGAGGAGTCTGAGAGACAATGAAGTGTTGGAGGGCAGAGGGGAGAGGAGGAGTCTGAGAGACGGTGAAGTGTTGGAGGGGAGAGGAGGAGTCTGAGAGACGGTGAAGTGTTGGAGGGGAGAGGAGGAGTCTGAGAGACGGTGAAGTGTTGGAGCGCAGAGGGGAGAGGAGGAGTCTCGGAGACGGTGAAGTGTCGGAGCGCAGAGGGGAGAGGAGGAGTCGTCTGAGAGACGGTGAAGTGTCGGAGCGCAGAGGGGAGAGGAGGAGTCTGGGAGACGGTGAAGTGTCGGAGCGCAGAGGGGAGAGGAGGAGTCTGGGAGACGGTGAAGTGTTGGAGCGCAGAGGGGAGAGGAGGAGTCTGAGAGACGGTGAAGTGTCGGAGCGCAGAGGGGAGAGGAGGAGTCTGGGAGACGGTGAAGTGTTGGAGCGCAGAGGGGAGAGGAGGAGTCTGAGAGACGGTGAAGTGTTGGAGCGCAGAGGGGAGAGGAGGAGTCTGAGAGACGGTGAAGTGTCGGAGCGCAGAGGGGAGAGGAGGAGTCTGAGAGACGGTGAAGTGTCGGAGCGCAGAGGGGAGAGGAGGAGTCTGAGAGACGGTGAAGTGTTGGAGCGCAGAGGGGAGAGGAGGAGTCTGAGAGACGGTGAAGTGTTGGAGTGCAGAGAGGAGGAGTCTGAGAGACGGTGAAGTGTCGGAGTGCAGAGGGAAGAGGAGGAGTTCGAGAGACGGTGAAGTGTTGGAGCGCAGAGGGGAGAGGAGGAGTCTCGGAGACGGTGAACGTCTTACTGTTTGTGTGCAGCAGAACATAACATTGGACAGCCGCCTCTCCCCACCATATGGATGTATTCTGTAAAGAGAAGAATCTCACCATCTGTATTCATATTGATTCATTGTTACCGACGTGTGAAAGTTATCAGCAAAATATTAACCTTCTTCCCTCACACAGTATGGAACTATATTTGTACCCGGGGAGGGGGCGGCCATATTGGCTCATTATATTTGCAGCTTCTGCTTCCTGCTTGGGAGTGCCGTGCAGTGATTGCAGTTTTTAAGTTTCAATTTTAACTCCCATTACAGCGCCCAACTCTTCAGAATGCTTTGTCATGTGTTTTTGATGCTCCTGTTATGCTTTTTTGAAGCTTTATTGAATTTTGGCAGATGCTCTGTGTGTGTATGTGTTGATTTTCTATTTTTTAAGGGGCCAAATTGAACCCCAGCTCAGTAGTACCCCCCACTTAGTAGATCCCCCGTTCCATTAGTACCCCTGTTTTTTTTTTTTTTTATATCCCCAGCTCTGCAGATCTCCCTGCCCGCTAGCAACCTCCCAGCTCTGCGGATCTCCCTGCCCGCTAGCAACCTCCCAGCTCTGCAGATCTCCCTGCCCGCTAGTAACCTCCCAGCTCTGCAGATCTCCCTGCCCGCTAGTAACCTCCCAGCTCTGCAGATCTCCCTGCCCGCTAGCAACCTCCCAGCTCTGCAGATCTCCCTGCCCGCTAGCAACCTCCCAGCTCTGCAGATCTCCCTGCCCGCTAGCAACCTCCCAGCTCTGCAGATCTCCCTGCCCGCTAGCAACCTCCCAGCTCTGCAGATCTCCCTGCCCACTAGCAACCTCCCAGCTCTGCAGATCTCCCTGCCTGCTAGTAACCTCCCAGCTCTGCAGATCTCCCTGCCCGCTAGTAACCTCCCAGCTCTGCAGATCTCCCTGCCCGCTGGTAACCTCCAGCTCAGCCGATCTCCCTGCCGGCTGGTAACCTCCCAGCTCTGCAGATCTCCCTGCCCACTACTGTAACCTCCCAGCTCTGCAGATCTCCCTGCCCGCTAGTAACCTCCCAGCTCTGCAGATCTCCCTGCCGGCTGGTAACCTCCAGCTCAGCCGATCTCCCTGCCGGCTGGTAACCTCCAGCTCAGCCGATCTCCCTGCCGGCTGGTAACCTCCAGCTGTGCCGATCCTCTAGTTCGCTGATTCTCCTCTTTCCAATCCCCGTCCACCTCCTGCTATATTGCTCCCACCCTGCGCACGACATGTGACATTGTTAGTTTTTCCTGCACCGTTCCCCCAGCTCTGCTGATCCGCTGCGACGCAGTCCTTTCTCTCCTGTCCCCGCTCACCTTCCACTATAGTGTTCCCATGTTGCACACCACGTGCCCTCTGCTAGTTACTTCGCTCCAGTCTGGACCCCGCTCACCTTCTTGCTGCTCCACACTGCACACCAGATCTGATGTTGCATCTTCCTGCAGCGGCTGGCCTATCGCTGTGTGAGATTGGATGTGTGTTTGAAGGGGGGGGGGGGGGGGGGGGCGGGGCGGGCGGTTACATCTACTTTTTTTTTTTTTTACATTCTGCAATATATGTAAGTTTTCATTTGCTGGAAACCTTGTCCTGAATCTCCAGGACTGAGCAGGCCCCTCCCCCATACGAGGACCCTGGATGGATTATAGGACAAGTGTTGGGATTGTTTGCTCAGGTTGAGGGTCGGCAGTATAATGGAGTATTTGTGTCTTGGCGCTGTCCTGTTTTGCTGTCTATGATGACATCACACCTGTCCGCTACCCATGGAGTGTGGCTGAATTTACGATGTCACGCGTGCCAAGAAGGGGGGGGGGGTATGGAGCCGGCCCCAGGAGACATTGAGCTGTAATGGGATTACCACCTACCCCTCAATCTGCTTTTATCGTTCGCTGACTCTCACCATCCTTTCCCTTCCCGGGGTCAATTATTACCTTTTCTTTACTTCTATCAAACACTTGTGTGTTTTATTTTTATATTTTTTTATTTTTTTTTTGTTTGTGTTTCACAAAAAACAATCAAACACAACTTTTGGATATTTATTTATTTGAGAAAATCTTCTTTTTTTTTTTTTAATCTGCAGCATCCTGTTGCCTGGTTAACATCCTTGCTGAATATCTGCTGGTTGATGTAGTTTCACTAGGCCTTATGAATAACCTCACTGCTTCGTCCTATTGTATACATGATGAGACACAACTTAGGTTTCTGTAGTAGGTGATGTCTTAAATCCGTGGTCTCCAAACTGCGGCCCTGGGGCCGGATGCAGCTCTTTGCTTGCTTTTATCCAGCCCTTGGGGCAGCATTCCATCCACTGACACCAACAATGGGGTATAATTCATGTTGCTGATACCAACAGTGGGGTACTATTCCTCCCACTGACACCAATGATGGGGCACTATTCCTCCCACTGACACCAATGATGGGGCACTATTCCTCCCACTGACACCAATGATGGGGCACTATTCCTCCCACTGACACCAATGATGGGGCACTATTCCTCCCCCTGACACCAATGATGGGGCACTATTCCTCCCCCTGACACCAATGATGGGGCGCTATTCCTCCCACTGCCACCAATGATGGGGCGCTATTCCTCCCACTGCCACCAATGATGGGGCGCTATTCCTCCCACTGCCACCAATGATGGGGCACTATTCCCCCCCCCACTGATACCAATGATGGGGCACTATTCCTCCCACTGCCACCAATGATGGGGGGCTATTCATCCCACTGACACCAATGATGGGGCACTATACCCCCCCCACTGATACCAATGATGGGGCACTATTCCTCCCACTGATGCCAGTGATGGGGCACTATACCTCCCCCCCGATGCCAGTGATGGGGCACTATACCGCTTCCCCCCCCCCACCCCCGACGCAAGTGATGGGGCACAATAACCTCATCCCCCCCCCCTCCTGACGCCAGTGATGGGGCACTATACCCCCCCCCCCCTCCTGACGCCAGTGATGGGGCGCTATACCTCCCCCCCCCCCTTTACGCCAATGAAGTTCCTTTCATAGTATTTTGATTGCACCGTGGTGGGTGCTAAACCTGTGGCCCTCCAGCTGTTTCGAAACCACAAGTTCCATGAGGCCTTGCAAGGCTGACAGTTGCAAGCATGACTCCCAAAGGCATGATGGGACTTGTAGTTCTGCCACAGGTTGAGCACCAAGCTGTGCAGGACTCTGAGGTTTGGGCATCATTTCTCAATACCCCCCCCCCCCCCCCCCCACCAATCTCTTCCCCTGTATGTTGGTTGTGTGGATTTATTCTGAACCTTCCTATAACATTGCTGGCAGATGATGAATGGTGGGTATAGGCAGCACAGACAGTTCTCAGTGTAGACGCTGTGATAAATAAGGCCTGGGGACAGAGAAGTGTCTCTAGCAAGGCCCTGGTTTCCTTCTTCATGAGTCTCTCCTCTCCGGACTCCCACATTCCAGGAATGTCTCCCCTCTCGTCTTTCACTTCTGACCAATGACGGGAGACTCAACCTGAGAACCTGCCTGCCTGTGGCATCCTTTGCGTCAGCGCATTCCGGGCGTGAACCGTCCCAGGCCTCAGTGACCGGCCAGAATTCCTGGTGCTGCTGCCATCCTCTGTGCTCTTCTCTGCAGCACTCGGGTCTCATTTGTAACGAGCCCGACCTAAAAACAGTCTCTGAAAGCAGCCAATCAGATTCCGCCCTTGTCCCTATGGTGGGTTTAAGCAGGAAAAGAAGAAGATGATTGGTAGCTGGAGGGAAAATAAAAACAAAGGCCAAATAAAGTGGGCGGATACAACATCAGATCCAGTTATGTGTTTCGTACAAAATAAATCATTTTGGTTGGTGCACACGTAGGGTGCGACTGAGCGCGCATAGGGCAGCCCATTCATTTCAGTGGAAAAGAAGTCCCTGACCCTTTTCCAATAACTGGCTGCACTGAACTGCACTGTGCTGCAGCGGCAGGCATTTGCAGGTGCGTGGGAGTGCCATCAGTAATAGTGGCGCCGCGCATCTGCAAAAGGGCAGCACGTTCCCAACAAGCGTAGATGTGAACCGAGCCCAAAGCTCAGTAGAACTTGCTGAGTTGACCACGTGTAGCCTGTGTCCTATAGCCAAAAGACGGCTACTGAGCGGGTTTGCTGTGCCAGAAGGCCGTACATGGACGTCCCCCCCCCCCCCCCCTAGTGATTACACTGACCTGGCACCGCCCCCCCCCCCCCCCCCCCCGTGGCGTACTCTTGAGTCTTTTGGAATCAGCTTGTCACTGATCGGGTTAAAGGGCCAATTACAGCAGCCCTTTACCAAGTGATCAGCAGTGTCCAATCACTGCTGATTACAATGTAAACACAAGCCGGTTATTGTCTTTCATTTCCTCATGCTGACAGCATGAGGGGAGGGGGAGAGAGCCAATAACTGCCTTGTGTTAGAGACATCGCACTGGTTATCAGTTCAGTGCCCACCAGTGTCTCCTATCATTGCCCATCAGTGCCTACCAGTGTCACCTATTAGTGTAGCCTCATCAGCGCCGGCCAGTGTAGCCTCATCAGCGCCGGCCAGTGTAGCCTCATCAGCGCCGGCCAGTGTAGCCTCATCAGCGCCGGCCAGTGCAGCCTCATCAGCGCCGGCCAGTGCAGCCTCATCAGCGCCGGCCAGTGCAGCCTCATCAGCGCCGGCCAGTGCAGCCTCATCAGCGCCGGCCAGTGCAGCCTCATCAGCGCCGGCCAGTGCAGCCTCATCAGCGCCGGCCAGTGCAGCCTACCAGTGCCTTCTCAGTGTCACTTATCTGTGCCGCCTATATTGCCCATCAGTGCAGCCTCACCAGTGCCCACCACTGCCGCTTCATGAGTGTCACCTATCCATGCCACCTATCATTGCCCATCAGTGAAGAAGAAAAATTACCTGTTTGCAAAATGTTAATCTAAGAAAACTTTTTTTTTTTTTTCAAAATTTTCAGTCTTTTTTTAGTTTGTCTGTGGTGAATAAATACCACAAAAAGAAAGCTCTGTGTGAAAACAATTATAAAAATGTAATTTGGGTACAGTGTTACATGACCACGCAATTGTCATTGAAATTGTGACAGTGCGGAAAATTGGCCTGGGTGGTGGGGGGGCCCCTTGGGGCGGGTGGGGGGGGGGTGCCCAAGTAGGCAAGTCATGAAATTTAGATGGGAGGGCCAACCGTGGTCTTGGGCTCCATTCACATTTGCACAAATTTGAAATTTGATTTTTAACATGGAGCTCATTCCTTTCAATGGCACCCATTCAAATGACTAAAGCCTCGTACACACATACTGATCGTCGGTCGAACGATCGGCCGTCTTTTGTTCGAGGGCTGTCGTGTCTGTTGAAAACTGCAAAAGACTGCACACAAATTTTGTTGGCCAACAACAGCCGACTGCAGAAGTGATGTCATGTGATGGTTAACTTTCCGTGTGTTTTTTCTTCTCTGAGCATGCCCAGTCTTGCTCATCTGCTGTCTGTCGGCCGAAATCTGTACTGACTGGCGAACAATCGGCCGTTCTGGTGTTGGCCATCAAAAATTTTAATGCCTGCACGACAGATTCTGTTCGGCCGAAAAGTCGCAGTCGGTTGTCGGAAGCATCATACTAACAAGCCGACAATCGGCCGATCGGACGTTGGCCGAATATTTACGGCCGACAATCGCTACGTGTGTACGAGCCTTTAGTAAACTCCTGCAGCATGTAGGTAATGAAGGGGCGCATGGATGGGCTATCATAGCTTGCTAGGGCAGCGGCTCTGAATAGGCACAGTAACGGTTTACTTTATTGGCGACAGCTGTCAGAGAACTGTGTGTAACATACAGTAACCATAGCGCCATAGTTCCCCAAAATAAAGAGTTAGACAAGAGTTTTTTGTTGCTTTAGAAACGTTTCCGGAATGCAGTGAGGAAGTTGTTGGTCTTGTAGAGATTAGGGTTGCATTTCCGTTGATCCCGCCACTTGAGAGAGATATGAAGTGTTCAAAGATGGGTCATTGACAGAGATAAAAGGCGCGCGCCTTAAAGTGTTGTCTACACTTGTTACATTTTACGTAGACGAAGGCTCCAATGTGACCTCACTTGTTACATTTTACGTAGATGAAGGCTCCAGTGTCCGCACTTGTTACATTTTACGTAGATGAAGGCTCCAATGTCCGCACTTGTTACATTTTACGTAGATGAAGGCTCCAATGTCCGCACTTGTTACATTTTACATAGATGAAGCCTCCAGTGTCCGCACTTGTTACATTTTACGTAGATGAAGGCTCTAATGTCCGCACTTGTTACATTTTACTTCGATGAAGGCTCCAATGTCCTCACTTGTTATATTTTACGTAGCTGAAGGCTCCAATGTGCACACTTGTTACATTATATGTAGAGAAGGCTCCAATGTCCTCACTTGTTACATTTTACGTAGATGAAGGCTCCAATGTCCTCACTTGTTACATTTTATGTAGATGAAGGCTCCAATGTCATCACTTGTTACATTTTACATAGGTGAAGGCTCCAATGTCCGCACTCGTTACATTTTATGTAGGTGAAGGCTCCAATGTCCGCACTTGTTACATTTTACGTAGATGAAGCCTCCAATGTCCTCACTTGTTACATTTTACGTAGATGAAGCCTCCAATGTCCGCACTTGTTACATTTTATGTAGATGAAGCCTCCAATGTCCTCACTTGTTACATTTTACGTAGGTGAAGGCTCCAATGTCCGCACTTGTTACATTTTATGTAGGTGAAGGCTCCAATGTCCGCACTTGTTACATTTTACGTAGATGAATGCTCCAATGTCCGCACTTGTTACATTATACGTAGATGAAGGCTCCAATATCCGCACTTGTTACATTGTATGTAGATGAAGACTCCGATGTCTTCACTTGTTACATTTTACGTAGATGAAGGCTCCAATGTCCGCACTTGTTACACTTTCTGCAGATGGTCTGCACTTGTAACAAGGGTGCACATTGGCTCCTTCGTCTACGTAAAATGTAACAAGTATGCACATTGGAGCCTTCATCTACGTAAAATGTTTTACGTAGACGAAGGAGCCAATGTCCGCACTTGTTATACTTTACAGAATGGCAATACAGACATGTCCTCTTGCATTATTGGACGCACGTGTCAAATGTGACAAAGCCTATCTGTGTTTTTCATTCCTCTTCCACTGGTGGCTCCCTGATCCGTCTGGTTTTCTCTTCATTGTAAATGCAGCATTTATGATCAGACAGATCTTGTGAGACCTTATTAGGTGTGATTTATGGAGCATCTGCCATATCCATCAACATTTTCACATCTCCTGAGCTTTATTGCTGACAATGGGGATTATTAAAGTGTATGTAAAGCCAATGCTTTTTCTGTTATGGATGGAATTGGGAATAAGAACCCCTGTGATGTCTGCGTTGTCGCTGGGATGTTTTACCCTCTACATGTCTTGCTTACTGTTGTCACGAAGACAAAAAGTGTCTAAATGTAAAATGTTCCCGTTGTCACCAGAAGAGGAATAGAGGAGAAATCTTCCATTGGGGACACACGCTCTGGTAATAGCTAAGAGGGGATTTTCCCCTTCCTTGGTGTCTCCAGCACAAGAAGTTAAAGGAAATCTGAGTGTGATGTCCTCTCTAGTCTACAATCTGTGGGTGTTGTGGGTGCTCTGGTTATGTGGTCTTGGTGTGCCGTATCTGCTGTGCCGTATCTGGGTATTTGTTATGGATGAGAAGTTCAGCAAATTGAGTAGAATTCACATCTTGCCTTTAAAATTCCTAATATAGAAAAGCACTCAGAACTTGGAAAGTCGGTGATTGTTCGAGACCTTATGGCTGCTACAAGTGCTTTGTGTTTGCCGTGAGGACCGGCGTTCAATCAATATGTTTTTATAGTCTGAAAAAGAGCACCTTGCAGGTGGCCACCTTAAGAGTTAATAAGTCTGATTTGCGTGACGTTGTCTGCTTATGACTTGCATTCTTCCATCTTCCCAGAAAGGTAGGAGGTTGAATTCCTGAGGAGAATGCTGGTTGCAGAACTTCCTGCCAGGAACCAGCAGAACTGGACTCCTTTGGTTGCAGTGTGCACAGCCATGGAGTAGAAAGCCTGTATACAAAGTAATGCAGCTGAGGCTCTGCGGTCTTTTATTCCTGTTTCTTTAGGTGCAGGTGTATATCAGAAGAGGTTAATCTAGTGCAGTGGTCTCCAAACTGCAACCCAGGGGCCAACTGTGGCTCTTTGCCTTCCTTTATCTGGCCCTTTGGGGGGGGGGGGGGACCGGTGAGAGGGGCCCTGTTCCTCTCCCTAGCTAAGGGGGCCCTCTATTCCTCCCGTGGAAGCCGGCTGCGGGGGGGGCCTCTATTCCTCCCGTGGAAGCCGGCTGCGGGGGGGGGGGCCTCTATTCCTCCCGTGGAAGCCGGCTGCGGGGGGGGGCCTCTATTCCTCCCGTGGAAGCCGGCTGCGGGGGGGCCCTCTATTCCTCCCGCGGACGCCGGTGACGGGGGGGCCCTCTATTCTTCCCGCGGACGCCAGTGACGGGGGGCCCTCTATTCTTCCCGCGGACGCCGGTGACGGGGGGCCCTCTATTCTTCCCGCGGACGCCGGTGACGGGGGGCCCTCTATTCCTCCCGCGGACGCTGGCGGCGGGGGGGCCCTCTATTCTTCCCCGCGGACGCTGGCGGCGGGGGGCCCTCTATTCTTCCCGCGGACGCTGGCGGCGGGGGGGCCCTCTATTCTTCCCGCGGACGCTGGCGGCGGGGGGGGCCCTCTATTCTTCCCGCGGACGCTGGCGGCGGGGGGCCCTCTATTCTTCCCGCGGACGCTGGCGGCGGCGGGGGGCCCCTCTATTCTTCCCGCGGACGCTGGCGGGGGGGGGGGGCCCTCTATTCTTCCCGCGGACGCTGGCGGGGGGGGGGGGCCCTCTATTCTTCCCGCGGACGCTGGCGGCGGGGGGGGCCCTCTATTCTTCCCGCGGACGCTGGCGGCGGGGGGGGGGGGGGCCCTCTATTCTTCCCGCGGACGCTGGCGGCGGGGGGGGGGGGGGCCCTCTATTCTTCCCGCGGACGCTGGCGGCGGGGGGGGGGCCCTCTATTCTTCCCGCGGAAGCCGCGGCGGGGGGGGGCCCTCTATTCTTCCCGCGGAAGCCGCGGCGGGGGGGGGCCCTCTATTCTTCCCGCGGAAGCCGGCGGCGGGGGGCCCTCTATTGCTCCCACGGACGCCGGCTGCGGGGGGGGGGGGCCCTCTATTGCTCCCGCGGACGTCTGCTGCGGGGAGGGGGCCTCTATTGCTCCCGCGGACGTCTGCTGCGGGGAGGGGGCCTCTATTGCTCCCGCGGACGTCTGCTGCGGGGAGGGGGCCTCTATTCCTCCCACGGACACCAATGGGGGGGGGGCCTGATCCTCCCGCAGACTCCGGCGGGGGGTAGGCCCTGATCTGGCGGGGGTGGGCCCCTATTCCTCCCGCGGATGACCCCCCCCTAAACCTGAAGGACATTAAACTGGCCCTTTTGTTTGGAAAGATTGGAGACCCCCCCTTGCACTGGTGTGTATCACTTTAGTTATATGGTAATATGATGGGGCAGTTTCTGATTTCTGCAGCGCTCTGTGTAGTCTGATCTCTCTTGTTGTTTAGGCCTCTATCCTAGCACAACTGTAAAGCAACCTCCTGAAAGCTCGCCCCCCTCAGGTATAAAAAGGTAAATCCTGGATTTTTGATATTTTATATGCAACTCTGTATCTGCTAAGTATGGATGGGTAGCAGAAGCTGCAGAGGTACTACAAACCTGGGCATGATGGGTCTTGTAGTTCAGTAGGATGGAAGGTCTCCTCTGGCCCTCTTCCCTGTGTATTGCCTGTAGCGATGATCGCACCGCCTTGTCTTATCTCTGCATTTTTTTTCTCCGGCGGGTAAGAAGAGTTCTTTGAGGTTTTTCTTTGAGGTACGCAGTGTACCAGTCAGCTATCGGATTCCTCCTCCCCAGCCTGGATCCATTAACATCGCCAGAAAAGGGCCTTCCAGCCAAGTCTTCCTGCTGCACCATAAATAATAAATACTACAAAAAAGCTAATAAATTCCTTCGTTTAACCCTCTGCAGTCTGAAACGGAGCGAGAGGTGCCGTGTATAAAGATGGCAGCGGTTGAGGTACAGATGATCACGATGAGTCCTTCTAAGTTCACCGGCCGCTTTATTAGGTGCACCTTGCTAGTAGCGGGTTGGACCCCCTTTATTAGGTGCACCTTGCTAGTAGCGGATTGGACCCCCTTTATTAGGTGCACCTTGCTAGTAGCGGGTTGGACCCCATTTTTGCCTTCATTCTTGGTGGCATAGATACAACAAGGTGTTGGAAACGTTCCTCAGAGATTTTGCTCCATAGTGACATGATAGGATCACGCAGTTGCTGCAGATTTGTCAGCTGCACATCCATGATGCCAATCTCCCGTTCCACCACATCCCAAAGGTGCTCTATTGGATGGGATGTGGCGAGTGTGGAGGCCATTGGAGGACAGCGACCTCATTGTCATGGTTAAGAAACCAGTGGTGAGATGATTGGAGCTTTGTGACATGGTGCATTATCCTGCTGGGAGGAGCCATCAGAAGATGGGGACACTGTAGTCATAAAGGGATGGACATGGTCAGCAACAATACTCTGGTAGGCTGTGGTTTTTAAACCATGATCAATTGGTACTAAGGGGCTCAAAGTGTGCCAAGACCCCTCTACACCATTAAACTATCACCAGCCTGAACCATTTACCCCCCCCTCCCCAACATTATTACACCACCACCACCACCAGTCTGAACCATTACCCCCCCCCCCCTCCCCCACACCATTACACCACCTCCACCTGCCTGAACTGGTGGTACAAGGCAGGATGGATCCATGCGCCAAATTCTTACCCCCCCCCATCTGAATGGCGCAGCTGGAATCCAGACTCAGACCAGGCAACATTTTTCCAATTTTGGTGATCCTGTTCTTAGCTGACAGGAGTGGCACCCGGTGTGGTTTTCTGATTCTGTAAGGTTGGATGAGTTGTGCGTTCAGAGATGGTATTCTGTATGTTTGGGTGTAACGAGTGGTTATTGCAATTACTGTTCCCTTTCTATCATCTGGGAGCTGGGGTCTTGCCCATTCTCCTCTGACCTCAACAAGGCATTTTCCTCCACACAACTGCCGCTCACTGGATATTTTCTCTTGTTCCCCACCATTCTCTGTAATCCCGAGAGATGGTTGTGTGTGAAAATCCCAGAAATACTCAGACCAACCCGTCTGCCACCAACAACCATGCCACGTTTCAAAGTCCCTTCAATCCCATTTCTTCCCCATTCTGATGCTCGGTTTGAACTTCAGCAAGTCGTCTTCACCACGTTTAGATGCCTAAATGCATGGAGTTGCTGCCCTGTGATTGGCTGATTAGCATTTTGTTACCAAGAAACTGAAGAGCTGTACCTAATGAAGTGGGCGGTGAATGTATGCAAGGATTTCTCAAACATGGCATAGAACTCCACTTACAAAATGTTATAGATCAGGGCCCTCAAAGGGCTGCGGGCGTCTGCTCTTAGGCTGCGGGCGTCTGCTCTTAGGCTGCGGGCGTCTGCTCTTAGGCTGCGGGCGTCTGCTCTTAGGCTGCGGGCGTCTGCTCTTAGACTGCGGGCGTCTGCTCTTAGGCTGCGGGCGTCTGCTCTTAGGCTGCGGGCGTCTGCTCTTAGGCTGCGGGCGTCTGCTCTTGGGCAGCGGGCCTTCTGCTCTTGGGCAGCGGGCCTTCTGCTCTTGGGCTGCGGGCCTTCTGCTCTTGGGCTGCGGGCCTTCTGCTCTTGGGCTGCGGGCCTTCTGCTCTTGGGCTGCGGGCCTTCTGCTCTTGGGCTGCGGGCCTCTTGCTCTTGGGCTGCGGGCCTCTTGCTCTTGGGCTGCGGGCCTCTTGCTCTTGGGCTGCGGGCCTCTTGCTCTTGGGCTGCGGGCCTCTTGCTCTTGGGCTGCGGGCCTCTTGCTCTTGGGCTGCGGGCCTCTTGCTCTTGGGCTGCGGGCCTCTTGCTCTTGGGCTGCGGGCCTCTTGCTCTTGGGCTGCGGGCCTCTTGCTCTTGGGCTGCGGGCCTCTTGCTCTTGGGCTGCGGGCCTCTTGCTCTTGGGCTGCGGGCCTCTTGCTCTTGGGCTGCGGGCCTCTTGCTCTTGGGCTGCGGGCCTCTTGCTCTTGGGCTGCGGGCCTCTTGCTCTTGGGCTGCGGGCCTCTTGCTCTTGGGCTGCGGGCCTCTTGCTCTTGGGCTGCGGGCCTCTTGCTCTTGGGCTGCGGGCCTCTTGCTCTTGGGCTGCGGGCCTCTTGCTCTTGGGCTGCGGGCCTCTTGCTCTTGGGCTGCGGGCCTCTTGCTCTTGGGCTGCGGGCCTCTTGCTCTTGGGCTGCGGGCCTCTTGCTCTTGGGCTGCGGGCCTCTTGCTCTTGGGCTGCGGGCCTCTTGCTCTTGGGCTGCGGGCCTCTTGCTCTTGGGCTGGGGGCCTCTTGCTCTTGGGCTGGGGGCCTCTTGCTCTTGGGCTGCGGGCCTCTTGCTCTTGGGCTGCGGGCCTCTTGCTCTTGGGCTGCGGGCCTCTTGCTCTTGGGCTGCGGGCCTCTTGCTCTTGGGCTGCGGGCCTCTTGCTCTTGGGCTGCGGGCCTCTTGCTCTTGGGCTGCGGGCCTCCTGCTCTTGGGCGGCGGGCCTGTACCCTTATTATTCAGGAGTGTTGTATACAATGTCCAGGGTTCAGAAGTGTGCTGTGTTCAGAGAGTGCAGGATTTAGGGGAGCGCTGTTTGCAGAGTGCAGCCCCCCCCCCAACTTCCTTGCTGCTCTACTCTACTCCTACCTCTTCCTGTGTAGGTAGTTCTAGTCCCGCCTTTTGTGGGCGGCTCTCTACTATTCGTGTATTTGACTTTGTTATACCTCTCTATGTAGGCGGCGCTGCCTTGCAGGTACAGTCACTGTTTAGCGCCACCATATTATTCAGGCAAAAAGAAGTATGCCGCTACACCAGGTGGGCATTCGACCACAATCCTCCACACCCCCGAGGATGCCAGCTCAGCTTGTGTGGCTGTATACAGCGAGGAATCCAAGAAATCACTTCGAAAAACATCCATCTTTACTGAGAATAAGTACGCTATATTAACCACTTCTGGACCGGAAGGTTTTCCAGGGACCCTTTATAAAATTTGAATGCAGCGCCTTGTTCTTGTGTGTATAAAATAAAAACCTGGGAGGGGTTCTGACCCTTACAGGTACTCAGCCCCCCCCCCCCCCCATCCTAAGCTTGGGCTTTAATGACAAGTCCACGTTCAGTCCCAGATTGCTTCTCCCATGGGACGATCGGCGGTGTTGTGCGTGACGGGTGGAGGGGACGAATGACGTCTCCATCGAATGGATCCCATCTGCTAACAGAGGGGAGCGCAGGCAGCCGGGATTGCAGGAGACATCCAGGACGCAGATTGCTCGCAGCGAGGCGTCCAGCCGACCTCATCAGGGATGGGATTTTTGGCAGCAGATTAAAGGAAATCAAATTTCCTCTCTGCCTTTAACAAGGGGGAGAAAAACGCAGCTTTGTAGAAGTAAACATCCCGTCCGTAAGATAAACACTGGAGCTGTAATCACTTGGTGCATGTGGATGGAGCGCCGCGGTCCCTCCGCGCTCTGACATAACCTGCGGCGCTCTCTAACCAGCTGCAGTCCCGAACCCCCCCCCCCCCCCTCCCCCATACAATTCATGTCTCAGGCCTTCTCCATGAAAATTCCGTCCTTTTCTTGTTTATGAAACTTCCAGCAGTGTATATATCCTCGCTCTCTGCACTTGTCACGCGGAATTAAATGTGAGACGCCCCATGCGTCCGCGACAGGTTCCAAATAAACATCTGGGGGGGCCTGCAGAGCAAAACTCTGCATGTAACCCAACATTCTAATATAACGCATGGTGCCAAAGCTCCGCACCGCCGGGGACTTGTGTGATCTTTTCACCAGCAGAGTCCAATCTTCAGGTTGGTGTAAGCGGATCGGTGTTAGGATTTTGGGGTTTCGGTAACCGCTGTGTCAGACGTCCGGTGCAGAAGAAGCACTGCGGCCATAGACCCCAAAAACAGCAGCGCCATGAAAGCACCCTCTCCTTTCCCAAGACTTGCAGGAGACTCTGCTAATCTAACTTTTAAACCACTCATCAGTGTTAGGGTAACTGTCAGTGTGAGGATCAGCATTGGTGTCAGTGTTGGGGTGAATATCAGTGTATAGGGTACCCGCGTTAGTGTCAGGGCCAGTGTTGGGGTGAGGGTCAGTGTCATTGTTGATGTCATTGTTAGGGTTACTGTTAGTATCAGCATCATCAGTGTTGGTGTCAGGGCCAGTGTTTGGGGTGTCAGGGTTTAGCATTGGTGTCAGTGTTGGGGAAACTGTTGGGGTAAGTGTTGGTGTCGGGGCCAGTTTTGGGGTGAGGGTCAGTGTTGGTTTCAATGTCGGGAGCCTGTGTTGGGGTGTCGGGAGTCAGCATTGGTGTCAGTGTTAGGGTATGTGTTAGTGTAGTGGCCTGTGTTGGGGGTGTCGGGGCCTTTGTTGGGGGTGTGGGGGCCTGTGTTGGGGTGTCAGGGTCAGCATTGGTGTCAGTGTTGGGGTATCTGTTGGTGTCGGGGCCAGTTTTGGGGTGAGGGTCAGTGTTGGTGTCAGTGTCGGGGGCCTGTGTTGGGGGTGTGGGGGCCTGTGTTGGGGTGTCAGGGTCAGCATTGGTATCTGTTGGTGTCAGGACCAGTTTTGGGGTGAGGGTCAGTGTTGGTTTCAGTGTCGGGGGCCTGTGTTGGGGTGTCAGGGTCAGCATTGGTGTTAGTGTTGGGGTATCTGTTAGTGCCAGGGCCAGTGTTGGGGTGAGTGTCAGTGTTGGGGTAACTGTTAGTGTAGTGGCCTGTGTTGGGGTGTCAGGGTCAGTGTTGGGGTATCTGGTGTCAGGGCTAGTTTTGGGGTGAGGGTCAGTGTTGGTTTCAGTGTCAGAGGCCTGTGTTGGGGTGTCAGGGTCAGCATTGGTGTCAGTGTTGGGGTATCAGTGCCAGGGCCAGTGTTGGGGTGAGTGTCAGTGTTGGGGTAACTGTTAGTGTAGTGGCCTGTATTGATGGTGTGGGGGCCTGTGTTGGGCTATCAGGGTCAGCATTAGTATCTGTTGGTGTCAGGACCAGTTTTGGGGTGAGGGTCAGTGTAGGTTTCAGTGTCGGGGCCTGTGTTGGGGTGTCAGGGTCAGCATTGGTGTTAGTGTTGGGGTATCTGTTAGTGTCGGGGCCAGTGTTGGGGTGTCGGGGCCAGTGTTGGGGTGTCAGGGCCAGTGTTGGGGTGTCAGGGCCAGCGTTGGGGGTGACGGTGTCGGGGGCCAGCATTGGTCTACACACAGCAAATCCTGCACACATACTGTATGTTGTATCCTCGCTTACCTTACGTGGGGTTGTTTTGCTCGGTTTGGGGGGGTCGGGGGTTCATGGTTATGGCAAGAAATATACAGCCAAAGTTTGAAGAAAACAATTTCTACTGTTTTGGGCCAGTTTTGCTTTGATAATGTGTCAGCCAATAAAACTGTTATGAGATTTGGCGAGGAGAGGTGCAGGCGGGAGGGCATTTCCCAGCACCCGCTCTGTACCAAATTCCCCCGCACTCGGCCCTGCGAGCCGGCAGAGGCCTCCTAATTAAAACCCCTCTGTAAGACTGTTACCAAAAACAGAGGCCTTGTGACCCGCACCCGGCTCCACGCTCTGAGCTGTAATCCACAGTGCGCTCTCCGTGCGATAAATTAATTCCTGCCTGACGGCTTTGATCACGGCGGAACGCTGTTGACGAGCGCGGCTTTGCGTCTCTGCCAGATTTTGTGGGTCAGCGAACACCTGGCCTCCCGATAACATCAGGAAAAGGACGAGGCTCCCGGATGGCCTACCAGGTGCGCCGGTCATCCCCGAGGTGCCTCCACAGCTGCAGGGGACCAACGCCGTCATTAATAAAAGCATTGTGGAGCCGCTGAATGCAGAGTGCAGACGCCGGGTTGGGAGGAAATGTATTCAGCGGCGTTGCACCCATAGAGGGTCATGGAAGAAAGGGGGTTACGGGGGGGGGGGGGGCATTTTCAGTCATTGGAGTGTTCAGTTATGAAAGGTTTATCTTTTGCTGCCTTGGTGAGCTTTACTTTGACTGACGACGACTCTGGAGCTGGGAGTCAACACATAAGAGGACCCCTGAGGTCTGGTATTTGCTACCCCCCCAGTGGTGATTTTTATTAGAATTGTAAGATCAGACATTTTGGTTCCTGTGTGAATCCGGCCTGGGCTGGATCTCTGTTGGCAAATCACAGCTTCACTTCAAATCCTCCCTCTGGCACCCCCTTCAGTCTTGCACAGGTGTAGCGGCTCCTCCCCCCTTCAGTCTTGCACAGGTGTAGCGGCTCCTCCCCCTTCAGTCTTGCACAGGTGTAGCGGCTCCTCCCCCCTTCAGTCTTGCACAGGTGTAGCGGCTCCTCCCCCCTTCAGTCTTGCACAGGTGTAGCGGCTCCTCCCCCCTTCAGACTTGCACAGGCGTAGCGGCTCCTCCCCCCCTTCAGACTTGCACAGGCGTAGCGGCTCCTCCCCCCCCTTCAGACTTGCACAGGTGTAGCGGCTCCTCCCCCCCTTCAGACTTGCACAGGTGTAGCGGCTCCTCCCCCCCTTCAGACTTGCACAGGTGTAGCGGCTCCTCCCCCCTTCAGACTTGCACAGGTGTAGCGGCTCCTCCCCCCTTCAGACTTGCACAGGTGTAGCGGCTCCTCCCCCCTTCAGACTTGCACAGGTGTAGCGGCTCCTCCCCCCTTCAGACTTGCACAGGTGTAGCGGCTCCTCCCCCTTCAGACTTGCACAGGTGTATCGGCTCTTCTCCTGGACTGAAACGGCTTCCTCTGATTTCACCGCACACTGTGAGCTTCTCACAATGTGCATTAGAAGCTGCAGCAACTCGGATAAAGCTCCACCTCATTAACTGTCTGGAGGGCGCCCGGCGTTGTCTAGCTTTTCTTCCTTTGCCTTACTGGGCCTGCCCCTCCCCCCTGCGAGCGATGGGAGGAGTTATGCAAATATAAAAATTGCCCTCCCTCAATACTTCTCTCGAGCCCTCAGTCCTGATGCAAGCGGTGGGAGGAGTTATGCAAATATAAAAATCGCCCTCCCTCAATACTCCTCTCAGAAGTCCTCAGTCCTGATGCAAGCAGTGGGAGGAGTTATGCCAATATCAAAATCACCCTCCCTCTATTTCTCTCAAGAGCCCTCAGCCCTGATGCCAGCAGTGGGCGGAGTTAGGCAAATATCAAAATCCCTCTCCCTCAATACTCCTCAAGAGCCCTCATTCCTGATGCGAACAGTAGGAGGAGTTATGCAAATATCAAAATGCCTTGGGTGTCTGAAGGGGTGGGTATTGCTAGGCAGGTTGTATTTGCATAGGTAACTCCCACGTGTGATGCTGAACCTCCATGATTGCGCAATCCAATGAATAACAGGGGCTGGGCCAGGGACAGTCAGGCTCCAGGCCAGGAAATAGGGCAGGGCTCTTATCTGACTTGCTGCAGCTTCTAATGCACATGGTGAGAAGCTCACAGTGTGCGGTGAAATCAGAGGAAGCCGTCTCAGTCCAGGAGAGGAGTCGGTATACATGTGCAAGACTGAATGGGGGGCCGGACTTGGACTTAACAATGGGCGTAGTGAGCGGGATGAGAATAGAAATGAACTATGAAGGGGGGATGGGGGGGAGATGTAATTCCGGTGTACAGTGGCTGTGCTTTACTCTTCCTCGGAATTATGAAGGGGGGGGGGGGATACTATGTAATGTCGGTGTACAGTGGCTGTGCTTTACTCTTCCTCGCTCTCGGTGTGGAAGCCGGTTGTGTACTTTCTCTGCCGGCTGTACATCTGCAGAGCTCTGGTGTCCCCGGGTTTTTTGGATTCCCTGTCCTGGGCTCCGGTGTCCCTGGGTTGTTTGGATCCCCTGTCCTGGGCTCCGGTGTCCCCGGGTTGTTTGGATCCCCTGTCCTGGGCTCCGGTGTCCCCGGGTTGTTTGGATTCCCTGTCCTGGGCTCCGGTGTCCCTGGGTTGTTTGGATCCCCTGTCCTGGGCTCCGGTGTCCCCGGGTTGTTTGGATCCCCTGTCCTGGGCTCCGGTGTCCCCGGGTTGTTTGGATTCCCTGTCCTGGGCTCCGGTGTCCCCGGGTTGTTTGGATCCCCTGTCCTGGGCTCTGGTGTCCCGGGTTTGTTTGGACCCCCCCTGTCCTGGGCTCCGGTGTCCCAGGTTTGTTTGGACCCCCCCTGTCCTGGGCTCCGGTGTCCCGGGTTTGTTTGGACCCCCCCTGTCCTGGGCTCCGGTGTCCCGGGTTTGTTTGGACCCCCCCTGTCCTGGGCTCCGGTGTCCCGGGGTTGTTTGGACCCCCTGTCCTGGGCTCCGGTGTCCCGGGGTTGTTTGGATCCCCTGTCCTGGGCTCCGGTGTCCCCGGGTTGTTTGGATCCCCCTGTCCTGGGCTCCGATGTCCCCGGGTTGTTTGGATCCCCCTGTCCTGGGTTCCGGTGTCCCCGGGTTGTTTGGATCCCCCTGTCCTGGGTTCCGGTGTCCCCGGGTTGTTTGGACCCCCCTGTCCTGGGCTCCGGTGTCCCCGGGTTGTTTGGACCCCCCTGTCCTGGGCTCCAATGTCCCCGGGTTGTTTGGATCCCCTGTCCTGGGCTCCGGTGTCCCGGGGTAGTTTGGACCCCCCGGTCCTGGGCTCCGGGGTAGTTTGGATCCCCCTGTCCTGGGCTCCGGTGTCCCGGGGTAGTTTGGACCCCCCCGGTCCTATGACTGAACACGATATTACGTGCGTCAGTCGCCATGTTTGTCTGTGGCGGCGCTGAGCGATGCTGTTGACGTGAATTCGCAGGCTGCGGGGGATTGTGGAATGCACACTTGTGCTCTGAGTACACATCTGTACAGGATACATTCATTAACCAATTAGCCGGGATCGGAGCGCCGCGCCTGATCTTCCCAGTGTCTTCCAGGAGGAAATTCCTGCAGTGGAAGCCTCTTCTGAGCCCCGTTGGCTTTCTCACGCTCCCAGTAACCGTCACTGGTTCCAGTTCTGTGATTTCTCCTCCGGCCCCTGGAGACATGGAACCAGATGTTCCTGTCCCCCCCCCCCCCCCATCCCCCTCCGGGGGCTTTCCCACCTGAACTCCAGACAAGAAGCTACATATACAGTCCTGGTACATTGATTTACCTGACAGAGGATTGGTCACTTCATCCAGGCAGCCTGCCAGACAGCACAGCCAGGTCCTCTCCCTGAGACCTCTGCAGACTGCCCTGTAGCTGAGATGTACAGCCTGGTGTGAGATTGATGTAGATTCACCGATCGATTGCTGCAAAACACGAATCCTTTTGGCATACCTGCCGTTCACAGCTCTTCTCTTCTGTTATAGAAAGTAGTTTAGTGCCCATTAAACCCGGGACCTCCAAACTAAGGCCCGGGGGCTGCATGGAGGGGGGCCTCTGATGGGGAGATCCTCATGTAACGGGGGGGCCTCTGATGGGGAGATCCTCATGTAACGGGGGGGCCTCTGATGGGGAGATCCTCATGTAACGGGGGGGCCTCTGATGGGGAGATCCTCATGTAACGGGGGGGGCCTCTGATGGGGAGATCCTCATGTAACGGGGGGGGCCTCTGATGGGGAGATCCTCATGTAACGGGGGGGGGCCTCTGATGGGGAGATCCTCATGTAACGGGGGGGGGCCTCTGATGGGGAGATCCTCATGTAACGGGGGGGGGCCTCTGATGGGGAGATCCTCATGTAACGGGGGGGGGCCTCTGATGGGGAGATCCTCATGTAACGGGGGGCCTCTGATGGGGAGATCCTCATGTAACGGGGGGCCTCTGATGGGGAGATCCTCATGTAATGGGGGGCCTCTGATGGGGAGATCCTCATGTAATGGGGGGGCCTCTGATGGGGGGACCCTCATGTAATGGGGGGGCCTCTGATGGGGGGACCCTCATGTAATGGGGGGGCCTCTGATGGGGGACCCTCATGTAATGGGGGGGCTCTGATGTGGAAACCCTCATGTAACTGGGGGCCTCTGATGGGGGGACCTTCATGTGATGGGGGGGGCCTCTGGGGGGACCTTCATGTGATGGGGGCCTCTGGGGGGACCCTCATGTGATGGGGGCCTCTGGGGGGACCCTCATGTGATGGGGGGCCTCTGGGGGGACCCTCATGTAACTGGGGGCCTCTGGGGGGACCCTCATGTAACTGGGGGCCTCTGGGGGGGACCCTCATGTAACCGGGGGGCCTCTGATGGGGGGACCCTCATGTAACTGGGGGGCCTCTGATGGGGAGATCCTCATGTAACGGGGGGCCTCTGATGGGGAGATCCTCATGTAATGGAGGGCCTCTGATGGGGAGATCCTCATGTAATGGGGGGGCCTCTGATGGGGGGACCCTCATGTAATGGGGGGCCTCTGATGGGGGGACCCTCATGTAATGGGGGGGCCTCTGATGGGGGACCCTCATGTAATGGGGGGGCTCTGATGTGGAAACCCTCATGTAACTGGGGGCCTCTGATGGGGGGACCTTCATGTGATGGGGGGGGGCCTCTGGGGGGACCTTCATGTGATGGGGGCCTCTGGGGGGACCTTCATGTGATGGGGGCCTCTGGGGGGACCCTCATGTGATGGGGGCCTCTGGGGGGACCCTCATGTGATGGGGGGCCTCTGGGGGGACCCTCATGTAACTGGGGGCCTCTGGGGGGGACCCTCATGTAACCGGGGGGCCTCTGGGGGGACCCTCATGTAACTGGGGGGCCACTGATGGGGGGACCCTCATGTAACTGGGGGGCCTCTGATGGGGGGACCCTCATGTAACAGGGGGGGCCTCTGATGGGGGGGACCCTCATGTAACGGAGGGGCATCTGATGGGGGGACCTTCATGTAACAGGGGGCATCTGATGGGGGGACCTTCATGTAACGGGGGCATCTGGTGGGGGGAACCGCATGTAACGAGGGAGGGGGGGGGCGCTGATGGGGGGGACCCTCATGTAACGGGGAGGGCCTCTGATGGGGGGGACCCTCATGTAACGGGGGGGCCTCTGATGGGGGGGACCCTCATGTAACGCGGGCCTCTGAGTTCCCACCTACCCAGACAATTTAGAGGAGGGGAGGTGGCCAGGAGTGGGTGTGTCTTGGAATCTCTTTAAGCTTGGGGTTCCCAGATATTCGTTTGGGAATCTCCTGCATTTCAAGTCTGGGGTTCCCAGCTATCCAGATTATTCGGAAGAGGGGAGGTGTCCAGAAGTGGGTGTGTCTGGGAACCTCTCTCCTACATTTCAAGCCCAGGGTTCCCAGCTATCCTGAAAATTCAGAAAAGGGGAAGTGGCAAGGAGTGGGTGTGTCTGGGAACCCATCTCCTGCATTTTCAAGCCGGAGGTTCCCAACTACCCAGATTATTCAGAGAAGGGGAAATGGCTAGGAGTGGGTGTGTCTTGGAATCTCTGTCTTACATTTCAAGTCTGGGATTCCCAGCTACCCAGATTATTTAGAGAAGGGGAAATGGCTAGGAGTGGCTGTGTCTTGGAATCTCTCTCCTATATCTCAAGCCTGGGGTTCCCAGCTATCCTTAATATTCAGAAAAGGGGAAGTGGCCAGGAGTGGGTGTGTCTTGGAATCTCTCTCCAACATTTCAAGCCTGGGGTTCCCAGCTACCTAGATTATTTAGGGGAGGGGAGGTGGCCAGGAGTGGGCGTGTTTTGGAATCTCTCTCCTACATTTCAAGCCTGGGGTTCCCAGCTATCCTTAATATTCAGAAAAGGGGAGGTGGCCAGGAGTGGGTGTGTCTTGGAATTTCTCTCCTACATTTCAAGCCTGGAGTTCCCAGCTACCCAGATTATTTAGGGGAGGTGGACTGGGATTTGAAAGCAAAACCCAAATGAAAAACTGAAGCTCTGAGCAGGGTGGGGGATGGGGAATTTCCTGTATACATCTTATGGCTTTGCTTTCAGTTATGACCGGAGTTTGCTTTTATTACTAGAATACCCCTGTATGCGATTCTGGACGCTCCTTCTGGTTCCTGAAGCAAGACCATAGTAAAATGGCGAGAAGCGACCTGGTAGACGCAGAACTCGCTGTATGCGCCGAGCGAGGTTCAGGGGATGAGATCACGCTTTCGCTCCGATGGAACGCCAGATATAAATTACAGCTTTTTTTTTTCCCCCTCTCTTCAGAATGGAGCAAATTCAAACAAAGAACTAAAAAGCAGCCAAGTCTAAATGTTCTATTAAATTGCATGAGGGATCTCTAGCCAGCCATAGTGTGCAAATCCATCAGGGTGTGCGCTTGGCAGGGCCTGGTGAGAGGCCTTCCAGCCCGCATTCTAATATGAGATCTCCTTATCTGTGCTAGGGAGATCAGCGGAGGGTTGGAGCTCCCCCTGCAGGCTGATGTCAGCACTACGTCTCTCACCCTGTTCGTTAACTGCAGCTCGTAGTTTGTTAGAAAAAAATGAATATAAAAAATACCCTGTAAGACAAAGCCATAATGTGCTAGTATGCATCACATACTAGCTCATTATGAAATGTACCTTCGAATGAAGCCCGCGCAAGTGCCGTCCGTTATATTGTGCATTTTGGCCACACCCACCGTGATATGTTTTTGGGGGGGGGTTGAGTTTCTGCACCTATTCTCTGCGAACAAATATCCCTGGATAATTCTATGTAGTCTTTCAGATACAACCAGCCCTTTGAGTGCAACCATAATGTCGCTGCGGCCGGCGATGAAATGAAGTTTGACACCCCTGGTGTAACCCGTATACCTCATAGTGTTAGATCTACAATACGGACACTGCTCAGTGTAGTATAACAGTATCTCCGGTAATGTTAGAGACAATTATCGATTCTTTCAATGCATTGTAACACTATACCTTGTAGTAAGTCAGACATACAATACACAATCCCTCATAGTAGGTCAGACATACAATAGACAATCCCTCGTAGTAGGTCAGACATACAATAGACGATCCCTCGTAGTAGGTCGGACATACAATAGACGACCCCTCGTAGTAGGTCAGACGTACAATAGACGAGCCTTCGTAGTAAGTCAGACATACAATAGACGATCCCTCGTAGTAAGTCAGACATACAATAGACGATCCCTCGTAGTAAGTCAGACATACAATAGACGATCCCTCGTAGTAAGTCAGACATACAATAGACGATCCCTCGTAGTAAGTCAGACATACAATAGACGATCCTTCGTAGTAAGTCAGACATACAATAACACAATCCCTCGTAGTAGGTCAGACATACAATAGACGATCCCTCGTAGTAAGTTGGACATACAATAGACGATCCTTCGTAGTAAGTCAGACATACAATAGACGATCCCTCGTAGTAAGTCAGACATACAATAGACGATCCTTCGTAGTAAGTCATACATACAATAGACGATCCCTCGTAGTAAGTCAGACATACAATAGACGATCCCTCGTAGTAAGTCAGACATACAATAGACGATCCCTCGTAGTAAGTCAGACATACAATAGACGATCCCTCGTAGTAAGTCAGACATACAATAGACGATCCCTCGTAGTAAGTCAGACATACAATAGGCGATCCCTCGTAGTAAGTCAGAGATACAATAGGCGATCCCTCGTAGTAAGTCAGACATACAATAGACGATCCCTCGTAGTAAGTCAGACATACAATAGACGATCCCTCGTAGTAAGTCAGACATACAATAGACAATCCCTCGTAGTAAGTGAGACATACAATATAGACGATCCCTCGTAGTAAGTCAGACATACAATATGGCCGCTGAATTACTTTGGCCCCTCTGATGATGAGATATGTGACGTTTCTGGATTTTGTCTTGCAGAGTGACCAGCAGCTGGACTGTGCCTTGGATTTGATGAGGCGACTCCCTCCCCAACAGATCGAGAAGAACCTCAGTGACCTCATTGATCTGGTAAGAGACGTCATCACGTGCCTTGTATTCGAGCTGCACAATTGTTAAAAAAAATAAAAAATTGTGTTCTCGATTGTTTTACAATGTATTATTATTATTATTATTATTATACAGGATTTATATAGCGCCAAGAGTTTGCGCAGTGCTTTACAGTGTGGGGGAAGACAACACAGTTACAATACAATTCAAAACAGGAGGATTCAGAGGGCCCTGCTCGTTGGAGCTTACAATCTAGAAGATGTATCATTTCATTCTTGTGTATCAGGGAAGTTTAACCTCTTAAAGACTAAACCTTTTTCTGACACGCTTCACTTACAAGTTAAAATCAGTAGAAAAATTACTTGGAGCCCCCAAACATTATATATATATATATATATATATATATATATATATATAGCAGAGGCCCTAGAGCATAAAATGGCGGTCGTTGCAATATTTTATGTCACACTGTATTTGCACAGTGGTCTTTTAAACCCAATTGTTTGGGAAAAAATATACTCATGAATTAAAAAAATACAAAAAACGAAAGAGTAAAGTTAGCCCAATTATTTTGTATAATGTGAAAGATGAAGTTACGACGAGAATTGTGATCTTTATTCTAAGCAAAGAAAGGGTGATTCTCATTTTATCCAGAATATTGAAGCTCTGCCTTGTATACAATCCTCTCCTCCATACTGCCTGCCTAGCAGCAGCGGGAATATGGAATGAAGTGGATAGTCTTGGTTAGGACCTTTTTTTTACCTGTAGATTTATCAAACCTCTTTTTATAATATCTTTATTGCTGAAAGTGGTGCCAACTCCTGGCCAATTTACATTCCAAGGCCTGTGCTAGATGCCTTAGCTAGACACTGCCATTCATCCAGCCCAGGAGGTCAGCTTCCGTTGGACGCACACAGGTGTTTTTATGTCCGGTCGCCCTGAATAGGAGACGAGGCATCACGAGTTGTCCCAGCCTGCGTATCCTCATTAACAGAACCTCCTGATCCCCAGCTGCTGTCTTGTTCTCAGCACCATTAATTAGATCACATTAGGGGCCCTGCCAGTCACATGTCTTGTGATCCACACAGGCACCCGCCCTGCAAACAGACGGGGAAAAAACTGGGACTCTCGTTCTAAATCTTAAAGCAAACCTGTCATAAAGTTCAGGCTGGTGCCACGATTTGTCTTCTATTTTGCCAGGAGCCCCAATACACGGGTGTCTTATCATGTGGGTGACTCCCTCCTCTAGCACTGTCTTGAGGAGGGCGACTGATATGGGTAGAGTTGGACTTTACTACATGAAGTTGATATTGCATACTATAGAGCTCTTTGAGATTTGTATAACTTTGCAACTACCTTATGGCTCCATATCTCTTGTTGCCCAACCTGTTGCCCTTTTGTTATATTATGTGTGGCCCTCAGACCCCAGCAGTCTGTAGTGGGAACATTGATTAGGGGAATAGCATTGATCTGTACTAACCTCATCTTCCCAGCTTCATATTGTCTTCTGCAGCATCTCCCCAGCCAACAATGTGTCCTGTCCTCACTCTCTGACCTCTATTATGTCTGCAGTCTCTGACAGTCCTCTCCAGCATTATATATATTGGAAATTATGTGATGTCAGGGGCCACATCTGAGGCCTCCGTTTTGGCTCAAAAGTTGACAACCACTGGTCTATATATTTTCCTATACCGGCCTCTCTCCAGCCCAGTCTACCTACCTTTTTATACCTTTTTATATATACACACCTATATATGGCTCTGTCTGTCTACCTATACGTGCCTCTATAGCCATGTCTACCTACCCATCTACTTTTACATGGCTTTTTTTTTAACCAAAAAATACCTGCCCTTCTATGGCCATACCTATCCACCTATACCTGCCTCTCTAAGGCTCGGTCTACCCATACCTGCCTCATTGCAACCCTTTCTATTTATTAAATTATTATTTATAACTGCCACTCTGACTATATCCGCCCACCTAAACCTGCCTTTCTCCAACCCTATCGGCCCACCTAAACCTGCCTCTCTACGACCTTATCCGACCCACCTAAACCTGCCTCTCTACAACCTTATCCGCCCACCTATCCCTGCCTCTCTCCAACCCTATCGGCCCACTTATACCTGCCTCTCTACGACCTTATCCGACCCACCTAAACCTGCCTCTCTACGACCTTATCCGCCCACCTAAACCTACCTCTCTACGACCTTATCCGACCCACCTAAACCTGCCTCTCTACGACCTTATCCGACCCACCTAAACCTGCCTCTCTATGACCTTATCCGACCCACCTAAACCTGCCTCTCTACGACCTTATCCGCCCCACCTAAACCTGCCTCTCTACGACCTTATCCGCCCACCTAAACCTGCCTCTCTACGACCTTATCCGACCCATCTAAACCTGCCTCTTTCCAACCCTATCAGCCCACCTGAACCTGCCTCTCTCCAACCCTATCGGCCCACCTATACCCTTCTCTCTACGACCTTATCCGCCCACCTAAACCTGCCTCTCTCCAACCTTATCCGCCCACCTAAACCTGCCTCTCTCCAACCTTATCCGCCCACCTAAACCTGCCTCTCTACGACCTTATCCGACCCACCTAAACCTGCCTCTCTACAACCTTATCCGCCCACCTATCCCTGCCTCTCTCCAACCCTATCGGCCCACCTATACCTGCCTCTCTACGACCTCATCCGCCCACCTAAACCTGCCTCTCTACGACCTTATCCGCCCACCTAAACCTGCCTCTCTACGACCTTATCCGACCCACCTAAACCTGCATCTCTATGACCTTATCTGCCTCTCTACAACCTTATCCGCCCACCTATCCCTGCCTCTCTCCAACCCTATCGGCCCACCTATACCTGCCTCTCTACGACCTCATCCGCCCACCTAAACCTGCCTCTCTACGACCTTATCCGCCCACCTAAACCTGCCTCTCTACGACCTTATCCGACCCACCTAAACCTGCATCTCTATGACCTTATCTGCCCACCTAAACCTGCCTCTCTCCAACCTTATCCGACACACCTAAACCTGCCTCTCTCCAACCCTATCAGCCCACCTGAACCTGCCTGTCTACGACCCTATCGGCCCACCTAAACCTTCCTCTATGACCCTATCGGCCCACCTATACCTGTCTCTCTATGACCCTCTCCTCGCCTCTCTGCCCACGTGTGTGTCCTTTTCTGCCAAGCAATACCTACCCTTCTAAGGCCCGATCTATCAACCTATACCTACCCCTCTGTGACCCAGTTTACCTATCTATACTCTTCTCTCTCCAGGCCTGTCTACTGAAAGAATATATACATTCCTCTCTAAAACCTTGCCTACCTACATGCACCCAAGCCTCCATCACCTAGTCAGCTTACCTCATTCCCTTTTCTGCACTCCTTTCACCTACCTGCTTATGAGGCACTGCATTCCCACTTACATCTGTTCATGCACAGGTTCCCATAGAGACGGCCATACTCTGACCACTCTGTCACCAGTATTGCACAGCTGTCACATAAACATGAACACTGGGCCAAATCAACCCTTGTGATCTCAACCTTATCCACCTACGGATCTGCATTTTTCTACAGTCATGTTGACCCATCTGAACCAACATAGGAAGATGGCCGATCCCATCACACAATGGCCTCTGGTGTTCTCTTACTGCTGTGACTGCTCTTAAGCACGGTAGGAGGGGAGCGATAGAGAGGAATCACAGGGCCCGACGCTGAAAAGTGATACACAGAGCCATGTTTTATCCTCCTCTCCACTTCCCACCTGTCAGCCCGTGACGGGCCGCCGCTTTCATTCCCCTCTTGGTCCGCAGCCCAGGCGGCCATCTCTGGAGGTATCCAGTTTCTGCTCAGACAAAGGCTTCAGTCTTGTGGGGCCGGCGTACAAGTAGTTAACTTTAATTAAGTCGGTTCAGATAGGAGGGCAGGAGGGGGGGCGGCAGGTCCAGGTACGACAAGAGGAACCTTGTTCAGCCGACAAGTATCAGAATCTCATTAACTTCTTTCAATTTGTCTTCTCTTTGTTTGCGACCCGCTTGAATGTCCCCCGAAGACTTTACTTATGTTTCATTGTTCCTGTCTTCAAATTCGCATCCACGGCCCGCTCCGTTCTTACTCCCCCCCCCCCCCCCCCCATCCTGACAGCGCTGATAGGTAATCTGTCTACACGATAATGTCTGATCCCTACATATTCTGCAGCCCACCCAGGAGCTCCGATTTTATCCACAAAACAACAGATGTGAAAGAGCGCGGGGTCCTTCACTACACACCTGTACAAGATGGACGCCTCCATTGTCTGACCTCGTATTATCAAGAAGATTGTTAGAATACCTTCATGAAGGATGTAGTAGAGCCTAAAACCGCTCAGAGAGCCATTTTCAAGATTAGCTTCACCGAAAACTGATGCAGTAGGGAAAATGATTTGATCCTCGCAGATTTTGTAAGTTTTTCCCACTTAGAAAGAAATGGCGGGTCTATAAATTTTATAATGGGCGTATATGAAATGATAGAGACAGAATATCAACCAAAAATCCAGAAAAAAATGATACAAATGTTTAAAATTGAGTTGCAGTTCAGTGAGTAAAATAAGTATTTGATCCCCAAGTAAAACATGACTTAGTAGTTGGTGGAGAAACCCTTGTTGGAAGCACAGAGGTCAGACGTTTCTTGTAGTTGGTGACCAGGTTTGCACACATCTCAGGAAGGGTTTTGGTCCACTCTTCTTTACAGATCTCGGTTAAGAGAAGTTAATCCTTAAGTTTCTTGACTGTCGCTTGGCAACTCGAATGTTCAGCTCCCTCCATAAATTTTCTATAGGATTAAGGTCTGGAGACCCTAATGTGCTTAAACCACTCCTTTGTTGCCTTGGCGGTATGTGTTGGGTCATTGCCATGCTGGAAGACCCATCCATAACCCATCTTCAGTGTTCTGGCTGAGGGAAGAAGGTTCTCATCCAAGATTTTACAATCCATGGCCTCATCCATCAGCCCCTCATTGAGGCAAAGTTGGCCTGTACCTTTTAGGAGAGAAGCAGCCCCAAAGCATCATGTCTCCACCTCCATGCTTGACTGTAGGGACGGGGTCTGTAGGGACGGGGTCTGTAGGGGCGGTGACTGTAGGGACGGTGTTCTTAGGGTCATAGCATTTTTTCTTCATCCAAATATGGAGAGTTGAGTTAATGCCAAAGAGCTCGATTTTGGTCTCATCTGACCACAGCACTTCCTTCCAATCCTTCTCTGAATCATTTAGATGTTCATTGGCAGACTTCTTCTGGGCCTGTACATGTGCCTCCTTAGGAGGGGGACCTTGCGGGCGCTGCAGGATTTCAATCCATGGCGGCATATTGTTACCTGTGGTTTGTTTGGTGACTGAGGTCCCAACTGTCTTGAGATCTTTCACAAGCTCCTTCCGTGTAGTTCTGGGCTGATCCCTCACTTTTCTCATGGTCATCCTCACCCCATGAGGAGATATCTTACATGGAGCTCCAGACTGAGGGAGGTTGATGGTTATTTTGTATCGCTTCCATTCACGAATAATCCCAACAGTTGTCTCCTTCTCACCAATCTTCTTGCTGATCGGTCTTGTAGCCCATTCCAGCCTTGTGTAGGTCTCCAATCTTCTCCCTGACCTCCTCTGACAGCTCTTTGGTCTTCCCATGATGGTGAGGTTTGAATGGAAGAAAGAGATTCTGTGGACAGGTGTCTGTCTTTTATACACATAATGAATTGTTGTTTGTGGAACCTTCGTACATTGACGGGACTAATGATTATTTTCCCCACTATCTAGTTTTCAAGTATGCTATCAGGCCCAGATCCACATACTGACTTCTTATAATTCTCCAGGAGGATGGGATGTTCCCTCAGAATTCCCAGTTCTGTGTTTCAGGTCATCGCCGCAGCGATGTCAGAACTGCATCCATCATTCCCCCAAAATATACATTTTGGAGATTAGTTCAAAAGGCAAAAGTTTTTTTTTTTTTTTTTTTGTTACCTTAAAGTGATTAGCAAGAAGTATCTTTAAAAAAAAATAAAATAAGATAAGCATGTTATACTTGCCTACTCTGTATAATGGTTCCGCACAAAGCGGCCCCAAGCCTCCTCCTTTTCTCAAGTCCCCCGCTGACGCTCCTGGCCTTTTTCCTTTTGTTGAGAGCCCCCAGAGCAAACCGCTTGCTTTGGGGGCACCCAAGCGGGCTCGCTCCTGAGCTGCTACTCCTGTGTCCATTCAGCTATAGTGCTGTGGCTCGGCCCCGCCCCTGCTCTTATTAGCTCACTGGCTGTGATTACCATCCATTGGCTCCTGCTGCTGTCTGTCAATGAGGAAGGAAAGTCCTAGGAGAGCTCCACCCGCTGACACTCCTGGCCCCTTCCTCCTGAGAGCCCCCAGAGCAAACCGCTTGTTGTGGGGACACCCAAGCGGGCTCACTCCTGAGCTGCTGCTCTGTGTGTCCATTCAGCTATAGAGCTGTGGCTCGGCCCCGCCCCTGCTCTCTTCCCATTAGCTCTCTGGCTGTGATTACCATCCATTGGCTCCTGCTGCTGTCTCAGTCAATGAGGAAGGAAAGTCCTAGGAGAGCTCCACCCGCTGACTCTCATGGCCCCTTACTCCTGAGTGGCCCCACAGAGCAAACTGCTTGCTGTGGGGGCCACCCTAGCGGGCTCGCTCCTAAGCTGCTGCTCTGTGTCCATTCAGATATAGAGTTGTGGCTCAGGCCCCGCCCCTGCTCTCTTCTCATTAGCTCTCTGGCTGGGATTGACACCCAATGGCTCCCGCTGCTGTCAATGAGGAAGGAGAGTCCTAGGAGAGCTGAGGTTCTCGTGCACATCGCTGGATCACGATGGGGCTCAGGTAAGTATTGGGGGGGAGCTGCTGCACACAGAATGCATGAAGGTAAAAAACTTGTGTTCAGCTTTACCCTCCCTAGCCACTCTTATACTTGGCACAGAGTCCCCACCATGGCAAGCCGCTTGCTATGGGGGCACTCGTGCAGGTTTGTTCCAAAGCCGGCCTTGTGTGTCGAGCGCTGCTTGGTCCGGCCCCTGCTTCCTCCTCACTGGCTTTGATTGACCGCAGCGGGAGCCAATGGCTCCCACTGCTGTCTCTGAGCCTATGAAGTGTGATGGAGCTGCCACTCTAATGCACAGTGCTGGATCGAGATCCGGCTCTGATGGGTATAAGGGGGAGGGGGGTTGAAAGGTTGCAGGGGGAACTACATGTCGAAAAGGCATAGGACCACATTAACCCAGAACTCCGCTATTCAGGTCAGGCCTGTGCTTCTGGGTATTCTTTGCTGAGTTTTCAGGACCACAGCTGCGGGTCACATGTTTAAACAAAAGGCCAATTCTATCTTGATCGCTCTTCTTTTCCTGCGGGTTGAAGGGTTAAGTGCGCCCCCTCCTCTTCCCCGCACTGTGCTAATTAGTCCTCTGCCCTGGACCTACACAGGGAAGAGGAATGTGTGCCCAGCGTTGGCTCCAGTTAAACTCTTTGCATTCCTCTTTTATTTGGGAGCTGGAGGAAGTCGGCAGAGGACGCCTTTGATGTCTTGTTTTTTTAGCTGCACCAGACCTGCCAGCCCTCCTGCTCCTCTTCTCTGCCTTCTAACCGGCCACAAGAATAAAATTACCGCGTTTTTAATCCATTGGCAGGTTTTGTTTAATTTGTTCCTGGTGGAGATTCACTTTTTGTCGTCTTTGCAGTCACGCGACTGTTCACTTTTTTGTTGTCGCGGATAAACGTCGGCCCGGCGTCCGCATTGCTGCAGATCGCTTGATGAGAGCTTCATTCTGAGGACGGTGTTTTTCTAGATATTCAAAAAATATAAAATTTGTTTATAAATTGTGTTCTGTGGTTGAAGAACTGCTATATGTACAGCAGACCTTGCATGAAAATGTAAGGACTAATACACCAATCAGCCATCGTAATCTGAACGGTAAAGTGAATAAGATTTATTATCTAATTACTAGGGTTCCCACCTGTACCGGATTCACCTGGACAGTCCGGGTTTTGAATCATGTGTCTAGGTTTCAGGCAGACTCAAACCAGGGCATATTATTCAGACTGGGCTGTTGCTCCCCATGTAACCAAGATAGTCTCAGACAAATCTGTTGCTGTCTTGGGGCAGGTTCAGCATCACTGGGGGACAGGGTGATGAAGTCAGCAAGATCAATTTTGCCCCACCCACTGTTCGCTGCGGTACGCTTTACGCACTGCATTACTACTTTTTTTTTAAGCCCGTGGTGTGTGAAACACTCGAACTAACACCCAGTGCATAAAAAAAGTGCACACACGCAAACGGGAGACACACAAAAAGTGCACTAGGCGTACACATGGCCCTCCTCCGAGAAGGAAGGGCCCTGACCCTGATCCCCCTGGGGCGCAAGACTCCTGATGGGGATTGAGGTACTTACTATGGCCTGCCCAGCCGAGACCAGGCATACCCCGTTCTCCAGGGGGACTGCCGAAACAGCCCACCCCAAGTACTAGGTGGAGACCCCATGAGAGAGGGTGAACCAAGCCAGAATGCCATATCCACCCCCTCCCAAGACTTTCAGGGCAGGCCCGAGGACCTACGCCGTACTAATCGTGCAGTGACAACCAAAAAGGACCAACATGAACACACAACAAATAAGAGTGGGGAAGGGGAAGTGCTGGTGGTGTCAAGGTGCAAGACCTTGAGAGGCCCCTCGGCCATGAATAAAAAAATTCCTCTGGTCCTGGCCAAAAGGCCCGTCCTAAGAGGCAGGTGCGAAAAAAGTGTGTGTGGTGCAGTGACCAAGGTGCCAAAAAACTCAAGGTGAGCTGCCCCTCAGCAGTGAGAATTACGGCACCCCTGGGCTGCCACCCCAGGGGCAAATACATCACAGGCTTCTTTCGGTCCTGGCCTTCGGCCAGACCAGCGTAGCCCATCCCTACCAGGAGGCATCGGAACTTAGACCGCTTAGGGATAACCTACCTTCAACTGGGGACAAGCCTTTTGCAAGGCCAGATTCAACCCAGGAGGAAAGGCCTTCCCACCGCCATCACCATTCCTTACCAATTACATCCAGGAGCAGTACTAACCGGTGTGTAACTGGAACCGGCTTTCTTGTTCCCTTCAAACTGATAGGGGCGGATCCCATTCAAATCAGGAGGCAATGGACACTTCCGGCTTTCTCTGACAGTACTAACTTCCCAGTTTTGCCTGGGACGCCCTGGTTCATTTTGGTCCCTGCCGATACTAACCATCTAGGTCCATACCAACTGATAAGAACAGATACTACACTTGATCTTAGCCAAAAGGCCGAGAGCACCTAAAGGTGTTGCAGGCCACTAAAGTGTTCGGGTTTGGCTTGAAGAAAAGGTGGCAACCCTACTCGTTACAAAAGCCCCTAAAAGTTGGTGGGATATATGAGGCAGCAAGTCAACACGTCCCCTGAAGTTGATGTGTTGAAAGCAACAAAAATGGGACAAGTGTAAGAATCTGAGGGACTTTGACAAGGACCAAATTGTAATGTCTAGATGACTGGGTCAGAGCAACTCCAAAACTGCAGCTCTTGTGGGATATTCCTGGTCTGCAGTAGTCAGGACCGACCAAAAGTCCTCCATTAAAGGAGAACCAGTGACCGAGTGATGGGTGGCTGAGACTCATTGAAGGAGGTGGGGGGGGGGGGGGGTAGAGAAGGCTCATTGATTGAGGTGGGGAGAAGAAGGCTGATTGTCTTGACTTCTAAATTCTTTGGATCTCAGTCCAATTGAGCTTGTGGGATGTGCTGGAAAAACAAGTCTGCTCCATGGAGGTCCCACCTCCCGACTTACAGGACTGTAAGGATTTGCTACCGACGGCTTGGTGCCAGATACCACAGCGTACCTTCAGAGGTCTAGGGTCCTCCATACCTCAAGGGTTTATGGTGGGTGGTCATAACGTTATGGCTGTTTGGTGTATTAGGCAGCCCTAAACTCCTAGGTTCTAAAATGTGAAAACCAAAAGAATAAATGATAGACTAAAAAACCCCCTAAACCAGGGATCCTCAAACTACGGCCCTCCAGCTGTTGCAGAACTACACGTCCCATGAGGCATTGTAAAACTCTGACATTCACAGACATGACTAGGCATGATGGGAATTGTTGTTCCTGAACAACTGGAGGGCCATAGTTTGAAGACCCCTGCCCTAGACCCTGATACCTCTGGGCTTTCTCCCTGGTAAAAATCGAGATGCCCAGACCTCCCAAGTACAGGTCAGAAAGGTCCAGGAGAGTCCTTCTACTGGGTTAATGACCTTCTTCCCTCTTCCAGCATCTTTTCCTGGCTTTTTTTTGGGCTGCCTAGGCCTGAGCACTGAACCTTGGAAGTAAAGAGAGAAGGTCGCATGCGCCCCCCCCCCAGTACCAGGAAGTAGTGGGTGTGTCTGAGAGAACTAACATTGCTGCATCAACAGAGCATGGCAAAGGTGGGAGAAGGAAGGAGGCGGGCACATTCCCAACACCCAAAGTCACCAGTAATGCACGGTTGTCACACCAACATGTACATTTGCCCACATCTACCTTTGAGACAGTCGTTGACCGATGTGTGTGCGTTTTTCGTACGGTCCTGTTGAGCCACCTGCCCCTCCATGGAAAGATGGCCGATCCCGTCACACAATGGCCTCTGGTGTTTTCTGACTTCTCTTAAGCACAGTAGGAGGAGAACGATGGAGAGCAATCACAGAGCCATGTTTTATCCCGCTTCCACTTCCCACCTGTCATCCCGTGACGGGCCGCCGTTTTCATTTCCATCTTGGCCTGCGGCCCAAAAGGCCATCTCTGGAGGTATCCGGTTTCTGCTCAGACAAAGGCTTCATTTTTGTAGGGCCCGGCGTTCATGCGGTTAATGTCACAGCCCAGTGGGCTAGCAAAAGAGGCCGTCACTTTGCCTCAAATGGTGAGTCGGGGGTTCCCTTTAAATGACCGTGTGTATGCGCTTGTGAAAAAATGTCCTCTGTTCATTCATAGGTAGGGTGGAGCAGGAGTTGTCACCACAGCTAAAATGGCTAAATATACGTTTTCTGCGGGTGTTCTGCCGAAAACTCCAACCATGTTATTTCCGGTGACTGTACACTGGGAATAATTGGAGATTTCCACCACTTGGTGTTTTCACACAACACCGGCAGCCTATACACCCGAGTACATGGTATAATTAGTGCAGATTCTTACTCCGTAACCAAAAACATGGCCGCCTCCAAGGCGGCGACAACTACTGGGCGGAGTAAGAATCTGCACTAATTATACCATGTACTCGGGTGTATAGGCTGCCGGTGTTGTGTGAAAACACCAAGTGGTGGAAATCTCCAATTATTCCCAGTGTACAGTCACCGGAAATAACGTGGTTGGAGTTTTCGGCAGGTTGGAGTTTTCGGCAGGACACCGGCATACCACAGGAGTTCTTAAAGTGATACTAAACACGCACTGTGTAATGTGCATTCTCCCTTCTATTTCTATATGTGGATGACGGCGCTGTAATAATAAAAAAAACAAAAACAAAGGAAGTACCTTTTTTCCTAATCGATATCCAGCTGTCACATGACCCAGCTCTCTTCCAGCCTATCTGCAGTTGATGGCTGCGCTGGACTGACCGGCTCAATAGAGGGTCTATGGGTGGGAGGTAGGTGAGAGAGGGCCATTTGGTGAGATTAACTCCCAATCATTCTGGCCTGACTGGATGAAAAAAGGCAGTGGACCCTTGTTGAGGGGGCTGGGCTGCTACCTTAAGATATGGCCTAGTGGTCGCTTCCAAAGTTTCTAGTGGTAGTCGGTTAAAGGAGCGCCCAAAATCAGCAATAAGAATCCCACTTGGATCAAAAGATCGTCGTTTTATTGGTAGCAGAACATGTTAAAGTCAAGCCAACGCATTTCGGGGGTACAGAGCCCCCCCCCCTTCTTCAGGGCATAAATGTTGCTATTCGTAGGTTATGCTGTCGGTTGTAGATACGAATAGCAACATTTATGCCCTGAAGAAGGGGGGGGGAGTCTCTGTTCCCCCAAAACGCGTTGGCTTTAACATGTTCCGCTACCAATAAAACGACGATCTTTTGTTCCAAGTGGGATTCTTATTGCTGATTTTGGGCGCTCCTTTAACCAACTACCCCTAGACGCCTGTCTACAGGGAATCAGTGGCAGAAATAGCTTCTTGTCCTCTGCTGCTGGTGACTTGTTATAAATATTAACAAAAACAAAAAAAAAACAGCCTTTGGAATACAGAGTAAAAATACCAGTAAGCAATTTTAAACTGTCATACAAATATATATTTGAATGCAAATCTTTATTTTTTTTGGCAATAACAGTGTAGGCTGTGTCATTCCCCTCCAGCCTGTGTCTTAGAATAAGAGGGAGGTGAAGCCTCCATCAATCTACATGTAATATCCTGCCCCCCCCCCCCCATTGTGTTTTAGCTGGTTAGTGGAGGAGGGAGGGAGTGGCCTGTCATTGTGTATACGCCCACATGTGTGACTCTATAGTCACATGGGCTGCTCAGATGTGATGGGGAGGAAATGCTCAGCATAGAAACTCACTGCATGTGCAGAGCTGCCAACACTGCTCTGCAAAATCTGCAGCTGCAGTGGGGACATGGACAAAAGGGGGAGACAGAGAGCAGCGGGATCAACCAGGTTTTTTTTCAGAATACAGAAAAGGAATCTCTAGGGAGTGAGTATGAACAGCGTGGAATACATAATTTATTCTTTTTTTTTTTCTATGATGTGGGTTTAGTGACACTTTAAACAGGAATTGTTTAGCTAAGGGGGAAATGTGAAACATCTTCTGTACATTATAGCCAGTTTGTATCCCAGTCTTAATTAAATCCTTTGGCTGATTTTTGACATTTGCAGTCCTAATACTTAGTGACCCCAGCATAGACGATAATGATCTACCCTCGGTCTCATTTACTAAAGTGGCAGGAAGAAACGTTCCTATTGGCCCAGTGCATTGTGGGAGGAAAGGGTTGCAGGAAAGGAATGGTTGTGACTATGAGGTCTCCTCTCTTCTTCAGGTACCCAATCTGTGTGAAGACCTCCTGTCCTCCGTGGATCAGCCTCTAAAGATTGCTCGGGACAAAGTGGTGGGGAAGGACTATTTACTGTGCGACTACAACAGAGATGGCGACTCCTACAGGTAACCTTTCTGTATTGTATGTACAGTGGACTGCAGCCGGGAGAACACTATAGATGTGCGGTAGGGATTCCCCCATCAACACTGACTGTGGTTGCAGGATAGAAAATCGCAAAATCGAAAGTCTAATTTAGATCTGGAGAGCGGTGATGTCACTCCTGTATATCTGGAGGGCAGTGATGTCACTCCTGCATAATTAATATATGTTCTGTCTGTAGAGTAAAGATGTCACTCCTGTATCATATATCTTATAAGATATATAATATAGGAATGACATCACCTCTCTCCAGATATAAGATATATTATACAGGAGTGACATCACCGCCCTCCAGATATACAGGAGTGACATCACCGCTCTCCAGATATAAGATATATTATACAGGAGTGACATCACCGCTCTCCAGATATGATATATTATACAGGAGTGACATCACCGCTCTCCAGATATATCTGGAGGGCGGTGATGTCACACTGTATAATATATCTTGTATCTGGAGGGCGGTGATGTCACACTGTATAATATATCTTATATCTGGAGAGCGGTGATGTCACTCCTGTATAATATATC